>NW_027397069.1:8767417-8917991 GCF_003265705.2 Callorhinus ursinus
TCTTTCTTTCTTTCTTTCTTTCTTTCTCTTTCTTTCACTTCTTGAATTCCACATATTGGTGAAATGGTATGGTATTTCCCTGTCTCTGACTGAATTACTTTACTTGGCACGATACCCTCTAGGTCCATCCATATTGTTGCAAATGACAAAATTCCATTCTTTTTTTATGGCTGAGTAATACTCCATTGTATGTCTACACCACATCTTCTTTATCCATGCACATATCAATTGACACTTGGGTTGTTTCCATAACTTGGCTATTGTAAATAATGCTGGAGCAAACATAGGGGTGCATATATCTTTTTGAATTTGTGTTTTTGTTTTCTTTGGGTAAAAACCCAGTAGTAGAATTATTGGATCATATGGTAATTCTATTTTTAGTTTTTTAAGGAACCTCCATACTGTTTTCCACAGTGGCTGCACCAGTCTGCATTCCCACCAACAGCGTCAGAGGGTTCCTTTTCTCCACATCCTAACCAATACTTGTTGTTTTTCGCGCTTTTGATTTTAGCCATTCTGACAGGTGTAAGGTGATATCTCATCGTGGTTTTAATTTGCACTTCCCTGATGATGACTGATGTTGAGTGTCTTTTCACGTGTCTGCTGGCCATCTGTATGTCTTCTATAGAAAAAATATCTACTCAGGTCCTCTGCCCATTTCTTAAATTGGATTATTATTATTATTATTTTGGGTATTGAGTTGTGTAGGTTTCCTATATATTTTGGATAGTTCATTTGCAAATATCTTCTCCCATACAGTAGGTTGCTTTTTTTGTCTTGTTGATGGCTTCCTTCATTGTGACAACTTCCTTATTCCTTCAAGCACTAGTGGTGAGTGCAATTAAGACCTAATTTTATAACCATTTTAGGTAGGCAAAACATAAAAACTGATAAACGAGGAAGAGAGACAAAGAGGGTTGATTGTAGTTTGCCGTTTCAAAGCATATTTAAATCTTTATTTTTTAATGGATTTTGGTTCCCTACGCAGTTTTAGTTTCTTGTACCATTTTTGTCCTGTGATTGGAAAGAGCTGTTTGTCATATTTAATTCAGGAGCCACACCCTGTTTTTGCTGGTCTTTTCAGTTCAGATGTTAACTGAAAATGTGCCAATTAAGATAAATCAGTGACACTAAAAATTGCCCCTGCATTCTTGAGAGATTTAAGGAAACTAATTTCTGGGCATCAGATGCTTCATTTGAAAATCATTTTATCTGACTGGAAGGTGAATGTCTTTTGTCACAGAGGTACTTTGGTGAGTGTGGATTGTGAGAAAATACCAACATAACACAAAACCAGTTTAGTGGTTGTTTGACTTCAGGGTCTAGATTTCCTAACATCACGTTCATAAATGTGTGCATTGCCATGGCCATGGGTGAAACAGAAGCTCTATGATATATTAATATCACAGCCCGTAGGAATTTTCCTGTGGGGAAGGGCACAAGTTTCTAGTCTATTTATTATACCTTCTCCTCAAAGCCCAGAAGTACGGGGACCCTTACACAGAGGGCACCAAATGATTGTCCTTTCTTCTCGTTGACAAATCTTATTGATCCCCTTCTATGTGCCAAGCTGTATATATATATATATATATATATATATATATATATATACACACTAGAAAGAGAGCCAACAGGGGAAGGGGCAGAGGGAGAGGGAGAGAGAACCTTAAGCAGGCTCCATGCCCAGTGTGGAGCCCCACAAGGGGCTCAATCTCATGACTCTGAGATCATGACCTGAGCTGAAACCAAGACTTGGATGCTTTACTGACTTCAGATTATCCAGTTGGATGTATGTGGAGGGGGAGATGGGTAGGGAGGAAGACTTGGCCATTTGGAAAATTAAAACAAGCCAGACTCATTCACAATCACTCTGCGAGAGTTAAATTCCTGAAGCCTTAGAAAGGCCTCACACAGCACCTGGAACAAAGTAAATGCTCAGTAAATGCTGGCTGCCATTTTTATTCTCACTGGTTGTTAGTGCTTCCAGAAGCTGGCCACTTTTTAAATAAGTGACATTTTTTCCAAAGGCATAAAATGTCATTATACATCTTCTGTTATCATGCGGTCTTTTTCAGTCTGATCTGTAAACCGAGCAGTGAATCATCTACCGCCACCGAGGTCTTCCTGGAACTGGGACACGGCTAGACCATCAGCCTCAATGGCTGGTGTTTAGGGGAGACCCTCCTGTACAGCTGTGCCATGTCTCAAAAGACAGGAAGTACTTGTGTCCAGGTGAGAAAGCAGCCGCTGTCCCAAGCTTGTGCGTTGTCAGGTGTTTTTCCCACTTCTCTGCTCACTCTAGCTACTCCCCAGAGTCCTAGCACCGCCTCCTCCCCCCCCCACACACATACACTCCCTGGAATCAAACTGTTAAATCCCGCACAGCAGGGGGCCTCCCTGCCCCAGCTCTGGTGTTGTCTGACTGCTCCCTGAGCATCTGGGACGTATTTATTTTAAAATATTTTGCACATCACACCTGATTATAAATATACTTGTGACAAAGCCAGAGTGCCCTGGTTCCTGGTGTTGGAGCTGGGAAGGCTTCTCGGAGGAGGTGGGAGAAGGGTGGGTGAGGAGTGCATGGGGCGCATGGGGGAGGAGTGGGCAGCAAGGGGAGGAAGATGAGGGAAGACATCAGGGAGAAGAGGAAGATTGGCTAAGAAGCTCAGGAAGGAGATGGAAAGGTAGAGTGTCCTTTCAAGAGTGCGCTCAGTTTTAGCCCCACAAGAAGGGAACACTTCTCTCAGGCTGGTTTGCAATTCTTGCTGGCGCGGGCCTGGCCAGCCCACCAGACCACAACAGAAGGAAGCTGCGCTTTGTTCGGGAAGACACCGCCTGGGGAGGCGTAAGCATAGCTGCTCGCTTGCCACGCTGCTTGCCGGACTAGGAGCTGAGCAGCTGCACAGCTGAGGTGCGGGCCTTCTCCTGTGGTCTCCTGAGGGCAGAGCCACAGGCCTCCCTTCCTTTATTCATTCGACAAACATTTTGGGAGCATCTGCTCTATGCCAGGACCTGGGATGGAATCACGCACCGGGTACTAAGACGTGGTCCCACCCTCAACAAAAATAGCTAAGGCTTATGTAACAGTGTGCGTATCATGTACCAGGCAGCCTCAGAGTGCTTTCTGTAGATTATACTCTAATCTTCAATACAAGATCTTAACAGCGGTACTGCTAATGTTCTCATTTGATGGGATGAAAGGGGGGCACACAGGGGTAAATAACCTCCCAGGGTCATACAGGTAGAAATGGCAGAGCCCGGCCTCCAAGGCTGCTGACTAGAAATCCAAGAGAACATTTGTATCACACCTTGAAAAGCATTCTGGAAACACAGTATCTTATTAAAGGTTTGGTAATTTAAAGCTATTTAAAGGTAAGGAAAATGAGGCTCAGAGGGCTTTGAAGGTACTTTCGAAGGCCACGTCAGAGTCAGCCAGGACTCAATTCTGGTCCCAAGTGACTAAAAAGTGTGCCCCTCTCCACTGCCCCTCGCGGTCAGTGGAAGAGCTATGGGTAACAATTTTTTGGCCCAACTTATGAAAGAGGTGTTTAGAACAGAATGAACAGCCTTGTGTGAAAATGGACATTAGGGAGGTGGTACCGGAGGCTCAATTTTATGGGGCTGCATTGTGTCATCCCAGAAGGATAAGCCCCGGTACCTAGAATGTGACTTTATTTGGGGATAGAGTGTTTACAGAGGTAATTAGGTTCAGATGAGGTCATTAGGGTGGGCCTTAATCCAGTAAGACTGGCGTCCTTATAAGAAGGAAATATTTAGGGTGCCTGGGTGGCTCAGTTGGTTAAGCGACTGCCTTCGGCTCAGGTCATGATCCCAGGGTCCTGGGAGGGAGCCGCGCATCAGGCTCCTGACTCAGCGGGGAGCCTGCTTCTCCCTCTGACCCTCTCCCCTCTCATGGTGTTTTTCTCTCTCTCTCTCTCAAATAAATAAGTAAATAAAATCTTTAAAAAAAATAAAAAGGAAATATTTAGGCACAGGGAGAAACATGCACAGGGGGAGGATGATGTGAACAGACACAGGGAGAAGCTGCCCATCTCTAAGCCAAGGAATGTCTGAAGTGACCAGAAGCTGGGAGAGAGGCCTGGAATAGATCCTTCTTTGGAGGGAGCATGGTGGTGCAGATGCTCTTTAATTTCAGACTTCCAGCCTCCAAAACAGTGACAGAATAAGTTTCTGTAGTCCTCAGCCACCTAGTTTGTGTTACTTGTTATAGCAGCCTGAGGAACTAATACAGAGACCCACAAGAAATGCTAGATAATGTTGTGCCTCACAAGACAGGAGGCTTTACCAGCAAAACACCCTGCTGTCTCCTAACACAAAGATTTGGTTCTGCGAATGTGTATTCCAACTTTTTTCACCAACTCAGATGTTGATCCCCTTGCCTGATCAAAAACAAACTGTAATGACTCCAAAATCCTTCACAAGCACGATGGTTTTCCACAAATGAAACTTAGCCAGCTTCAATGCTATCAGATTTTTCATATGGAAGATTTAATAGGAGAGATTTATTTTAGTAAAAGACAAAATGTTTCACTAAAGAACTCATTAGTAATGCGTAAAGGCCTACTGAGTCTCTGAAGATCCATTTTCAAAGAGAAATGTTGGGATAATTTTTATGTCCTGATTACAGAGAAAGACTTGATAAAAATTGTCCTTGATATTAAAATTGCATGGGGGGGGAATCATTCAGTGAAGCAGGAGGGAAGTCAAAGAAAATGTGTAAATTTGGCCAGCATTTTGAAGTTGCTTTGACAAAGGTCGATATGCATTTCTGTGGTCTCCCTCATGAAGCGAGGTCACCTTCACAGGGACTTTGATTCACCGAGGGAACGTGGTAGAGAAGAGTGTACAGAGAAGGGGCCTGCTGTGTTCAGCTCAGGTTTCCTGTTATCCACCCTCCTGAGCTCCTTTCCTGGGTTCCTAAGACAAATCCTGAACTGAGACTGGGTCTTTGCTCTGGCTGATAATGACTCAGTATCCCCAGTTTTGAAGGCTACATGGCTGTTCTGACCCAAGCTCCAACTTTCTGCCTTCCTCTTGGCCTTGTTCACTCACTGGATGGATGTCCCAGTTCTTACATTCGAGGGTACCCTGGGGCTTCTCTCTTTACCTCCAAGTTCAGGGTCTGAGAACCTTCCTCCATTCAGGCTCCTTCCCCGACAGGAGCGCTACTTGCACTCTGCCTCCGGAAAACCCTGCCCCCAGGCTGGGGCCTGCGGCCCACTAGGGACATCTACTCCTCATCCACACACCCACCAAGGATCATCTTCCTGGGTTTGCCCCCACTGTCACCCACCTTCAGGGGACAGACGCCCTGCAAATTTTTCTTAGACTTCTTGAGGCTGAATGTTTCTCCAACATGTACCCAGGAGGGTGGAGTCTAGAACTCTTGGGCTCAGGGGCAGCATCTCTTTGGTCCAGTGGGCAGAGCTATCTTCAGAGTCTGGGGTCCCTTCTGGTCAGATCTGGCCAAACACTGAGATACGGCATTTCTCCATCTTCCTCGTAGGACCTCCCCCTAACCTGTTTATGGAAGAAGTCTTTTCTCTCGGCGAATGCCAAATATTCCCCATCTGTTGCTACTGGTTGGATCACTTAAGCTTCCGATAGTCCAGAAACTGCTGGTCAAATTTATGTATAAAGTGAATCCATCCATTATTTAAAGAACCTAATGTTTTTTTAAAAAGATAATTACTTATATGATAATAATACTTGGTAACATTTATTGAATGTGGATATTATTATTATTATTATTATTGACTGCTTATCATTATATACATGCCAGGCACTGTGCTAAGTATCTCAAGGGCACTGTCTCAGACAGACCTGTGGGTCAGAGAGACACCAGTAATACCTCCGTATAGTTAGTTGGGAGAACTGACCCCTGGGGAGATTGAAATCTTGTCCTAGGTCAAACATGTAGCACGAGGTAGAACCCGGAGTTCATCCCAGGCAGTGTGACCCCTGAGCCACTGCTGTTTATCACTGTGCTTCTTTCACTTGTTCATATAATCATAAAAATTATATGTTTATTGAATGCTTATGATATGCCAAGCATGGTGTTAAGTACTTTCCGTGAATGATCTTTTTGGTGTTCATAATAAACCTCTGCAGTAGGTCTTATTTTTATCTCCCTTTTGCAAATGTGGAAACTAAGGCTCAGGAAGGTTAAGTAGCTTGCCCAAGGTCACACAGCTTAGTAAGGGGAAAATCGAAGATTTAAACCTACATAGCCTGCCATACTCTAAGAATATAAATTATGGATTTCTACCATATGTGTGGTATGATGCTGGGCTCCAGTGAATACAAAGATGAAAAACAAATTGTTCCTATCTTTGAGTAACCCTAGATACACAGATTTGCAACGCATATACACATGATTAGGAGAAAGGGAAGAAACCAGAGTAATAAGTAATAGTTAAGTCTAGTATTAGCTGGAAGGATCTATGTAACGTTTCATAAATCATACAGTCTCACAAATCCAATTAAAGTGATTGAGTACTTTTTATAAATATGGTTGAATTTTAATACATCAAACTAATAGTTGAAGGGAACAACCAAAGTAGACTACTCTCAGCACATCTCCATGTATTAGAGTAGCAGGATGACCACCAACAGCCCCAAGGACTACCCTGTGCTGAGGAGATTCCAAGCTTTCCAAATCAGGAGGTGAGGCCCTTGGATTTCAGGGAGATAAATGGATTATGTGTATATCAAACTATAGCTTAAGAATTATGTATGCATGTTTGAGGCATATATCTATTCTTTGCTTATCAGAAAGGCCTAAAGCCCCAGTGGAGGGCAGTTTCCCCAGGAAGAGTAGGGCAGGGAGCTCTCCACATCCTCTGGATGACTCCAGCATGAAGCTTCTGCTTGTCCAGGGCACAGGGTCTGACACTTTATGGGGTCCCTTGGGAGGTTCTGAGCTGTTTTTACAGGACCAGGATTTTGTTCATTTTTATCTATTCCGTGTCACCTGGTTGCTTCTGTCATCAGTAAGGACAGTCCCTGGGTCTGGAGAACAGTGAATTTCACAGGACCACATGGGCTGGACCCTATGATTGGTGCCTCATCTACCACAAAGCCCCTCGTCCCCAACGTGGGGTGGTCTGGCCCTGGATATATGGCCACTAGGTCCCCTGCACCGTCGCTAGCTTTTCATTCGCACTGCCAGTGCAAGCCACTGGGTGTGGTGGCCCAATGCTGACAACAGACCCTCCTCCCCCGCCCTGCCAGTAGCACTCTGCCCTTCATCCAAAACTCACCAGTACCCCTGTCTTCATGGCACTTAGCTTCTAATTAGGACAGACAGGCAACAAGCAATGAGTATTAGAAATAAGTAAGTTATACAGTAGAATGTGCCCAGTTCTGAGGGGGAAAAGGTCAGGTAAGTGGGATGGGAGTGCTGTAGGGGGGTGGGCAGCCCTTTACAATTCAGTAGGCAGGGCCAGCCTTATGGAGAAGGTAATTTTGGAGCAAAGACTCAAAGGGAGTGGAGAGCGGGGCATGGCCTGTGTCCAGGAGAAGCACGTTCTAGGTGGAGAGGGCAGACACTACAAATGCCCCAAGGAGGACGCATGTCTGGCATGTCTAAGACCAGTGAACCAGGAGGTGTGCCAGGAGCCCAGGCCCCTGGGTGCCCTGAGCCAGGGCAGAGCTGAAAAGGAGGCCCCAGAAATAACAGAAGTTCGGTCGTGTAGGGCCTTGTAGGCCATCGGAAAGCCTTGGCTTACTGTGAAGGAATGGAGATTCTGAGCAGAGGAGTGACATGATCTAACTGACATTTTTAGGAATAGACAGATGGGGCACAGTAGTCACAGGGAGACCGGGTATGTTGTGGCAGTCATCTCGGGGAGGAACCATGATGCTTACACCAGGCTGATGGCAGTGGAGGTGAGAAGTGGTGGGTTCTGGCGATATCTTGAAGGAAGACCCAACAGGACTCCCCAGCGCACTGGATATGGATCGTGAAAGAGATCCGTAAGGAGGAGAGCAAGGGTTTGGGCCTGAGCCGCTGGAAGGGTAGGACTGACATCAACCGAGAGGCAGAAGGCATTGTTCAAAGCAGGTTTGGGGAAACTGTAGGAATTGTGTTTTGGACGTATTGAGCTTGAGATGCCCACTGCCTATCAAAGTAGGGGTTTCAAGCAAGCAACTGGATGCTGGAATCCAGTTTCAGGAGAGAGGTGCAGTCTGGTGATGCTTGTCTGGTAGGCCTGGGCATGTGAAAGGTATCGACGGCCATGAACGAACCTCCTCGGTTAGAGCCCTGGGTGTATTACTCCTCCCTCTCAGGACCCCACAGAAACTCCCTTCCTTCCTGAGTCATGTCCAGATGTCCTTATCTGTGAGCAAGGACCCCCTTGTTGTCAGAGAGCTTTCTTTCCAAGCTCACCTCCGAGAGATCCATGCAGCCCAGATACAACACCAGTTGAAGCTGGGAAACCTAAGACCCGATGACTTCCTGCCTCCTCTCTGGCTATGTTCAAGCCGTTTCCATTCCTCTCTCCTCTTCCTTATTTCAAATTGTCCAAATTCCACTTCCCCTCCCAGGCCTCGTTTCACTGACCTTCCTCCATGTGAACCACGTTTCAACCCGTCCCCAGCCACCCTTGAGGAAGTATTTTTGCCTTCCCTGTACTTCTGGGGCAGCACCTAACCCCCAGTGGCTGCTCTTATCATTAGGACTCAGTCTCAGGGCTTTCTTAGAAGCTGCTCCTGAGGGGAGGCTCTCCCACGTGCTCAGAAAAATCAGTCGTGGAGAGAACATGTATGCCATCAATGTTTGCTTAACAAGTGAATCTTCGGAAGACACAGATTTTGCAAGGCCAGACCCTTGTAAACCTTGTGGGAAGAGATCTGGCTGGGGGGAGGGGGGTAGATAGAAGATGATTTCCACTGCTTCAGAGGTCATTTCTTCCCATTTAAGGATCCTTAAATAATACCAATCCACACTGGAACCTAATAGAAGTGTATGTAGTAGGCTTTTTTTTTTCTATAAGGACAAAAATACTATTGCAAGGAGTTTTAAAATAGACTCAATGTGTTCTCTAAAACGAAAATGCCAACAAGCATGTGAATTTCCACTTTTACCCATAAGGCAAACAGCTACAAATTAATACAAATGATTAACATATATGAAAATCGCTTTCATTTTCACGGAGGCTTGCTATATGCCAGATGTTTTATGTACACTGACCCTGATTCTCACAACAACCCTGGAGTTCTGTATAATGAGCTTTCCTTCACAGATTAAGTGAAGTGAGAGAAGCAACTCACCTACGTTGAACAGCTTGTCGGGGGTCACAGAGCTCACAGGTGGTAGAGTTAGGATTCTAACAACTCTCTTGAGAGCCAAGGGCAAAGCTCCTTGCATCTTGTTGCCCGGCTTCCTCCCCTCCCCTGGGAAGCCCCCAGCCCTAGAGTTGTTTTTTTTTTTTTAAAGATTTTTTTAGAGTCTTTTTTTTTTTTTAAAGATTTTATTTATTTATTCATGAGAGACAGAGGGAGAGAGAGGGGGAGAGAGAGAGAGAGAGAAAGAAGCAGAGGGAGAAGCAGGCTCCCAAGGAGCAGGGAGCCTGACGATGGACTCGATCCCAGGACCCTGGGATCATGACCTGAGCCGAAGGCAGACGCTTAACCATCTGAGCCACCCAGGTTCCCTAGAGTTGTTGACCTCAGTGTCTAAGCTGCTGATTTTCTCAGTAGAGGAGAGATGTTATGGCAGATGCTGCCAATCCTCATGTCCCCGGGCGGAATTCACTACTATTTTATATCGGTCATTCACTCAATGCGTATTTAATACTTCTCTTGTGGCAGGCGCTGCTCTCAGCACCGGAGAACAAGTAATGAGCAAAAACAAGCACAAGTCCCTACACTCAGGGAGCTTCCATTTGAATGGGGCAGGACAGACACTAAACAAAGTCAGTAAGTAAAATGCAGAGTGCCAGGGAAAAAATATATCTAAAGGGGAGAAGAAGTGGGTGGGTGGATAACTTTGCAATTTTTGTTAGGGTGTCTGAAGAAGGTCTCAAGGAGAACTTTCCAGACGGGAACAAGCCTGGTAAGAGGGGTAAGGTAAAAGCGGGCAGGAAGTGCAATGATCCTCAGGCAGGAGTGTGCCTAGCATATTCTAGAATAGTGTGGCTGGGGCAGAGCAAAGCCAAGAGTGGTAGCTGAGTGGAGACGTGAGGGGAGGGAGGTGACCAGAGGGTGGAGAACCTCACGGGTCATCAGAAGGACTTTTACTCTGAATGAGATGCAAAATCAATGGAGGGTTAATGCACTGGACGATATTACCCAGAGGTTTCCATGTTCTTCACAGATTTTTCAAATGTATTAGCAACTTTAATAAATTATGAGAAAGTGCATTATGTCAGACTCCCAATCACTAAATATTGCTGATCTCATACAGATCCCCATTTAGCACTGCTCTTGTGATCAGGCAGCAGGCTTGAGGCTGGGACAGCCTGAAGGGCTTAAATAGCAGAGGCCCAGGAGTGGGGGCCGCCATGCCCCCAGCATCCCAGCCCCCAGACCTTTCCCGCTCTTCTCCTTGAAAGGAAATGGGTGGCTCTCCTGCAGCCTCCACCTCAGCCTCAAAATCCAAACATCTGGGAATGGACCAGGCCGTCCGCACTGGGGGGATAAAGCCGTCCAGCAAAGTCTGTTCAAGCAACAGGCCGCAGATGCTCCTCTCAGAAGAACAGCAAGAGGAGAAGAGGTCTTTTGGACAGAGCTCTGGAAGAGTCCTTGTCACCCTCTGCCAACCTGATTTACACCTTACAATATAAAATCATCCTCAAATCTCACTGCCTCCAGTTTTGCCGTTCTGTTTAATAAGATCTTTTATTTCCCCCCTTAATTTGATGAGTAGCCCACAAAGAGAACATCGACTCTTTAGAACATGGGTTTCTCCCTCTGGGAAGGGACCTGAGTGTGCGTGGTGAGAGGGCAGGCGTGCAGCCGGATGTGTGTGGAAAAGAGGAAAAGCAGAGAAAACCACTGAAAATTGGCCTCAGGATAATCACATGCACGGCTCAGTTTCTATTTTCAGGATTTAAAGTGAACACATTGGAGCCACCTTTAGCCTGGCAAATGCTAGGATGCTGAGACATCAGACCTTTAGAAGTCAGGATGCACCACTGCGAGCCTCCATCTTCAAGTTCATAGTCCTGAGACAGAGGGTTGTTTGTTCTTTCTAACATACATACATGCAATTCCTTCTAAGAGTTTTCTGGAACTCACTTTACTCTGAAATGATCAGTGTTTCCCTTTAGCCAGGGGAACATGGATGTATGTGCCACCCAACACCGCCTGACAGTGAATAAACAGCCTCCAAGGTCATAAAATGCTGTTGTCGGGAACAAAATGCAGATTCAAACACAGGATAGTTAATTGAATTCACAGTAACCTTTGTAAGGTGTGTTCTCAACAGACAGATAAGAAAAACATAACTGGTAGCATAGAGGCTCAGAAAAAAATGTTCAATGCTCAAAAAGGAATTTTAATTCTTCAAAAACCTGTAAGTAGTGAGTGATAAATAATAAATGAATGTAAATTGCAGGCTATTGACATTTCAATTCGAAACTCAATGGCCGTTGCTGGAGTGAACTAGGAGTCAGTCAGACAATGGAAAGAAGGGCATCCAGCTCTCCTGGGTCTGACCTCACCATTAGAGACTCATTCTGGGGGGATATTTGCTACTTTTTTCTGGTCCAGGCCTTTGGCAATGAAGATAACCCCGAAATGATGAAAACTTCAGTATGAAGTAATTTCTTAATCACTTTGCGCAGGTAAAAGAAAATAGTCGACAAAACAAAAAATGTGAAATTAGGAGAAGAACCTAGAATAGAGAGGTGAGGAGGGAAACGGGCTACTAGCAGAAAAGGAACTTACCTCTTCTTATCACGAGAGGGTGCTGAATTTTATCAAACTGTTTTTCTGCATCAGTTGAAATAATGTGGTTCCTCCCCCCGACCCCTCATTCTGTTAATGTAGTTTTTATTACATGGATTGTATTTCGTGTTGTTTGGAAGTGCTTTGCCAGAGACTGGACCAGTTTGTGACATGTGTACCTATACATTTCTTCTAGCCAATTTTCTCAAGTTATGTCCTGGGCTGGCTCATTTCTAGACTGTTCTCCCATGCCGTGGGAATTTGAAAATGAAAACATTTTCAAATGTTTCCACTCAATGTTAAGAGCTAGTTCTTGGTCATAATTAGTCGGTTTCGTTCAAGTGAACACCAGGGGTCCAAGCTCTTTTCCTTTCTTGAAAGAAAGAGCAAGATGGAGAGTGACGCAGAGAATTCGTTATCAGCAGTGAGCAACCGAGCAGATGATCGGAGGAGGAATACTGCTGGCTGGGTCACTAGAAGGGATTAACCAAGGTGGGGAGGCCTGTGAGGGCACCGTGGACAGAGGACCGATGCACCTACCCATCCCTAGCCCCTTACCGGTAGGTTAGCGCGTGCTTCATGCAGCCTGCTGCAGCGACCTCAGAAGCAAGCGCGGAGGGTTTCTGCGTGACCATCAACATCCACGCATGTTTACAAAAATCACTTCTGAAAACCTAAAGCTGTTTCAAGAAATTAACAGCCTTTTCCAAATAGTGTAATTTCACTTTGCTGTTTTTGAATTTCTGAAATCTTTTCCCTTCCTTTCAGCTAAAAAATGAGATCCCATAAGGCACAGCCAATGAGTAAAATTTGAATATGTGAGCTGGCTTGTTCTTTTCCTTTTTTTTAGATTTTATTTATTTATTTGACAGAGAGAGAGATAGCAAGAGCAGGAACACAAGCAGGGGGAGTGGGAGAGGGAGAAGCAGGCTTCCTGCTAAGCGGGGAACCCGATGCGGGGCTCGATCCCAGGACCCCAGGATCATGACCCAAGCCGAAGGCAGACGCTTAACCATCTGAGCCACCCAGGCGCCCCTGGCTTGTTCCTTTAAATTTAATTGTAAACATTATTAAAAATTAGGGATATATGGGGAGTGATCACGCTTCAGAGTTATTATTATTATTCCTATGTTTGAGGACTCCCTTTGATGTTTTCCATAATCTTGGTGAAGTTATAATCTTGGTGAAGAAATAATTTTATCTCTTGATTATTCTCATGGGGGCTATCATCAACTTGTTCCCCTCAACAGCTGGGGAGTCTTGTTTATGATGCGTACATTATACTCCCTGCATAGATGCATCACAATTAACTATTCCTCCCATTTTGGTTCTTTATAGTTTTACACGTTCATAAATAGTTTTGTGACAAGTGTTTTCTCCCGTACAGCCCCGCCCCCCGCCATTTTTATTTCCTCGGTGTAAGTGGAATTATTGGATTAAAAAGTATGGATTTTTGCATGGCGCTTAATGTATCTTGAATCGGAGCATTCTTAAATGTAATCTTATCTGAGCACTCAGCATATCTAGATGTTTTTCTCAAGAACTAATCATATTACACTGATTTTTATCAGACAATGAGCACAGGTTTTTCTTTTTGCCTTAACTGCCAGGAAACTCAGAGTTAAAGTTCAAATCCAATGCTGTAGTGAGTTCACCTCAGGTGACTGTAATATGTTTCTCATTTCCTTCACGTTGATTTTCTACTTTGCTGTCCCTTTTAAAAACAATGATGCTGAACTCTGCAAGTTCCCTCAGATTCCTTTTAGAAACAGGTGGGGTTATAAAGCTTACTTGCACACACACAAGCACGCACACAAATGTGTACTCGTTGTCTCAAACATCAAATTTCATGTAATTAGCATCATAAAATCCAAAATGGTCTTGGACGCAGAATCTGCAAGGACGTGGTGCCCACCCTCCCTCCACGACGGGCACACCGGGCTAAAGAGGGGGCAAGACTTGCCTGGGACCACTAGCTGGAATCAGAGCCAGGACCAACTAGGACCTTTTCATGCCTGATCCGAACCCTGAACAAAGCACCAGGAGCGCATTATTTGCTATACAGGACACCTTGACATTTCTGCCAGGGGCTCAGTCAGGAAGTGCCTCTCTCTACGACACTGTTGTTGCTCTCTCTCCTCATCTGATTTCCCATCATCACCGTCCTGCGAGGCCGCCTTCTTACGTTCCCAGAGCACACGTTCTGTAGCCCATCTCACACACGGCTGCTACTGAGTCCACCGGGGCTGCCAGAACACAGGACCACAGCCTGGGCAGCCTGAACCACAGAAATGAGTCGTCTTACAGTTCTGGAGGCTAGAAGTCCAAGGGCAAGGTGTTGGCATGGCCACCCTCCCTCTGAAGGCTCTGGGGAAGGATCTGTTCCAGGCCCCTCTTGGCTTGTACATGACCATCTTCTTCCTGTGTCTCTTTGCATTGTCTCCTGTCCATTTGTATCTCTTTGTCCAAGTCCCCACCCCCTTTTTTTATGTAGGCTTCATGCTCAGCGTGGAGCCCAACACAGGGCTTGAACTCACGGCCCTGAGATCAAGACCTGAGCTGAGATCAAGAGTCAGACACTTAACCTACTGAGCCACCCAGGTGCTCCCCAATTTCCCCTTTTGATAAGAGCACCCGTCACACTGGATCAGGGCCCACCCTAATGACCTTTGCCTTAACTTCATCAGTTCTGTGGGGACCTATCTCCAAACAAGGCCATATTCTGAGATATTGAGGGTTTGGACTTCAACATAAGAGCGGGGGGATGCAATTCACCCTCTAACAGTCACAGAGGTCATTTTGCTAAGTTTTCATCTCTCTGCTCAAAATCTTTCATGGTCCTGTCGTACAGACTTAAGTCCAAATTCCTCACTTCTGTTCAGGCCCTCCCACAATCCTGTTTCAACGTATCATTATTATTTTCTCTCCCTCCATGCCCTATAGTCCTCTACATGGCAGTCCACCTGTATTTCTTCTCAAATTCCAAACATCCCACACTTTCCTGCTTGCACGCCCACGCTCGTGAGGCTCCCTCTGCCTCAAAGGCCCTCTTCCTCCATGTCCACTGGCCCATCTCAGGCACCCTCTCCTCCACGACGCCTTCCTAGTTCCACTCAGGCATATCTCCTCCTCCCACAGGGCTTCGTGTTGTGTGCCTGGCTGACAGGGAAGGATCTGATCATTGTATTACAACTATTCTGTGTACCTTCCTGCTAGCCTGTACCATCTCGTGGAGTCAGGACTTAGCCACCATCTCCTAGCACCTTTTCTTTTCTAACTTCCCCCAACATAGTTGCAGGTACCTTTTATGAACACGTAGGAGGAAAAAAGAGATATTCTGCTATAGATATCAATAAGAACACCTAAGGGTCATGGGAGGCAACTCTTGTCATAAGAGTATGCCCCTGAAGCATGATACACATGAATAGTGGAATAAATAAGGACTGGATGTATCATCTAAGATTGGTGGTTTGTGGGCACGGTGAACAGGCGACAGTTATTTTTATTAAGAAATTCCCTTTGTCCTCATCATTTTTCCCTCCTGACAGAAAAATTCCATGAAGTTCATTTCTAAAGAAAAGTAAATATCCAGATGGCCAGAGGAATGACCTTTCTCTAATGGAGGGGATGAATTTGTTATCCAGCCAAATGTTTGAAATTCTTCTACCAGCATGCATAATTGAGAGAGATGTGTTAATTACCCTTAAGTGACAGCTGGTAGGACTTCCTAGACAACTCTGTGAGGAGTATTGATCTAGGATCATTGTAAGTGGCTGTACTATGGGGCTATAAAGGTAAGTCCCTCGCAACAATTTTTGAACGGGCAGGTCTGCGCAGTTCTCTATGAACTGGGACCTGCAGGCGTTATGGTAGCTGGCCAATGCTTATCAGGCAACAAAAAAACCAGTGTAGCTCTTTGCATGACATTTTGATGAGTGACACAGGGAAAATCCCAAAGATATAATCCCTATTATTATAACAGCTCTGTGGGTCAAAATGGGCTGTTACCAAAGAGAAAGACAATTCCAGAAAGTGAAGTTGACGTCTTCCTTTTACCCCCTATGGCTGTGAATCTATAGCAATAATCCACATCACGGACTGTTATTTAAGGGAGATGAATGCACATCTCTTGACTCAGCACTGCAGACATTTTGAAGAGGAAGTAAAAAATACAATCCTTGCCCTAAAGGAGTCACCGTCTTGGCATTGATGGAAAATAATTTAATTCTCTAAAGTCTTTTCCAGAGTCAAGATTTTATGATTCTATGATCATGAAAGGAGAACTGTTTTGTCTTTAAACAGCAAAAAATGTCATGAATATTCTTTTATCTTAAAAGCAACAGATTCCCTGACTAATATAATTTGCCATATTGCTTCTACATTAAATTGCTCAGTTTTTATATCACAAATCTGAGCAAGAGAGCTTTTGGGTTTACTTTTCCTTTTCCTGTTGCTGACTAAATATTTTTTTCTTTCACCTGGAGTCACATGAAATATGGAATTACCTGACCTCTCTGAAATCCCATATAATGGCATGTCAGCTTCTAAAGTAACCACTTGGTTGTTTATTCATACATTTCTGGAAAAACTATCTGGTTTTGGTTTAGTCTAGGGAAAACACATTCAAGTTTTTTCCCCCCTTTAGAATGTGTAGAAGAAAAATATACATCTCTTTTAAACAACTGGAATCATTTAAGGCTTTGGCACACACAATGGAAAAATCAATGGAAGTAAAAAGTTGAAAGGTAAAGCTTGCCTCCACAAGTGTCAATAAATTTAGGTCCACCAAGAAAAATAAAAGGAAGATCTTTGACAACAAACTAGAGTGGCAGCTCAAATAATCCATCAATCAATTAATATGGTTTTATTGAAGATACGCTGTATGTTGAATGCTGGGAGGTAGGATCCTTAAGATTTAGGCATCCTCTCCATCCCTCAAAAGAGTTTTCGATTTAACTAGGAAGATAACAGGAACATGCACAAAACAAATACTGAATAAGATGCTATGTTGACAACAAGAATCAAGATTCTAAAGGGCTAGGCGTGCTGGAGGACTCATGAACATTGAGTGATCTAACCAAGGTTGAGCCTTCCTATAAATTCCAGAAGTCTTGTTTGAGAACCCATCCAGATACGCTTCCCAGCTAGAGGAGAAAGTCCTTGAGCCTTGTTCTTGTTGCTTGGCAACCAATATCAGTCTCTACTGAGCCCCAGGAGACCAATGTCCAAAGGCTTTCTACTTACCATGCATGTTTTTTCCACATGGAAAATAAGCTAATAAGTAGAACACCTATTTTTCTCCCTCCCTTCCTGTTGTTGGGAATCCCTTCAGGTTTTTCTGAAAGCATTTGCTACTTTGTTCCTTGCTCAGAGGGAGCAAAAGTTAAATGAGGATCACCAAAGAGTCGGCTTCCCATTTATGTCCCAGGCATTTACACTGGTGGTCCAAGGCCAGACTCCCAATAGTGCCCACAAATCGCTGCAAAATCATGTGATATGAATCACTTAAGTTACAGCGGTGGCAGGAAGAGGCCATCACCATTTAGTCTCAGATGGTAATTAGAGGGTCTACAAATATAGGTCTTGAAGGAAAGGCAAGGCACGGGAAGGTATGGCTTGGACAAAGTGGTATCGGGTGAGAAAGAGAAAGTGCCCAACATTGTCAAATACTGCTGAAAGGTCAAGGAAAATTAAAAGTTGCAAAAATGATCAATGAATATGGCATTTAAATAGTTACTGGTGATCCGTTCAAGGTTCATTTTGGTGGAGTACTGGGAACCACAGTCAGGTCGCAAGGCAGAGAACAAGGGTTGGGAAGTGGTTATAGAAATGTTCTCTATGATTCCCCCTTCCTCTGTGTAAAGAGACAACTGGAATATGTGCAGACTAGCAGCGGAACTTGCTCAGTCAGCACGCCTCCATGCTTGAGGCAGAGAAAGCCCCACTGGAATTCTGTTCTGTTGTTTTCCCTTAAGCAGTGCATGCGTGCACACAGGCATGAGCGTGCATGCACGCACCCATGCGTGCGTGTGTGTGCGTGCCCCCGCACGTCTGTGTGCATGCAGGCATGTGGGAAGGGATGCGTTCCTTCTATTCCTTTCCTGTGCCTTCTTCACCTCTTCCTCTGCCTAGTCCCTCTTAGAAATGTAAATGATGATGGAGGAACTTTCTGTCAAATGTCTTGAACTCTTTGGGAGAAACCTACTATAAGAATCTACAAAAACTACAGATAGCCTGCAGTTGCATGATTTGAAATTTTGAAGTAATGATTTAGGCTTTTAAATAGTTAACTTAAAACCATATCAACCCAATATTAGCTGAACACTGGGTACTGATCAGTTTTCCATTTGCTCATTTTGTCTGATACATGGGTAAGTCTAAGATTTCACTCTTATTTCCAAGTAATGTAATAGATTATAATTAGCTACAAGGGAATTCTCTTATTATAGTAATTTCTTAATTATGCATAGGGATAAAAAGAAAATTAAAGAATAATAGTAATTCATCTAAAAACACACTTTAACCATTAGTTTTAAATTCGACCCAGGAACTTAACTGGAATTCCTGATAAGAAGTCAAGGAAGGAACCTAACTGGAATTTTACCTTTTTAGAATTTCTGTAAAGGTGATAATGAGCAGTTACTTGCTTAAGGGTGGGCTGGCAGTTAAAGAAGGAAGAATATGGGCAAAAAGCCCAATAGGACACAGAAGAGTGATTTTCAACCTTTTTTTTTTCAGCAGCAGATTTCCAAAGAAGGCTTATGCAGAAAACTAATATATAAATCAAACAGAAGGCAGACAAGTCAAACGGAGCTTCTCCACATTAAGCAGGGTTAGAACCCCTCTCACTTTCCCCCCTTAGGGACTGTCCTGGAGGTAACAACATAGAACGTATTATCTTAGCTCTATATGGCAGTGTATTTACTTGTAAGCATTTGGTAGTTTTCAAAGCACTGTCATTTTTGTCACATCATTTGACGCTTATGAAAATTCGATGAGCTAACAAGCAGACTAGATATTAGCAGTGTCACCATTTCATTGCAAATCACTTGCTTAAGGTCACCTAGCTTATCAATGGTATAGATCTGGAATCCAAAGCCAGGTCTTCAGAGTTCTTATAGTTGATATGCCATAAAATCCTTCATTTGTCAGATCATTACACTCCTGGCTCAGGTCGGTATATTGAAGAATTTGGACGACATACGAGAGGACAATAGCAAATATCCTTAAATTAAAATTAAAAGTAAATAAATTTGTTTTCATATGTTTGAGCTATGTAAAAAGGTACAAAAAATTTTAATATAAATTTTTAAATTACAGTTGGTATAAGCAATGATCAAATAAAAACCTCTCTACTTCGCCCAACGAGGTCAATCCCTACAAAGTTTAGGTAGATAAGATACATGACAAAGCTTTCTTCTCTGAATAACATAGAACTGTGTTTTCTAAATATGACTTTCCAACAGAATTAATCAGAGAACTTTTTTAATAATGCAAATCCTTGCTCCCTCAGTGGAAAATATAAACCAATAGGTCTAGACTGGAGCCATTTTCCAGATGTGGGGTTAGGTTTGTAAAACACATATAAAATCATAGAAGAGACCCAACTTCCCCAGTTACTGCCAGAGAGCGAGCTAGAAGTTTTGGGAGAGAGCTTTTCAGGCCACAACAGTATCATTTATTCAATTATAGCATTAAATTTATCCCAGTGACCCGAAAGAATCGGTGCATATCCAATTATGCCTAATTTATACCCTGGGATGTGCTGGTTCTGGCTCAATGTAAAATCCTGGTAGAATCGCAATTTAACAAGCCTGACAGGACATCAAAATTGCTATTTTGTTTCCAAACCTCATTAAGTGGAAGCCTACACTTTCCTATAATGTTCAGAGGGAATATACACTATTATTATTTTTCTATTTGTTTATGTAAGGCAAATGTTCAGCAAATACTTTATTGGAAAACAAGAACCAGTTCGAGAGAGTTGCTGTGAAAACAGGGCATTTACCACCCAAAGCAGTGGGTGCCCAAGAGAGTAAAGCCTTCATTGTCCTTTGTGGTTACAGCATTTAACAGAATGTAATATATTCTTTATGAATGTGACATGATTCAAAACATCATGGTAGCAGCCTGGGCAGGCTGCAGTGAACAGACAGCCGGCTGGCTGAGACACGCTTGGATTCAGAACCTTCCTTACACGTCCTCTGTCTGGAAAGTGTCGGATCATGACGCCCTCTTATTTTCCCCTCGGGTGCCATGACTTCTCCAACTCTTTTGCTGTCACCTGTCGTTTCTCCTGGCCTCTATTTGTGGGCAGCCCTGCTCCCCGGACTCCAGTGCCCTCCTCTCCTGACTCCACTTGTTTTTCCTTGAGGGGTTGGCATCAGCTTCTTGACTTCTGCCACTCAAATGGGCATGGTGGCTCCAGTCCCCAGATACTCAAGAAATTTATTCCTGAACATACACCTGCCACCTCACCCCACAAAAAACTTACTGTGCCCAATGCCTACCCACACATTGTTCTCCCTGACGATTCCCCCACTTCTGGGAATGGCATTGTGATTCCTCCCCATGCCCAGGGCTCCAGCTTGAAGCTACGTTTAAAGCAATGCAATGAGGCACGAAAGGCAGCAGACTGGGGGACGCTCGGGGCACGGTTTGAATCCCTGCGCCGCTACTCAGGTGCCATAGAATCACTGCAAATCTCTAAACCCATCTCCTCAACCACAAAATAGGAAAAATAAGGTCTTTCCCACAAATTTATTGTGGAGAGGGGCGCTTGGGTGGCTCAGTCGGCTAAGTGTCCGATTCTTAATTTCGGCTCAGGTCATGATCTCAGAGTCGTGAGATCGAGCCCTGCATCAGGCTCCACGCTCAGCCTGGAGTCTGCTGGAGATTCTTTCCCTCTGCCCCTCCCCCCCACTCATTTTCTCTCTCTCAAATAAATAAATCTTAAACAAAAGTTATTGTGGAGTTTGATGATATGACCACTGACATGTGCCTGGACTAAGTGTCCTCTCTCTCTTTTCCTTGACTTCCTTTTTGCTCTCAGTCCGTAAGCCCTTCCTGTGAATGCTCTCTTCTTCCTTTCTGTTCTATTATTCCTGGAGCCAACAGACGCCGGAGCCTCATAGAGTATGGACTCCACACCAGCCTCCCGGGAGTTTCTCTGGCTTCACTCTACTGACCTGTTTGTGCCTGCTGTATTAGGGTTGAAATCCTTGGCATGGGACTCAGCTCTGCCACCTACCAGCCATCAGAAACATGGAAATTCTCTGTAGGGTTCAGTTGCTGCATCCACAAAATGGGCACGAGCTCAGAGGGTTGGTAGTGAGGATTAAGTGAAATAATGCTTTTCAAGAGCCTGGCATGGTGCTGGCCATATATTAATAGTCCAGAATTGTGAGACACAGTCTTTTTTTCACTTGCAATTAGTCCTACATGCTGTTACCAGACTACAGGTTGTAAACATTAATTGTATCCTTTCATTCTCCTGCTCAAGGAACTCCGAGGCTTTCCCCAGGGCATCGCGCCTCCAACCAAAATAGCTTTAGGAGAAAGTATGAAGTATGCCATTTGGCATTCGGGTTCTCCGTAATACAGGGTCCTCCTGACATATCTTTCTAATTGATTGGGATTCTCTTCTCCCATTTGATCAGAATAATGAGGCCCTTCTAGAGGAAAGCTCTTCAAACAGCATTTGGGACTTGTCTACGGCGTGGGTCCGAGAATGAAAGAAGGGGACCTACTATAGGAAGAGAGCTTTTGCTGAGGCTCTCCAGCTGAGTGGGGCCTCACGAGGAAGAGGCAAATGACGACGTCTGCAGTACCAGGGAGAGACAGCTGAGCAATCTCCAAGGCCAAGGATGTGCTAGACAATCTCTGCAGAAACCCAGAGGTATTTCAAAGGGCGCAACCTCCCAGAAAACATGGCAATACTGTCACCTCGTGAAGAACTGAGAAAGGGTCCAACCAGAAGAAATGTGACAGAAGTAGCAGAGCTTCCATTAGAGCCCCCATACGTCAGGGACACGAAGACCCTGCCTGTTCTCGCTCCTAGTGACCACAAGTAGCTTGGAGCAATGCAGGGCTCTCAGCACCATTTGCTTATAGGCTGCGGGTGTTTTCTGCCAATGAAACCCCTTTTCTAAACTGGTTAAATTGTTAAATTGGGCCAGTGGAGCTGGACTGACTCATAGAGCTTCTTTCTCTCTCCGGGGGCTGGGGGAGAACTCAATGCCAAGCAAAGCATGATACAGCATTTCCTACCAGGAACTCAATCTCCCTGTACCTGAGCGCTCAGACACCAGGGTGACCTCAGCCCCAAATCATATGGAATGACATCCTGCGACTCAACCCGCTCGCTTCCCTTCCCTCAGCAGACCAGACTCAGCTCCATCCCATTACATTGCCCCTGCTTTTTCTCCTGTCTGAAAGCTCTCAGACACAGTGCAGTAATGAGAAACCAGACAAATCTAGATCTATCCCGAAAATATATAGGTCTGGACACCAATTGCTCCTGTTCCACTTACTACCTCTGAGACCCTGAATTACTATCTTAAGAGCTCTTTGTCTCAGTTTCCTTATCTGTAAAGTTAGGCTCTCTACCTTAATGATGTGTTGTAAGGATAAGTGGAATAATGCAACATTACCTGGCAAAGTACACAGCATATAGTGGGTGAACAATAAAGGGCCCCGCCATCCCTCGAATACTTGTGAATGGTTTTAGGTCTTGGCAACTACCACATATGCCTGGGGGCCCAATTCCAGTCTCATCTCACTGAGAGGTCTTTTCTTAAACTTCCTGCCCCCATCCCCATTCACCATTCTGAAGTCCTTCTTACCTTAATGGCTGTCCCACTAACTTGGGCATATCCACTGCCACTGGGACTCATCATTCAGACACCGATGTGCTGTCTGGCCAGTTAGACAGACCTTCTGAAGGGGAAGGTTAGTGTCAACCAAAATTTTCTCTCATCACTTCTATTTCCTACTGTAGCTCACATTGTTATAAATGCTCAATATATTTGCATGAGTTACAGAGTCAATGGGCAAATCTCAGTGCAGGGACAAAGGCCAGGGGCAACCTATCTTTTTAATACAATTACAGTCCCGTAGGTGTTGAGCTTCCAAAACTTAGAGCATTTCAATGGTGGCTAGCATGGATGGATAGTGGAGTAAAGATATCAGAGGTAAGGAGTAAGATGAAGAGAAAGGCAATATTGCACGAGTTATGAGAGGTCAGGTGGGAGGTCAAGTGGGCTGCAGGGAGCACCCAGAGTTGGACAGATTAGGCAACTGACCTCCCTGCCTGTCAAGCTGTCTTAATCTCTCCTACTCATGTTAGACAATTCCAAGAACACTGAGAAAGCAAAGATTTCCTTTGACATGCTGCCTCATCCTTACCTGAGAGTAAAACTTCATGTTCCCTCTGTTTTCTATTTGTGTTAAGTTCTCTATATGGTGGAGGAGACAGCTAGCTGTCCACCAACATTATTCCCTTTCACTTTCACCCTAATACTCTGTGGTTGGATATGTGGTCATCTAGCGGGGGCCTGCATTGCTGACCCCCCTTGCTATAAGGGGTGGATGTTTAGCTAAGTTTTCACCAAAAGATTGGGAGTGGAAAGGATGTGTGCTATCTCCAGTTTGGGACCCTTGAGATAGCAAGTGGGCTTCTTCCATATTTTCTCCTTTCCTTTATGGTCAGGACTTGGATATAGCAGTGACCCAGCCTTGGCCATGCAGATTCTGAGACTCTAAGATTTAAAGAATTACAGAGCCATGACATGGGAGGAGCCCCAGCCCTGAATGACTGTGGAGCACCCACCACATCCTGTATGAGAGTGACATGAACTTCTTGTTCATTGGTCTATGTCATGTGGTTAAAAGTCGTAGGATGACCGTAGGATAATCGTGTCTCTGGTTACAGCTTAGCTGTTGCAACTCAATTGTAGCATATATATGACATTAGATACAATCATATTATCTATTATATAACATAACATGTGCTATAACGTACAATGTGATATACAATACATATATAATGTATACATTATATATGTATCTATAGAAATATATCTTTTGGAATGCATTTTAAGTACAGATTATAGTGTACAGAATATTGCAACTGGCTTTTTTTTCCTACTAAATAATGTGTTTTGGAGATTTTTTCCAAGTTAGATGTGTATGTGTTTGATACAGCAAACAGAGTGGTTCCCCACCTCATTTTTTTATGGGTCACGTGTACTTTGTAGTATCAGGGGCGCATAGTTTATTTAACCCTCCCTGGATGACCTTATTGATTAGTTTGGTGATTGTTTTTACTCTTCACTGTTATTAATACTACTGACATGAACACCCTAGTCCATGCCTTTTTATTCACACATACAGGTATTTCTTTAGTAGAAATATCTAGAAGTGGAATTGCTGACTTGAATACTATCAACATTTACGAATATAATTTATATTTCCAAATTGTCCCCCAACAAGTCTAAGACCAATTTATATTTCTATAGCATATGGGAGTGCATTATTCTCTGTAACACTTTCAATATTAGGAATCTTTAATTTTGCCCCCCAATGGGGAAAAATGGAGAGAGAAGACTATTAGAGAAAGAACCAGAAAAATCTAGAGCTGCAATTTCGTGTGATAAACCACCCAATGCCTCGATGATCACACTTCGTGAAACTGAGACACTTGGACTATTCTGATGATCACAACAGATTGCTGCCTTTCTTCCAAACCTGCCAGTTTGTGACGAGTTAGGCACTTCACTACGCTCTTGTACTCAGGATTACAGTCTGCCCACACATGCCTGCTTACCATAATGACCTTCCTTATGAGGATGAGTCGTAACACACCAGTGAGTTTGTCTTTACATGTTAATAATGTAAATAAATGCTGTTGAGGAGACTAAGCCGCGATGTCCCAGTAGCTGAAGCCCCACTGCAGATGCAGGGGGCAGGCAACCCCTTCTTTTCACTTTTTTATTTTAAAGCTCTTTATTTATTTACTTGAGAGAGAGAGAGAGAGAGAGAGGGAAAGGGAGAGCATGGAGGGAGAGGGAGAAGCAGACCTCCGCTTGAGCAGGGAGCCCAATGCGAGACTCGATCCCAGAACCCTGAGATCATGACCCGAGCTGAAGGCAGATGCTCAACTGACTGATCCACCCAGGTGCCCCCAGGCAATCCTTTCTTGGCTGTGCATTCCCCTCTGGTTTTCCCAGCACAAGCAGGAGGAATAAAGTTTTCCATTTCTGTTCCCCCCCCAATTATTTTTTAGGAAAGTTGATAATTTACATTATTAATAGGTTTGGGCTAAATATTCACCAGTATAAGCTATTGTGCTAAGTCCTTGAAACAAAACCATATTGGTGAACGATAGACGGAAAAGTATCTCCGGAGCGGGCCTGAGATAATTAGAGAATGACTGTATAGAAGGAAAGGCTTGACTGTTGTGATGTAAAGGGAAGAATAACATGGGTTGACATGGGGTCAAGTCCTAAATGGTCCCAGTTATGTGTGATTTTGCATAAAATCCGGAATTGTGCTAAGTCACTGTTTTCATGTCTTTCAGAGGTGGCATATCTAATGAGTGCCTACCATGTGCCAGCCTCCATTCTAGGTGCTTGGCATATGGAAGAAAGCAAAACGAGGTTCTTGCCCTCAAGGAATTTATATTCTGGAGGTGAGGGAGGGGGAGAGACAGACACCAGGCGATCAGAAGCACTGATGTCTTCACTGATTCAGGAGTTACTGAGCTCATACTTTGTGCCGAAGACCCTTCCAGGACTTGTTTTGAGAATCCTGCCTTCCAGGATTGTTTGAAGAATTACATGTAATACCTAGACAATGGCTGGTACAGTTGACAATGTGTAGATATGCTCAGAAAATGGAAGCCATGCTGCTGCTGCTGATTTTCTTTCATTTGTCTCTTCTCCTTTCAAGAAACATTTTATTTATCTATCCATTTTTTAAAAATTCTTGAATGTGTGTATGTGTTTATTGCTGTTCTTTTTATAGATTAGCATTTTGTCTTAATTCTTGTTTTAAAAGTTACTTCTTTGAGGGGGTGCCTGGGTGGCTCAGTCGTTAAGCGTCTGCCTTCGGCTCAGGTCACGATCCCAGGGTCCTGGGATCGAGCCCCGCATCAGGCTCCCTGCTTGGCGGGAAGCCTGCTTCTCCCTCTCCCACTCCCCCTGCTGTGTTCCCTCTCTTGCTGTATCTCTCTCTGTCAAATAAATAAATAAAATCTTTAAAAAAAATAAAAAATAAAAGTTACTTCTTTGGGATGCCTGGGTGGCTCAGTTGTTAAGCATCTGCCTTCGGCTCAGGTCATGATCCCAGGGTCGTGGGATCCAGTCCTGCATTGGGCTCCTTGTTAGGCGGGGAACCTGCTTCTCCCTCTCCCTTGCTCGTGCTCTCTCTCTCTCAAATAAATAAAAAAAAATCTTTAAAATAAGAAATAAAGAAAATAATAGTTACTTCTTTTTTGAAATGGCGAGCAGAACCACCGTTATAACTTCACCTACAACTGCATACAGACCTCTGGGTATCCCTGTGGGAGAATGAATAGCCGGACTCCTCCTTTGATCTGCAGCAGGGGCTTTAAGCAGAGCATATTCTTTATTGTCCTATAATGGCTTAATGGATGGTCCTCACAGGGCTTGCTCTTTAAGCAAATGACAATCCAATAGGGAGACATGGAAGATGGAAACGAATGGAACCAGGCAAAAGGACAGAGATGGGCTGAATAAGAATACAGGTGGCCTCATGGAGTCAGAGAAGGAAGACTCAGAGATGGCATGTTCTACCCTCTTAGCCACAACTACCACCTGCATTTTCCTAGTCAAGTCTGATTAAGTTTCCCTGACCTCCCCCAATGCCCAGTCTGAATTGGCCAGCTCCCAGGATGCTTCCAGAGCACATACCCTGGAACTTTCCATGCTCCAGGACACATAGACACTGTTCCCAGTACTTATCAACACCAGATGATGGTTACCTCATACTCATTTCTGAATCTTCCCCGCCCCCACCCCCACCCGTCAAACTATCACCAACATGACGTCTTCACTGCTGGATTCTCTATGCCAAAGACAGTACCTGGGACATATCAGGCTTCAGTATATTTGTTTCATAAATGAATTAGGCAGAGACAGAGAGAGAAAGTAGAAAAGTTAACAAGTCAAAGGCCTAGAGGGAAGGCCCAAGGACAAAATGAATCTCCACCAAGAGTGAAAAGCAACATAGACCTTCAAACGGTGACTGTTATTCAACAGTGCTGATAGACAGAAAAGCCCAAGAGAAATTTGGGAAAAGGCAGGGCCACAGAGAAGACCTCCAGAGTGGGATGACCTCTCCCATCAGAGGAGGTGAAACTGGACTCTTGCCTTCCGAAATCCACTTGTCTCTTCACCTAGTCTATGTTCAGCCATTTAAATGGACCTACTGTCTAAACGGCGATGAGCCAGGTTCACATCATGCTTTATCTATCAATCAAGCCTTTTTTAGTTACATGGAGTCAGACTTGATATTTGGGGCCAAAGATCTAGAGATCTTCTGTGGGTCTAGGCTTCTTCATTTTCTAATATATACAGTGAAATACTCAAATAGAACATCTCAACTAATATTTCTTTCTCTTTACAGCACCATTTGCAACTACCTGCAAATTTAAATGATAAAGAAAATTGATGACATCATCTTTATTATCTTATTAAGCCATACTTCTGTTGGTGATGATTCACTAGAGTGCCAAGAATAGGTACACTGAAAATTTCTATAGCATATTAACGTGTTAAGCATCACACCACACTTAGTTCCTGATATAATTTTGAGTTTCCTCTGGGGGAAAAAACAGTTCTGGATTCCTTTTATAAAAAAACCACCTTGAAAAAGCTTTCAGATACTCAAAGACGTGAATCTTGCTCCATTCCCTTGTGTATATCTGATTTAAAGGTTAATAAGTAATTAGGAAGAACACTCATCCAAAAATTACCAATTAATATACCATCATTTTCATTAAAATGCTATTAATTATATTGTTGTACAAATGTCCTAGACTGGCTAATAAAAAGTTACCTAAAGCAATTCTAAATCTTTTGGGGAGAGAGAGAAATTAACCAAAATCAATCACTTTTGAAAATTATGATTTGGGTTTGAGAGGTCAAACAAAAGAGGGTGTTAAAATCAAAAAAACAATCAAAGACCAGCCTTGAAAATTTCCTGAGCAGACAAAACCAGGTTAGTCATACAAACAAAGTTTAATTTATTTTATTTTGCAAGGTTAACTTGACCTGAATCACTTCTTGCTTATGTCTCTGAACATCATAAGCAAAATGTGAGCTGTTTCCCAAGGTTGAAGGGAGGTAACCACTGACGAGTTCTTTATCATTCAAGAAACTTCTAGTATTGTAACCAGTCACTGTGAAGAATAATCTGCTTTCTCACACTAGAAGCTACTTTACAACGCACCCCTGAGCCTCACTGTTTTGGTCTGGTTTGCAAACTGTCTTTTTGGTTGTGTGCACAATAAACTTACACTAATGACTACTTCAGCAATTCGCTGGTTTTACTTCTGTTATTTATGAACTTTTGACAAGGGGAAATGAATGCCTCCATTATTTAGTGTGGATAGAATCTGACATTGACAGGGCTGCATGTTTTATTTTATGCACCCAGTCATTATCACTAAGAAAACCTACCTAGTAAGATATCTTGGCAGATATTTAATGTGGAAATTTGACAAATAGCAGTTCTTTGTTCTTATAATGTAAAGCAGCCCTTTATAAATGAGATCAAACTTTGAAACTATCCACATATATTTTGTCACTTTCTAGGAGACTGTGATTGGAAAGTTATGATTAAATTCTTATATATTACGTTCTTTACCTTAAATGCTGGTGTTAGTCACATGGTAGAAATCCACAGCATTCCGAAGTTGGAGAGCTTATGATTAAAGTTGTACCATCACTCTAAGGACTCCACTAGATTTCATTTTACTTAACAGTTTTACGGATCTCCAAATTATTCTGCTCTCACCCTCTTACCCTGTTGCCTTGTGTATGGACCAAACATCTATTTCTACTGTGTGCATTTGGGCTAGGCTAGGCAGTTGGCGGGTGTTCGGTAATGATTAGAACTGGGTAAAGCTGCAGCTCAGAACCATTTTGATACGTAACAAGCTATAACAGGAATACTTATCATCAATGAAATGAACCAAGTGTGGTATTAGGAACTACACAATCAACCCAGACACAAACTAATGATTTTCCATTGCATCACAGATATTTGCTGGTTGCCAGGCAACCAAATATTCCAGCACTGATACCAGGGAAAATTTCTCTTGCTAAGCTTGGATTGGCCATTTAAATAATTAGTTCTGCCCGAGACTGCCTCTCAATATCCCGGACATAGAACTTTTTAAAGGACACAATACAAATCCCAAGCTTGCATTATTTGCCCAGCTCCTGAGACGGGAACTCTTACCCTCCAGGCATGTTCATCTATCTCTTACTCATGTTGAACGAATACCTGTCTTCACTCTTTCCATACAGCCAGTCTACCTCTTCTTCATCATTCCCACTCTGAATATTTGGAGAGGGCTATCATGTTTTCTCTGAATCTTTCTTTCTTCAGAGTAAACATACCCAGGCCATTTACTTATTCATTCCCATTGCTTCACGTCCCAATTGCAGAGCACTCTCCCTTCCCAGTGGCGCCAGGAGCAACAGTTGGGATGGGCTGCTATTGTTTTATAGTTTACAGTTATGGTTAATCACTTGGGGGCTGTTGTGTTGTTGGATATTCCCATTAAAATGGGCACAGGAATAAGAAGTCAAAGGGTATGGGACAGGGGCCTGATCTTTTTTATCCTGACTTGGGCAATGCCACCTGTGAGACACCATACTTTTGTGCCTTTATTGGAACCTTGGAAGACAAATGGAAACTTTCAGTAAGACCTTCAGGGATGCTTCCTAGGTTTATGCAGCGTGAGAACAAACAGCTTCAGGGTGTGATGAGATCATTTGGAGTAATATTTTCTAAATTTGGCCCTGCATATGAAACACTGGAGAGCTTCTAAAAATACAGATTCCTGGTATCTATACTCAGACTTACTGAATAGATGCTTCCAGAAGTCCCCAAGGGAAAAAAAAAAACATGTGGAAGCCACAGATATGGGGTATCCAACGTGAAGGTCAGTCATTCCTTTGAGCTGATCTCTACCTAGCCTGGAAAGCTCTTTTCCATGACAGATTTTGGCTGCCTTTTGCAGCCCATACTTCTTTTTTCTGAAAAAGGCTCTTTGAAATAATTAGTGCCAAATAGTTTAGTATTTAGTTGTTAATTTTGTGTGGCTCTTAGTCTCCCCTGTTATTTTATAAAACCCATGAGAGCTGGAACTACATGCATCCATGTCTCTCGAGGAATATGGCACAAGATTGGACAGCCATGGATGGGTTGGTGAGAGGTCTGCGGGGCAGTGGAAGAAGAAGTTCAGAGTCAAAAGGGAGAGAGATGAGAGAGGCCAGCTAGAGAAGTTTAAGATGAAGGAGATTAAAGAAGCCTTTCTTTTGAAAAGAGTTTCTTCTGCATTGCACTTGTGGCCTGCTACCAGATGTAAGTGCTAGAGTTCATGGAGGACGTTGGTCTCTCCCCTCACATCACACTTGATCTTTGGAGATACCAGGCAGTCATCCACAAGACGATGTTATATAAACATGGCCATAGGAGGCCTAGGATTTCCCGCGTTTCTAGCCCACCTGGAGCACCAGAGGTAAATGAATTCTCTCTTCTGGTGCAATTCTACCATCTGACAAAGTATACAGTGAGGATACCTTAGGCCCCTGATAAAAGTTCCAAAATAAGCATGAAGGGGTTCCTTGGACAGTTACGTAGGCTTGTTAAAAAATATGAAAGACACGTGAGATTCTAAAATTAATTCAATCTGGATGATGCAGACTCTTGAATGATCTTGGGGCCTGGCCTCCACCCACAACTCCTTCTCCAGGCAGAGTGGCCTTCTCACCAGGCAACTGGGAACATTTCATCCTCTCGTGTAAATCTTCGGACTCAGACTCCTCCATGGTTTCTCTCCTGGTCACTGTCTCAGGCCCCTCTCCCCCTGACAGACTGATCGAGCTCTGGTCACCCTGCCTCCTGTTTCCAGAAAGAGGGAAGTACTTTTATTTCCAGGCTTCAGGGCTCCCTTTCCCCTGTGCCTGGCGAAGCTTTTCTCTCTCCACCTGGCTGCCACCTCCTGGTCCTTCGGGTCTCTGCTCAGAGAGCAGCTCCTTGAAGAACACATCCCAGGCCACCTTTCCTGCTGAAATTTTTCCCCGATCACATTGGGTTCTATCCAAGTTTATTTCCTGCTTAGCACTTCTCACGGCTTGAACATAATTGAATTTTTCTTCTGGGGGCGGGGGGTGGGGTGGGTACTGTTTCTGGCCATTTGTTTTCTGTCACTCTCACTAGAACAAAAACCCTGTGAGGTCCAAAAACTGTGCTGAATTTATAACCAGCTGTATTGCCAGGGCCTGGCCCAATGCCTGCCACTCTGTGGGCACTCAGGATTTCCTGAATTCACAGTAGTCTGGATAAGTTGTGATTCTTTGATTAGTTTGTTTACTTTCCTTTTGTTTCCTCTACTCAACTGTGAGTTTCCCGGGAACAAGGTGCCTGCGTCTTGTTTAAAACACACAGTGTTTAGCACTCAGCGGCGGGCCAGTGAGGGCTCTAGAATAAATAAATGAACAAAGATAGTGAAGTTCTTGAGGAAATGAAACTTCTTTCTCTGTGGCTTTATATACCACTCCGAACATCTGGATCTACTGGAATTCTTCATTAAGAATTCTGCTATCCCAGTATTTTCCCGCGATCATCATGCCTGTTAACAACCAAGTGCCCAACTGGAGCAGAAGAGAAGCGATATGAATTAAATTTCTCAAATGAGGCTGCTGATGATTAATTTTACATTCCGAGCATCTGGGTCAGTGCTTCGTTTCATGGCAGGTGTGGAAATAATATCTTTGGTGTCATTATTAACGATTCTACAGAGAGGGCTGGAAGCACTTGAAACGTTCTTCTGAATGAGATTTGAGATGTGGACAAGACAGGTATTTTTAAAAAGCCTAGATATGCTGTATTCTCTTTTTTAACAAACATGCTTTTATATTAAGATGGATCCTGAATGTACCTTGGTATCCGTATCCCTCATTCAGTCGAAAACCAAAAGTGATATTTTTTTAAGAATACAAAATGTCACTTAAATAAGATGACAGTAGACTAAGTGAAACATAAACATGACTCAAGTTGAAACCAGTCATTGTGTTTTGCTTCAACTGCATTAAAACCTCTGAGTCAGTGTCCCTTCCTCCTTCTCCTGGAACATCTCATCTTCAAAGGGGCTCACCACCCATTATCCATTCCATGACCACCACCTCAGTCATAAGAAAACAGTCTCATCAGACATAGCCCCAAGAGGCCGGTGGGTCGGGAAGGATGGCCAGGTATGGCTGATCACAAATAAATATGCCAACATCCACCCCCTGAATCCCAAAGGTAGGTGCTTGGGGCGGGGGGCAGGATCTGTCCTCTATCAGTTTCATTCTTCTTGGTCATGACGGTGCTGAGAAAGAGTAATAGAGACTAGACTATAAGCTTTGAGCCAAAGGAAATGGAACCCAACCAAGTGGAAAGACTATGCTACTTAGTATTAGCAGGTCAGTTCACGAGGAAATTGTAAATCAGGTGCAATCTGTCATTGGGGAAGGTCCCCAAGAGGAGCACTGGTCTCCCCAGCTCCAGAGCGAGTCCCTCTGTGATTTAGACCTTAGCACTGGATATCCGCTGCCTTTGGATCCTTGGTGACTTGCTCCCGTACACTGAAACAGACATGTTGTAGGTCTGTTCCAGGTTTTAAAGTCTCTGGTCAGGCTCATTCCCCATCGCCCTCCAGCCACTCCCGCCCCCATGAAAATTTGCTTATTTGATAGATCTCAAGCTGTCCTCCTTTACCAACACAAAAAGGCCTGAGGAACTTCTGGGTTCCTCTCAGGTAACATGTGGACCTACCAGTGACTTTCTAATGACAAAGCTTTTCCTGTGTGCATGACTCAAACGAGTGAGTCTGATGGTGGTGAGTCAGAGTGGCTGAGTAGGTCCCTACATTTGAATTTTATGGAGTAGTAATAATTCCTAAGAAGAATGGGAAACTGACACAGAGTTTCTCACTTTTTCTTCTGCTGAGTAAGGGTATTAAGGGAAAAAGAGCAATAAAACTCATCTATTAAGAAAACCTCTTTAGAAACAAAGGAATGGCTCAGATGGTTAAGCGTCTGCCTTCGGCTCAGGTCATGATCCCAGGGTCCTGGGCTCGAGCCCCACATCGGGCTCCTGGCTCAGTGGGGAGCCTGCTTCTCCCTCTCCCTCTGCCTCTCTCCCTGCTCATGCTTTCTCTTCTCTCTCTGTATCTCTGTGTCTCAAATGAATAAATAAAATCCTTTAAAAAAAAGAAAAAAAGAAGAAACAATCTCTGAATTTAAAAAAAAAAAGCTTTGCATTGAAAGAATTTCCCTTCATGACATACAGTTATATAGTTTCCGTTGTTCAAGATGAATAAATTCTAGAGCGGTGCAGGACAACAGGGTGTCTGTAGTTAACAACACTGTGTCATGCCTTTAAACATTTGTTAAGAGGGTGATCTGGTGTCACATGTTCTTACCCCAATAAAAATGAAACAAAACTGAAACAAAAGTATTTCAGTATCCTTATTTTATAGCAGAGTAGTGGAAATGTTGCCCAGTACCACCATAAGTCTCTAACCAGGTTTTTGGGAACTGCTGAGTTGCCCACAGTGGCACAATGAGCCAATCCGTGAATTTTAATAACTCGTAGCTGCCACTTGTGAGCAAGTCTCCATGTGATCTATCTATCAGGGCAGCCAGAAACGTGAGCATGACCCAGAAACACCTTTCAGGTTGTAAAGCAAAGAGCTTATTTGTACAAAGCCTTTAGCTTTGAGGTTTTATCTGTCTGTAGACTGACGGAAAATATTAAGCAGTAGGTAGCCAAGAAAGTGACTTGAATTTTGTCAGAGCAGTGGCATTTAAAAGTGTAAGACTTAAGGATACATTTATGCACTTGCAAATATGATGGGGCACCCCACAAGCGCTGGATACAAGGATACAGCAATGAGATCCCTGCCTTACAGCCTCACCTGGTCATGGTGGAGACAGACCCAGAGGAGACACAGAGCTAGATCACATTCCTGAAGGATAATTTCTGAGCTGGCTTTTGTGGATAGATGTGTGCCATTTGAGCCAAGTCCAGACCCAAGTCAAGACCTGAGGCTTGCAGCTACATGGGGGAAGAGCATTCCAAGTAGAGAGAGCAGCCAATGCAGAGTGCCCTGAGGGACAAAGAGTCCAGTGTGCTAGGAGCTCAGGGGTGAGGAGAAGCGTGGTCGACTTATGGGGCCAGAGTGCAGCAGGGAACCAGGGCACACTGGGCCTGAAGGGCTGTGATGTAGGAAATGGAATGGACAGCAACTGGAAGGTTTGGGGAAGAGAGTGACGTGACCTACAGGTCACTCAGCTCAAGGAGGGAGTGGTGAAAGCCAGAGGTATTATACAGGCTGTTACAAAAGTCCATTCGAGACGTGGTGGTTTGGGCCAGCTCGGTCATGACAAGAGTGCTGGAAAGTGCTCGAATTTAGGATATCTTCTGAAGGCAGAGAACGCTGGGCTTATGATGGACTGGATATGGTGGTAATAGGAAGAGAAGACTGAAGCTGGGTTTCAAGATGTTTTATTTGATCAGGTGAATAAACAGCACCATCTGAGAATAGGGACAATGGGAACAGTAGGTTGAAGGGGAAACCAAAAACTTATTAGTAGACACATTGAGTGGGAGAGGTCACTTAAATATCCAGGTAAAAATGTCGGGGAGGGGGCGATCAAATACATGAGTCTAGAGCTTAGGGGAGAAATCAGGGCCAGAAATAGAAATTAAGAAATATTCAGCATACAAAAGACGTGTATCACCATTGGGTTGGATGAGGTCATCTAGGGAGTCCAGTTCTGTGGAATATGGGCCAGAAAGTACAAAGGCTCTGAGGCAAGATCACACTTGGTGAGTTACAAGGGTAAGGTGGTCACTGTGGATGTGAGGAAACACAGAACTGTTCAAAGACCAAGCCTGGAATGACTCCAGCATCTAGAGGTCAGAAGGAGGAGAACTCGGGAAGGAAGACAGAGCAGGACCCGCCAGCGAGGTAAGGGGAAACCAGAGTGATTCACCAACACGATGCGCATGAAGTCTTCCAGGGATGATTCAGAGCAGGTGATAAATTCGGTCTGCCCTCTGTGATCGCTGCCAATGGAAGAAGGGGTGTATGCTGTTCCCACGATCAATACTTGTTTCTTGGTTTTGAACAGAGGTTAAACGTGGCAGCCTATAGACGGAATCCAGCCTGTACGTGTGTTTTGTTTGAACTTCAGGGTTTACAAATATTTTAATTGGTTGCCAAAGTTTAGAAATTGGGAAACTTCACACCAAAATACTGCATCTCTGGTTCTTTTTTTAAAAAAAATCCCCAGGATTTGGGGCGCCTGGGTGGCTCAGTCAGTTAAGCGTCTGCCTTTGGCTCAGGTCACGATCCCAGGGTCCCAGGATTGAGCCCTGCATGGGGCTCCCTGTTCAGCAGGGAGTCTGCTTCTCCCTCTTCCTCTGCCCCTCCTTCCTGCTTGTGCTCCCTCTCACACAAATAAATAAATAAAATCTTAAAAAAAAAAAAATCCCCAGGATTCTCAGAAGGCAGCTGTGTGTGTGGCTGATTGGCAGTTGCTGTCTTCAGTGGGGTCATGAGCTCTTCATTTTCCCCTCTGCAGCCTGCACTGGTCCCCGGGTTTCCCCAGCAGCGAGTGCGGAGTACCTCACTCTTATTTCCTGCTGAGTCCTGCATATCTTGGTTTGCACATCTTGTTTAGTGAAAGAATGAATGAATGAATGAATGAATGAATGAATGAATGAATGAATATTGATTGACAGGGCACCTGGAGCGTGCTCAGAGAGGGGAAATACACGATGAGCCGCAGGAAAGCCAGGGCTCAGATACAGACTCCCAGGTCAGGGCTTTGACTTTAAAATCTTTGCTTCGTATACTGTATTAAAAACGTCCTAAAATAAAACCGAAAGTCTGAATGAAAGGAGGAGGGGTCCTGAAAACAGGCTATTTTGAGAAAAAAAAAATAGAATATTAAACAAATCACGGTAAATGTGTCTTTCTCCTTAAGCTTTGGTGAAAAAAATGGTTTCATGAGAAACTGCTACACAGACTAACAAAAGTTAGCATCACTGCCCAAGGCAAAGTGAATAATAAACAAATGTAATTATTAAAGAATATAATTAAAGTGAAAAGTGATATTTTACTCCATTTGGTTTTTGGAGAAAGTAAGTTTTGCCATTTTTCTCTGTGAATTATTTTTATCTACTTTTACGTGTTTTAAACGCAGATTACTGTAATTATAGAATGTCAGCTGATCATCTCTCTTCCTTCCACTCAGTACCAAAGACTGGAGTTTTTCAAGCCTCCTCTCTCTTGCCAACTCCGATGATGGCACGTGGCTATCCAGGGCAGGGTGTAGAGATGGATTCTGAAACCAATCTGGGCTTGTGAATTAGACTACAGTGTTTGATTTCTGATGTTTTCTAGGTTTAGATATTCTTCTTATGGTTGAACTATGTCTCCCCTCCACCCAAAAGATGAATTGAAGGATTAATCCCTGTCCCCCAGAAGGTGACTTGATTTGGAAGTAGGGTCGTTGCAGGTATTTGTCACTAGTTAAGATGAGGTCCTACCAGAAAAGGTGAGCCCTAAACTAATATAACTGGTGTCCTTATAAGAAGGGGAAATTCAGACACAGACTCAGAGGGAAGACCATGGAAAGAGAGACACACGAAGACAGACGTCTGAAGCTGGAGGCAGAGATTGGAGGTATGTTGCCATAAGCCAGAGAACAGACTGAGTTGCCAGAAACTAGAAGAGGCAAGGAAGCGGTCTCCCACAGAAATGTCAGGGGGAGCATAGTCCCGCCAACACTTGATCGGACTTGCAGCCCCCAGAACTGACAGGTGAGACATTTCTGTTATGTTTAGCTGCCCTGTCTTTGGTAATTTGTTATGGCAGCCCTGGGAAATGAATACAGAGATTATTTTGTCTAACTCTTAATTTTGGACAGGTTTGAATGTAGGTTTCTCGATGGTAGACCTTGTGTCCCCAGGAAGGTGGCATCACTCACACATGCCACATGTGTGCTATCCCTAAGTAGGACACTGAGGCAGGTGCTACATTGCTTGAGAATCCTCCTTCCTTTGCTCACTAAAGGCACCGAAATGGATTCCACTTGCCCTTCACAGGAGCAATGGCCCTCCTTTTGTCCCAGAGGCTAGAGGTAAACTCTTTCTCTGCATAGACATATCTTGAGCATCAGTGCTAATCTTGGCCCCAGAGAAATAACCACAAAGTATCTTTAATGACCCTCTGGTCTTCTTGTGCCCACTTTCACGTGTGAGACTTCCCTGTAGACGAGAGTTTAACTTGCAGTCCATAGAGAGTTTCTAGAGGCCAACATGAAACCCTCGAGATCTTGAGATTTGTTACAATAGGTCTGTATTTGGGGAAAAATTCCATAGTTTTTATTAATTCTTAAAGATGTTATACTTCCCTACAATCAGAACAAGAACGAAAAAGAAAGACTAAGGATCCTCAGCATGGTGGTCAGTATCAAGCTAAGGTTTTGTGCCTGGGGAACAAGGCATGGGGATGGAGTGAGCTGATGACCTGGGGCAGGGACGGGATGAAGAGTTTGGATTTAGATGTGTGGAACTACAGGCGAGTATGGACCACGCATATGGGGTGTTTGGTGGGCATTTGGAACCAGAGAGTTGGCAGGGAAAGGGCACACACCCAGAATGGCTATGGATGGGCACAGAAGTGGGAACTGAATGCTGAGTTGCAGACACCCTTTCAGAACTGATCACCGACCCAACCCAGGAGGGGCCAACACTGAGTCTTGGCGACTATCCACACAGGGGAGCGAGGAGAAGAAGAGGTGGTCTTAGAGGTGAAACAGGCAGAAAGGTTGCAGTGGTAGAAGAACGAGGAGTGTACTGGTGGGGGGTGGGGGAGAGCAGGAGAGAATTGCAAAGGAGGGGCTGACCAGGCTTGCAGAACGAAACAGAGAAATTAAAGACAATGATGAACAGCCATGCAGAGAAGTTTGGGGTCTGAAGTTCAAGTTGTGGGGACTCCTTTGTTAATTTATGCACTCTGTGAATGGTTATTCTTGCCTTTCTGCTACGTGCCAGCTACCATGCTAGGTGCTTGGACACAGAGATGAGTAAGACGCAATCCTAACTTAGGAAGCTTATGGGCTTATACAGGGACACACACTTATAGGGATAAACTGTTATATGGAGGTCTGAATAATGCCAGGAAGGGGCAAATGGCTGATTTGCCCTGGAGGGCAGAAGTCAGATGACAGGGAAATGGACCTCTTATGCAGGAAGTAGAGTTGGTGGGTCCAAGAATCCTTAAAGTAGTACCTGCCCTGCACTTTATCATAACATCCGAAATCAGAATCACATGGGCGCACACACATACCAATACCTTGGACGAACGCCACTTTTGTTACTGAGACCTAGTAAGTGATGGTATAATGTTTGTAAATAAATACAAACAAAAATAAATATACGTGCCTTGCTTTCTCTCTTTTTCAAATATTTAATTTTAGTACCTAAATTGGTTTATTCCTGGCGGCTTCTTTTTAGAATGTTTTTGACACTTCAATATGCTAAACTTGTTAAACATGAATATTATTAAGATACTAGGAGATTTAGAATTCATTAGACCAGTGATTTATTCTGTAAAAGGAGTTAGGAGGAGGGAAGGGGCGGGGGTAGCTTTGGAGTCACACTTACCTCTGAGTAGGTCCTTTCCCCACAATTTACAAGTTACATGTGAGTTACGTGTGAGTCGCTTACAGTTTTGAACCTGCATCCACAGCTACAATGGTTGGCTGAATAATATTTGCCTTACAGAGTTGTCGGAAGGAACTGATAATGCCTGGCAGATAGTGGGCTCTATATGACTACAGAGATTTCTGTTGGTAAGGACATAATTGTCTGAGATTATATTTTCAAATCAGGCCAGAATTGAGCATATAACTTAAAAAAATACTCAAGCAATTTCTACAAAGAATTTCCCTCTATTTGAAAGCAATTCAAGAACATGAAGTTAAGGTCAAGGCCAATGACATACATTTTTTAGTATGTTTTTAAGAACTGTCCAAAATGGTCACCTATCTACCATTTTCAATTTTGAAATTTTCACCCATACATATGAAGACTAAAATTTTATTTGCCATCAGCCCACTGAGAGCCAGCATCCTGTAAATGAGTGAGCCAAATCTACTTTTGTTTACATTTTTGAAACTTAGCACCAAAGAGAGAGTAATAAAAAGTAGTTTCTGCATCATGTGTAGCTTCAGAGAAAGTGAAAGAATTTACTTGTCAATTCTCCAATGTTGTATTACACTTCCGGAGTCACACTCGTGTCTCTAATTCCTGCACAGAGCTCCCTCATTTTGAAATCTATTGAGATTTTGAGAATGGGGCCAAAGCACATGGCTGCACAGGTTGTGCACTGCACAACTCCAGGGGGTCCTGGTCACATAGACTGTTGAGAAATGCACCCCTACTGTACAGCCATATTGCGGCAGCCCTATCTGAGAGGCTTGAATATGTTCCTGATGAACATGCTGTACCATTCAACAAATACTTATTGAGCATCTAATGTGTATGAGACACTGTTCTAGGCTCTGGGGATACAACAGCGGTCAAAAAAGATACAATCGTCATCTATATGGAGCTTACATTCTAGCAGAAAGGATGGGGGGCAGATAATGAACAAAAACTAACTATTTGATATAAGGTCGGCAGAAAGGCTTCACCGTCGGCACTTCTGATCAGAAGCCTGAAGGGAATGAGGGACAAGCTGCTCATACAACCGAGGCAAGAATACTCCGGGCAGAGCAAAGAGCAAGTGCAAACAGCGTCAGGTGGAAACCTAGTTGGTACATCCAGGGGACAGCAACGAGGCAGGGCGGATGAGGGGACAGGGGTAGGACCGACATCAGGTGCCTGGAGGTGAGAAGCAGATCTCCTAGGGCCTAAACAGCGTTCCTAAGGACTGGTCTTTACTGGGTGAGATCGGAAGCCACTGGAAGGCCTTGAATGGGGGAGTGACATCATCTCATTCAGGTGTTAAAAGAATCACGGGGTCTTTGAACAAGTTTTTACTATGTAAAGTCTAAACAATTTCCCCCAAGTACTCTAGGAGTGCTTTTTGTTTCTGTTTCGTCAAACTAGCAACATGATTTAAAAAATTGTTTCCTTTTTAAAGTTCGGTCTGAATTAACATGTTGAAGCAAATATATTAAATACTTCATCAAGTGGTAAATGCCAAAACCTTTCGTCTCAATAAGCATTACAGCTAATTCATTTATTCCTTTCTGGAAGTTTCAATTTGCAAAACAAGCCAGATTAGTTCCTCACTCAGTTACAGGGAAAAGAACCTGAAAAGAAAAATCTCAAACATCTCAACTGTGAGGGAGACGGTTTCATGGATTATAAAGGGACAGAGATGGGGTTGGTCAAGGCTGCAGAGAAGTTAGTTGCTCACGAAGCAATTTGCATTTTGTCAAGTTAACCTAGCTTGTAAAGCACAACGTTCCAGAATGTTCTGGCCTTCCGGAAAAAATGTAAGCAAATCCACTGTTAAAAAAATATCACAAACGCCATGCATGCTCTGTGGTTTCACTTGAACTGCAACAAGGTAACAGTTGTGAAAAAAGTACAGTTGTCATCAGTAAGAACTCTGCTCTGTTTTCTGAAATATCTTTTATAAAAGTATTTATATATGTACAATTCTCTTTCCAGAGACCTCAGCAAATCTCTTTTTTAACCACCCACAAATTTGTTTAGTAAGTGTTTATGGACGTTTGCTCATGGATGCAAATAACTCATAACAAAAAAACAAACCAAAACAAAACAAGGAATAGCTCAGGCTTATAGTAGACTGGTCTCTATACTGATATGCCAACACAGTTTCCTCTTACCTATTTTTATGCTTAAAAATATTCCACAGTGTTTGAGAAAATACCTTGTAACAAATAACAACAACAACAACAAAATGCTTGCCTCAAACTTGATTTCTTGTAATGTCATGACTAATTTGTACCACTGAGCTATTATCACTCACACCATAGATTCTTAAGAGTTTGGACACATGAAGAGTTGGACGCTTTATGGGTTGGACATGTCTTGCCTATAAAGCCAGTCATCAAAATCAATGTCTACCATGACCAGTCCCTACCATGTCTTGCCCTATGCTAGGCATCTGGTATATCTTAGGCCAGTGAGTCTTTTTAGTAACCTTATGAAGTTGGAACTATTATATCAATTTTAAATAAAAGGAAACTGAAATCAAGGAGGTAAAGTAATTTGTCTCAAATGAGAGCTCACCTGTAACCAGCCAGAGTTCATTCAAAGCCCTTGCACTTCTGTCTTAGGCTGGTTCCACTTGGCGACATGGTCTTATTTAAAATATTAAATGAAATATTAAATGAAATAAGATTAAAAAGCTTAAGTATGTTGTCATCGTATTTTTTCTTTTTAGCTACCACTTTTGAGTGCCTTTTTTTTATTTGCCTGTCCTAATCGTAGAACTCGTAATTCCTACATGCACCTTGCAAGGTGAATAGACCAGCATGGTGCTGGGCACTGTGCATGCTTGAGCCAATTTCACTGGTGAATATCCTCATTTTACCCATGAGACAAAAGCTAAGAGGTGATAAGTGACCCACCCAAAGCGGGGAAGTGGTCAGGTCTTATTCTTGGGTCTGTCTTATTCTTCTGGCTGTGGGCTCCTTTCACATTCTTTAGAGTTTGACAACTTTAAAAATAAATAACATCACGCTCAAATTGAATAATCTGAAAATTTATAATTCTCAAAGGGAACAGATAACTTAAGGCAATATGCAACTGTGCTTCAACACTTGAAAATGATTCTCCTAGATCCTTCTGAAAATGATCTTTAAAGCTTCATATTCTCATGGCTTGGTTCATGTTTTTATGCTAACGATAACCATTATGGATCCTTTCTCCGTGGGCTGAAATCCTCAAACAATTGTGGTCTTGGTGAATCCACAGTGAGGTAATAAATTATAAGGATCTGGGAGTTGTTGTTTTCTTGAGAGTCAAGAAATACTTAGCCTTGATACATTGGACATATCTCCCTCATACTTCCTTAACTAATTTAAAGAATTAAAAGTTTTAAGAAACTTCCTAAAATGTTGGTTTCATAGTAAGTAGGCAATCAGAGAAGGCTTGGATTAATAAAATGAAGGAAGTGGGATGACCTGGAAAATGAATTTCTCATTTCTGACCTGTTCCCATATCTTGAAGTTCTTATGATCTAGTTTTTAATCTACACTGCTTTTTATAGTGAATGTTTCCATTGGTGACAACCATAGAAGCAAATACATACTTAGTTTACTTGTTTGACTAAAAGCAAAATAAATATTAATATAAAAATGTGCTTATACTGTTATGCTTTATATAATTGTGATTTATCCATCTGTTTATTTCTGTGTAGACAAAATAATTCATACTTTTAAAGTCTAATCTCATAAACTTTTTATGAGAAAAGGAATAAAATAGGGATAGTTATTGAGATAAATAACATACCTAATTTTTCAAATTTTAACACTTGAAAGACTTCTCTTGGGCTATAAATGTATCCTTCTGCCTTTAGTGTATAAACAAATTTTCCCTTTAAGATGTACTTAAACATATGAAGTCTTATATTTCAGTTTTGACTTACAAATATCATAAGACATAACTTTTTAGTTTAAGATAAAAATCATCCCCCAAAACATACCCAAACCTTCAATAACCAAGAACAGGCTAACATCACTATTCTGTAAACTCACAGCACTAAGATTTCCCAAAAGCATGGATCAACTTTTCTTTTTTTTTTAAATTCTTTGGTAAGCTTATTTATATGAAGTTTTGCAGATATATAAACGTTAAGCTCTTTTTAAGCCATGTATCTTATATCCAGTGGAAACAGTATCATGATCATGTTAGGACTGTCTCAGGCAATCTGGGATTCATAGAATCCATATTTTAGGGCAAAATAAACCTCAAAGAATTATGGGCTAAGTCACCCCTATTTCCTTCAATTAGATATTTAACTATAATTCCCCTATTTCTGCAGGTCCAAACCCCACTGGACTCAGTGTATACCTCAGGTTGTTTACCTCCTAAAAAATTTCTTGAAATGGCCAGCTGAAAGCCACTTCTCCCTTCTATGGATCCCCACAGAGGTCTATTTCTCCCTTAAGGCACGTGTCCCTTCCTGTCTAGTATTATAGTTATTTGCTGATGCGCTGTATTTCCCCTCCCAGATAGCGAGCTCAAGGATGCCATCTTGAATCACATTCATTTCTTCTGTGATCGGTTAACTTACACACAGTGGGCTCTCAGGAGTATTGAGTGTGTACTCAATAATTTCTGTTAGCCATGACAAATTGTCAGAGAGAATGAAAAACCTCTTAAGAAGTATTTTAGGAAACCCTTGGTCAAGAAAGAAACCCACAAGAGTAGAAAATTCTTCGAGAGGAGAAGCAGAGTAACTGGCACATAAAAGTGACACATTCAATTTCTTCACCTTTATATAACCTCCAGAAGATCAAACACTAATAAAATATTTATCTTCAGTTGTCACAAGCCAGACTTTGATTTAAAACTCTTGGGTACATGAATGTCATGCCAGACCCAAAATACATCGTCATGTATTTTTAATTTAAACATGGATCTGTGAAAAATTTATGTATGCCTGATATAAAAAAAAAAGGGGGGGTGAAAATATCCCAATAGTCACCACAAACAAGAAAACAGGACCTAGAAACGACTGGAACTCCTCTACGAGTACCACAGAAAACCTTCCATTGGGAAACCCAGCGTGCCATCGACGTGCCACGGGAAACGCATCCCCTTACCTTGAGGGAATCAAAGCAGGCAATGACTCTTCCATTCTCCACCTGGCAGCTCTTGGGGGGGTGAGCAAATTTGCACTCCTCGTCGGAGCGGGAGCAGGTACCCCTCTGGAACTGCCTGCAGACCTCTAACGTCAGCCATTTTGTGTCTCTGACGGGGGCCACGTTCAAGGCCATGGTGCTCAGGCGCCGGGGATTCTGTTCGTTTCTGTCAAATGATGAAATCAATCCAGGTCCCAGTGATTCTGAAACTACTGTTGTGAAAAACCCCACATGTGCGTGTGAAGGTTAAGTGATAAATTGCCTAGTGAAGTCCAATCCAGGAAGTGGTGAGGAGAGGATTTATCGGCAGGCAGTCACTCATCAATCAATATGCCCCCCTTGAAGACTGCAGGCCACAGCAGAAGCACGCTCAGTGTCATCTCTGGCTGTAAACGTCCGAGTCTCTTGACCGATCTGCAGACACAACCGTTTTTAATAAAGTGACTTCACGATCATGGCACTCCTTGGGAGAATATTCAGTTGATGCTCACAGCTATTGATGGTGCTGGAAAATAAGTCACCTAGATGATCAGATCTTGGCAGGATTTCTCTTTCCTCCCAACCTTCCTAAATTCTGAAATCGAGCAATTGGCAAAGTCAGACAATTGAGGTATCTTCATCCACTGTAAGGTCAGGGTAACATGTATTTGACAGAAGAATGATGTGAACACCACAAGAGCTCAGGTTGCAGTTTCCAGCAAAAGTGACTTCGCACAGGCACTTTTAAATCATGAACCTGCAGAACACAAAGAAAACATCAACTTACACCCAAACTCGGTGGAATCAACACTCTGACACACTGTTTCAGCTCTTATCTAGAATTTGCGAAAGTGCAGTTTCGAGCTTTGAGCTTAGAGGCTAGTGAGGAAAGTTATGCATTAGAGAGAGAGAGAGAATACACAACTGCAACCGTATTGCAGAAATGATCTAGGCAGCAGTCCAAAAGTTAGGAATGACTCAAACACATGAGTGTGGCAGACACAATAATTAGGCATTCCGAAACAATCCCATCTAATGTGCCTCATCGCCAAAACAGTGTATTAGAACCGTGGCTTCCAATTAATTTCACATTGAGGCCATTGATTTTACTGTTGGAAATGCTATCAACAATCATTCGGGTTGTGTCTCTCCTATATAATAAGGGTATTGGCATTTTGGATGAAGCATGAGCCTCTTACTCTTTGCAACCTTTCCAGTTCAGAGAGATGTGAACTTAGAAATGGATAGGTAGAAGCTTCCTAATATTTATTTTTAGGTCTCTTAGGCTTCCTCTCTACTGTCACTATTTGCTTCACGTCAGAATTCCCCTCTACGCTGTAAGCACTCGGAGGGTAAGGACTATTTGTATTTGTCATTTCTGTGTCCCTGGTGCCTTAGTTCATGGCCATTAGGTCCTCAAAAAATATTTACTGACCGATTTCACTGATGACCGCCTCACTGACTCAAGGGATGAATGCAAGTTAGTTTTAGTTTAGTTCGGTTTAGGTTTTAATGGAGTCACAGTCTGCTCCATTCTGGGTAATGCCGGAGTTAAATCACATACCTACAACAAAAATATAATTAGTAAATTCAGATTTCTAAAGTCATCGTATTTAGTTGCTTTTAATGTTTTCAAGGATTATGGAGTCATTAAAATATTAGAAATTTCACATTACTGGGTCCAGGATGAATAAAGGACTGAATATCAGATGCTGATCATTTTCATAGACTGTATGGGCTACAAGCCACGTTCACCACATGCCTAGCCTTGACGTCCTTCTAAAAAAATTTTAAATAAGAACTTAATGGAAACTGGAAGTCGATTATTTAAAATCAGCATGTACAAATAAGTTCAGACACTAATAATTTTTGCACGGCTCACAAATGTTCCCTGAAAAAGTAGGTCTCATGGTGATTAAGTTTCATTAACTCCAGGTAAACCGGGCCGAACAGGCTTCCTTGCCATAGGGTTTGGTTTGGTTTTGTTTTGTTTTTGTCTGCTCTTGAGTGAGTCTCTAATAGGGGAAGAGAAACAATGGTGTCTCTCAAGCTTATCTGATCATGGAACATTTATTCAGCGGGACATCTCTTGGGACTAGTAGGAAATGCTACTTCATCCCAGTACTTCTTTTACTTGTTAGTAGAAGCGTTTAAATGAGTAATAATTGTATGTGCATTTAAGGAATCTGGCCACCTTGAGAGAACATACCTAACTCCGACTGTAAAATATTTGAGGGGACAGGCAGGCTCCTGCTTGTCTGTTTGGCAGCACTGTGTTCCCAGCTGCTAACATCAACTCGCTTAACTAGGCAGTTCAAGAAGATGAGTTTAATAACCAAATTTACTCTGGGTCCGGTTTCACAGACCAGCCTGGACCTGCATCCTCATTACCTCAACCCCCATCTCTAACCCCGGTGGAGAACAAAGGCTGAGGGAAGCCAAGGGACAAGAAAACATTCCTGCCTGTGTATCCAGTGGAGCCAAGACACTAATAATGAGGTTTCAAATGATAGGTTGGCCTCGTCCAGTTTAGATTTACACAATATTTCATAGAGTCCCTGAGTCCTAGGGAACAGGGTCCGATGGGATTACAGGACAAAAAAGACGCAGGAGAAGCTCATCCTCAAAGGCAGCGCAGCCTTGGCCATGGCTTCACGTGCAGGAAAAGAAACAGGCAAACATGTATTTATGCGCAGACGGTAAATGAGTAATTAATTACTCAAGTATTCCTAAAACCCATGCAGGAACAATGCTCTCAACCCAGTCCAGTGAATGGGGTACGCATTTGCTTATACTTTTGGGCAAGAGATCATCATTTTCCTGGGAGAAACAGATTGCCATTTCTAGTTACTATGAAAATGCAACCAGAATCTAGCTGGTCAGACTTTAGGGAGATGAACTTGCTTTTAAAAGGAGATGAGCCAAGCTTTGAGATGGCCAGAGTCCTGTGTAAGCCAACGATGTTCCAGAAGGAAGCAAGCGGAAGTACATCATATTGTACCTCAATATATTGCTATCTTCTCATGAGTCCCCTCTTTCTTCCAGCTTGTTCTGTTTCTATCCTAAAAGTTACAGAGCTACTGTTATCAAAGACACTGCCTCCCTTAGGCCATCACAACCTCCACCTTCTGGAATGGGTACAAGCGGGCACTTGTGGGAATAAGGAAGAGAGAGCAGATTTGAAGGAGGTTAAGGAAGGCCACCAAAGGAGACGGCCAATGATGGGTAAGGATGGAGGAAACCAACTTTTGACACAGTTATCAAAGGACAAGACTAAACTCTGCTAACACATAGACCAAAATACATACTGGATCTACCAGACTGTAGATTCCCGGGAGAAGGGGTGACATGTTAGGGCTTTGCTCTCCAGTAAGGAGGCCACCAGCTACATGTGGCTTCTGAGCACTTGAAATGGGGCTGGTGTCACTGAGGAACTAAATTTTAAATTTTTATTTAATCTTAATTAATGTAACTTTAACTTAAACATGGATCCTCAATTTAGTTACTGGAAAACTTTCAAGTGTGCTTGGACTGACTCAAGTACATAAATCCACGTTTTAGTTGTACATTTTATGAGCCCTAAATCCAGATCAAGAATTTCCAATTAATTCAGCTCCTGGGTTGTGCTTTACGTGTGAAATTCACACTGATTTCAAATACTTCATACAGAAAATAATGTGAAAATCTCGTTAATATTGTCTCATATTTACTACACGGTGAGTTGCTAATATTTTAACTAACTGGATTAAATATTACTATGAAAATTAAACTCACTTGCTTCTCTTTAGCCCCTCCAAAATTCAGAGCTGTATGAAGCTGCCATTAGATTTCTATTGATGGCAATGTCTTCGGAGGTTTGCATTTTTTTTTTCTCTCGGCCAACACAGAATGTCATGGAATGGTGGAAAAGTACCCTGTCCAATGGCCAGCTTCTAGCCCTCATTTGGCCAAGGTTCTTTCATGTGACCTTGAGTAAGTTGATTTCTCTGAGATCCAATTTCTTTATCTGTAAAATATGGATAACGGTTCCTACCTACATGTCACAGTTGCTGCCATGAAGGACAGAGGATGGAGGAAACAGAAAATACTTTGTACACAGTGACATGCTGTCCCAATGCCAGGCAATGAAAGGAGAAGCTACTCTATAAATACTTATTGAATAAATCCTCTTTCAGGATTCTGCATCAACGGCCTCTTGCAGATCCACAGACGCCGAAAGCAGGGCAGGGCCTTCGAGATCAAAGGGGCCAACAGAACGAACGGGGTCCTAGGGGCCACTTATCTGCAGCATCCCTCAGTTCTCAGACTGATAGATTTTGTACCCGAAGGGAACCCACAGAGAAGTTTCCCCAAGTACAAATCCCACCGTGTTCTCACAAAAGCCTGACTGACACCTGCTTTCTTCCTTCAGTTGCTACTAACCCAGAAGTGAATCGGACACTCTGGGGCCCCCAGCAGTCACCCCGGGTGCGATGCGTAGCCCAAGTATTCGGGAAGCATTGCTCGGGAGCCTCCTTGGTTTGAGGGCTTGTTGGAAACACAGAGGTGGAGGCCATTCCCCAGTGCTCTGGGTGTGTGGGGAGGAGAGAGCAGCACTTTCTAGTTCACCTGCCCAGAGGGGCCCCTGGGAAGATGTGTCTGAGTGGAGAGGACACCTTCTTCTCGTTCTCAGCAAAGTCCCACGTACGCTGCCATCGGTCCTGCCTCCCTTTTACCTTTCCCAGATGTTTCTGGGCTGTACTGGGAGCCAGGGTCTCCTGCTTACGTGATTTTCCAGTTCCTTCTGTTTTACATTTCTCCCAAAGCTCTCTCGTGCAGCCATTTTTCTCAGTTCTTTTGGACTCGTGCTTTAGTTTTATTTCCAACGTTCCAATCAATGCTATCCCAATTAGCTCCTTCCGGTGCAGAACCCAGGCAGAACTCAGAAGTAGTTCTTCCCAGTGATTTCTCCGGCCGGGTTTCTTCATTGGTGTTCCTTTCCTTGTCCTCTTTGGGCATTCGGCAGTCTCGTGTTCTCTCCCTCTCCTGGCTTTCTGAACCCCTCGGGGAGGAAGAGATGCCCGTGGCCTTGGGGGCTGAGCACTGATGTGGCCAGCCCTCAGCGTCCCTGCATCTTGAAACCCTGTTCCCTAGGACCCCCATGGCCCCCTCCGATGACCTGTCTCTAGCCCACTTTCTGACAGTACCTGGTGATCGTTTTTAAGTATGACCCCCTAATTCTCAACAACTTAACTACTGACTTATCCAGCCACCTGCTCCCAGTGTAAGTTCCTCCAGGTTTTGCCCTGTGTACGTAATAGACCTTCCCCATTAGTTTCAAGTCCTCAGAACTCAGTTCAGTGCCTGGTGTGAAAAATATGCTCGACAAATGTTTGTCAAACAAACTCCTGATCCCCCTCCAATGAACATCTGCACTGTAATACGGACCAAAGTCTAAACGAAGGGAATAAAGCTCTGAATAGGGAATGTCAGTACTATCCTGGAAGGGAAATGCGAGCACGTGTCGTTGGCTTACCCTGTTTCTTGCCAAGAAGGTCAGGGGTGAGCGTGAGGATCTGCCCCAGGGCTAAATTATTTGATCTTCAAAACCCAGCATGGTCAGCCCTGCGATTTGCAAAGGGTAATACCTGGGTAAGCACAGCAGTGGCTCCTGGGAGCTGGTTAGGATGCAGATTCTCAGGCCCCGCCCAGAAGCACTGACTCAGAAAATCCAGGGGCGGGGCCCAGCAAGCTGTGTTTTAACAAGCCTTCCTGGGGTGACTCTGAAGCCTGCTCCAGTTTGAGAACTGCTGTAGTAGGCATTTCTCGCTGGTCCCCCTGTTTGTACCAAGGGACTAAGGATGTCAGCCCTGAGTTGATCACAGGGTCTCGGGGTCACGGATTCCCACAGAGATAATTGCAGGAGGGCTGGCTGGGTGGCTCAGTTAGTTAAGCGTCTGCCTTCAGCTCTGGTCATGATCTCAGGGTCCTGGGATCGAGTCCTCCATCGGGCTCCCTGCTTAGAGGGGAGTCTGCTTCTCTCTCTCCCTCTGCCCCTCCTGCTTGTGCTCTCTTTCTCTCAAATAAATAAAATCTTAAAAAAAAAAAGAAAAAAGAGAAAAAGAAATAATTGCAGGAGGGCTGCCTGGGGCTTCTCCCAGTGGCTGTGTTTCTGATGGATCAAAACACAACTCAACTAAACAAAAGACACCTGAGAGATCTATCCCAGACAAGACGTCATTCTATGAAAATTACAAGAATAAATTAACTTCGAGCCTGTAGGTTTTGTTCAGGATGAAGCAGGCCTTCAGCAGCTCAGCCCTCAGCGCCTTCCTGCTGGAGCTCTTTACAGAGGGGCTGCTTTGTAGCGCCCCGATACAACGAACATCGAGGTTCACCGTGGGACCCATCTTCAAAGGAAAAGCAAGATTGAAGTTCAAGGATAAAGAAACGAAGTTGTGTAGTATTGCCCGAAATACCAAAGGACTTGCTGCTCAACTCTACAAAATAATCACAAGCTATTTTTACGGTCTTTACTTACATGACACTTCATTTTTCAAAATACATTTAAAACTCTTCTAGGTGTTCGATTTGTAGAAAGTTGTGGCTTTGGACTGCATGAAAGAATGGGCTGCTCACGTCCGTTTACAGCTGCAGGAGGGCGCAGCAGGCCCGTTTGGAAAGCATGGCCCGCGCTCCTCAAGCGAGGCGACCTCCCTTCATTCCACACCCCTCAGCTCCCAGACAAGCCCAGGCCAGGGACCCCAGGTGTCCTCACCTTGCTGACGCTTTAGAGCTAGTTTGTACATTTTTGAAGGGAAAAACATCAATCATGCCCGATCTTGAGGCTGAGATTGATCAAAATTTAAGACTGCCTTAAGGAAAATAGTTCAGTTTCGGTCACCTATGGCATTTAGCTCTCTGCCAGACATCGGCCTCCTAGAGAGTTCATCAAAGGGTCCTTGCAAAACAAACCGATTTCTGAGTCAGACAGTCAAGGACTCATTAGCCATTAAGTAATTTATGGGATGTCTTTAATTTTATTTTCCATAAATCTCATTACCATAAAGAAACTAGGTCTCCTTGAATTTCCTAATCTCTAATTTTGGGCATCTTCGGGTTTCCTCTTTTTAATGTTTAAAATTCTCCGAATATATGTTTAAAGCATGATTTTTCCTTCCTGTGAGCGGCTTGACGTTTGAGCATCCCCACTTCTATTTCTGGAGCTTGATTTAAAATAGCTCTCAGTGGGCTCTCTTCCCTGATCAACGACTGGCCGCTTCCCGCACCTATCAGATGCAGACGCCTGGGTGGGGGACGGACGGATGGGAGAAGCTGCCGGCTGGAGTGCTGGGCTGAGAGCCACTTGACCTCCAGGAGAGGGTGTAATCCTGCCCTGTAATCACAGCCACCACCAAGAAAAGGTCCCTCACTGGGGCCTTCCCACAGGAAGCCCAATGGACCAATAAAAATACGGGAACTTGAGAGGCCCCACTGCAGAAGCAGAAAAGGACCTCATTGACTTTTTGAAGAAGAGGAGACTGTCCTTAAAAAGATGTTTCTTTATAGAACCTTGAAATGGGCTTCTTTTTAATTTACTGAAAATAAACATGAAATGGCATTCTGAGACTTCTGCATGGTTTAGAGGTAAGAATCAACTTTTCTACGTGGGGTTCTAGCTGCTGCTGTAGCCTGATTAGCTGTGTGATGTCACCTGAGCTCTCCAAGTTCCAGCTTCCTGTTTGGAATCAAGGGGTCAAAAACACCAAAGCCATAAATATATGTACTGCAACCAGTATAGATTAAATAGTATATCGTAAGTACTCTCTACACGGTGTCTACCCCTTATCAACATTCGCTGTGGCACCCATATGCCTAACATCTATGTGCATGTACACACAATCACACACATACACACAACCCCCATAACATGCATACACAGTCACACACACACAACCACACACATACACACACACGTGACAGATGGAGATAACTTCCACTCACTAAAAGTTATAAATTTCTATAAAGTAAATGAGTCTAAATAACAGGAAGTAGAAAGGTCCTTTCTATGAAGTTGGTACACTCTAGGAAGTCCTTCCCAGAATATTAGTTAGACAAACTTTTGATGGATGCTCTTCTAAGACTAATTCCAAACACATATTCATTCTAAGCAGAGAAAGAACCAAGGCTAACAATGATGCCTTCATCTTACATGGTACTTTTCCTTTGGAACACAGTTTCAAATGCATTTCCTTGAGGAAATCAAGACACTGGCCACGCAAGGTCACAATGGCGGGTCTGATAAGCCAACGTTCAAGACAACGGTAATAAAAGGAGAAAGTCCCATCTAAAAATTTTCTCTTGTATCTTAAAATGCAAGTAAAAGGTTCATAAAAGCCAGGTCTCATTTTAACACATGAAAATTTCCAGTCCATTTTCATTGCAGTTTCCAGGAATGGGCAGAGAAAGAAATCCCATCTCTAATTAGAAGAGGAGAAATTTCTAAATATACTCCTGAAATGACAGCCAGATATAATATATTCAACATGTATTTGTATTCAAATTATGTTTTTTCACTGTGTCTGTGTTTTCTATCTAAACATTTATAATTCAGTTAGGAGATGCTCTTATGAGAATAAAAGCAATTGTATTAGATACCATTTAAGACTGACCGCACTTACCGGTTTCCTGGATGTCCAGGACCCAGTGGCTGCAGTCAGAAAAAAATGATTATTGAGCTGCAGGCTGCATTCTAGCCCCTGAATTCCCAGAGAAGTCTTTGTCAGAACTTCCATTTCCTTCCCCGGCCACAGCCCCCGTGGACAGGACTGCTTTTCAGCTGACCTTTTTCCTTTTCTCTCTCCAATATCACCAGCCGAACGGCTGTCTTTTCTGTCTATACGTCTTACAAATGCCAATCCTCCCTTTCTGGACAAAAGTTTTATAACATAACTACAATGATCACCAAATGAAAATAATAAATCATAGCGCCAACAAGCTCACATGTTGTAAAAAGCAATATATTACCACATGGAAATGTAACTAAGATGTCAAAGGAAGTTAATGTTTAATAAAACAAATAACTCGTATTTTGAAATTTCAGTGCTTAGGTACACGTATGACAAGTGATGTGGCTGTTCAAAATGTCAAATAATCCCTGTTACAGTTCCTAACAAGGTAAAGAACAATCTTGTCTCAACTTACACGGTTGTTGCCTTCTTTAAAAATTCAGTTATATTAAAACTGTCTAAAAAATAAAAAATTAAATTAAAAAAAATACTTTGCGCAAAAAAGCACAGTTAAGCTCTTGACCTAGATCACTATGAACAGGATTTTTATCTCTGTGAATGTGTCCAATAGGACACTCACAAGTCGTGAGCTACAGGCCGGTTCTTTGCTCTGAGGGAGTCACCCACCCTGTAAGATGCCAACATGCTTTACTCCCGCCCATTACATTTTAGAGATGCTCCCTAGTCATGTGGACAATAGGGGAAAACTGTTCCCTTTGATTTCTGAAGAAATGTTTCCTTAAATTTACAGGGAGAATAGTGTCGTAAGGTCATAGCCTGCGTAAGTCTGACTAAGTAGACTCAGGTATAAACTATCAGGATCATTAGTATGGTAGATACTGGGGAGCATCAGAGGGATCTAGACAAGACCTCAGCTGAAGGAAGCTCTCTCTCTAGATTCACCCAGGATGCATCAGAATGAGAAGGTCTCACAGGCGGTCAGCCTTGGTTAGAGATTATAGCAATGGTCCAGAGAAAAGGCATAATCGAGGCGGAAAATTATATTGCAGTAGTGAGAAGGAAAAGGAAGACGGTGTGGTTGGGGTAAATTCATTAGAAACCGATCGTCTTCAGGAATGAAGAGAGCAGGGAAGAGATTAGCCAAAGAGGACTTCAAAATTTGGATCCTGTGTGGACACTGATGCTCTGCCCAGGAGGAAGGATCCCAGGAAGTGGAAGCTAATTGGAAATAGGGGCACTGAGGTTGAAGAGAGAGGGAGAGAGATTTATGTCTGTATCAACATCTGTGTATCTCTCCAGGGAAGACACGAGAAAGGCTTGAGCGAGTCAAGGACAGTCCGTCCGTTCAGTTACTTAGAGGTGACAGAAAGGAGAGGAGCAAGCGAAACCATAGAAAAAGAATAATGAGAGACAAAAGATCCTCTGAATATTGCAGTGTCAAGGGCGCTGGAGTTTCAGAGCTCCAAGATGAAGGTTGTAGCCAGAAGGGTCCACTGCCACGAGGAGGCCACTGGCACGTGGACAGACGCATAACGAGGATGTCACGGCTGGCTCTCCAGGTGGCAGCTTCCCTACTTTGCAGCTGTGGGGGGAGAGGGGGGGACCGCTGGGAAATGGATGCTCAGTGCCCGGAGCTCTTTGGAGCATTTGGTGCTGCAAGAACACCATTAGCAACAGGGGAAGTTTGGAACTCTCTTTGCTTTGCAGTCTGATGGGCACTGATTACCCGTGCGCTCCCAGGGAGGTGACGCTTTGTGAACCTGGGCTTTGCTCACAGAATGCACTAAGTGCAGCCCCCGGGAGAGTGGGAGAGAGCTTGCTTCTCCCATCTCGCTGCCAACCAGCCTCCTCTTTCTTTCCTGAGTGGAAGCAGGGAAACACAACAGGAGCATGGGGAAATGGCAGGATGGAGCTGTGGGCCAGAGAGCAGGAGTTGGCCCAGAAGACGAGGAGGGAAGAGGCCACCAGCTCTAGCGGAGGGCCCTCGAGAAAGAAGATGCTCATTTCTCAGATGCGGGGCTGAAAGAAGGTGGGAGGTGAAGGAGACAGCCTGGTTTTCAGCTGCAGAGCAGGAAAATGAAATGGGGCAGCTTCTGTCTCACGGCCCCCGCCCTCTGAGTCTGGCAGATGTTCTACCTGCCCGGACAGGCAGGTGTGGGGCTGGGGCTTACAGAGAGCTCTTGAAGCTTTGGATGGCCCTCGCGGGCAGCAGCAGAAGACGCGAGATCAAGCCAGAGAATGTCAAGTGGCTCAGGAGGCAAGACCCCGGTGTGAGAGCATGCGCTTGTTCTGAAAATGAAAAGTTTGGTTTCGTCCCTTTCTCCATCTGCCCTTGGCATTTGAGAGCTGGGGCAGAGAAGGGACGCTGTCAATTTCAAAAGTCAAGGCTGTGGAGACAGGACAATTTAAAGCAACAAGAAGGCTTGAGTTCTAGCAAGAGTATCTGTGAAGGTGACTGGAGTTGAGGACCTGGGGGACAGGGCTGTTCTTCTCTCCTTGTGGAAGCTGTACCTGCTCTCTGAGTGTGCATCATAAAGCATCTAGGTGTGTAAAGTGTCTTGGGGGTGGGTGTGAGTGACATCTGAAGCGGGCACGGCGAGTATCCCCTACCAAGAGGGACTGGATCAGTTCACACGAGCTCTGCAAATGAGAGCAGAGCTAGCAGCTTCCCTGAGCCTGAGCAGCCGCCGAGAAGGAGCTGTGAGAAGTGCTCACATCTCAATGGGCAGAAAAAGGCAGGTGCTTAGAAAGGACCATAGATTCCTGGGACATCTTTGGTGGTGAGATAAGACCCAGGTACTGGCTTCAAACAAACTTGTGTTGAGGACCTTTTGCCAGCATGTTTTTGAGATAAAAGGTACTAAAGCCGAGAGATCAAAGAGTTTATGCCTGGTGGGCAGTGTTAGCTGGAGGAGGCGGAGGCTAGCAGAGGCTGGTGAATGCAGAGGGAGCGGGGAACAGGTTTGAGCACTGGCAGTTTGGTTGCAAAATCCACACGGCTCTGTTTTGCCACTCTCTCCCCCAGTTTATGGTTCTAAGCCCACCAGACAGTGACAACTCCCCAGAGCTGTGCCCTTTTATCGTCTCTTGTCTGTTTCCTCTTCCTTCCCCATCCTGCCTCTCTCTGACAAGCCCACATCTGATCCATTAGGAAGTTCCTCCAGCTCTGCCTTTCCAAGAGATCGCGAATCTAGCCCCTTCTCACCACCCACACGGTGGCCTCCTTCCTCTAAACCACCATCATCTGGGTTAACGTGACAGGCTCCTAACCAGTTTCCTCCGTTTCTCCCCAGGCCCCGCTGCAGTCCCATCTCAACACATTATTTTGGGAGATCCTCTGCCAAGGTGATGAGATCATGTCATCTCTCTGCTCGGGGGTCCCAATAGCTCCCCACCTCCTGGGTGTGAAAGCCAAGAGCCAAGAGCCCATACTGACCTTCATGAGCAGCCCACCTTCCCTGACCTCCTGCTTCCTTGTCCACTCCCCCTAAGCCACTCTTTCTTGCCTGGGGCTGGTCCGTGAGCAGCAAACATTGGCCTGCCCCAGGGCTCTGACTTCGCTGTTCCTTCTGCTGAGAATGTGCCTCTCCCAGATAGTCATATGGCTCAGATGTCAGCCTGTGGGGGGGGGGGGGAAATTCCCTGATGTAATATGGTTTCAGTCCTACCTCCTCACTCCAGCTCACCCTGCTTTATTTCCCTCCAAAGTCCTTATCATTATTAGATACTCACATATGTACTTACTTATCTTTTCAATTTCTCCCCTAACCAGAATGTAACATCTGTGAGGGTAGGTCTGTGAGTATCCCCGACAGCTAGCTCAACACAAAAACTTTAAGACATAGTAAGCACTCAGTAAATATTTGCTGAATGAGAGTGCGGACGAAGGGACATATAAATGAATGAATACACTACACAGCTCATAGTTTGTGTCTGTCTTTATGGTATGTTTTGTTCCATCCTCACGATGTGATTGGAAATATTCCTCAACCATTGTTGTTCTTGTTATTATGTCAGCTCTCTGGGACTCCAATTTCTTAGCTTTAAACTGGAGGGGGGGTGCAACAAATTTTAAGGCCTTAAAGGTCTGTGATTGTACAGTGATTGGCAAGGCTGACTTAAGGAGAGATGTATTTTTAGGCACTCTTCTGGAAATCTTATCAGCTCTGCTGGGTTTGGCCTAGATTTGTTAGCAAGCTGTTTGAACTGTGAGATCTAACAGGAGCAGGTGTATGGGGGAGGATTTGGAGAGCCCATTGTGTTCCTGCTCCAGAGTCCAGATCCGAGGGGGCACTCGGGTAGGATGGAGAAGTGACGGGATTTTGCACTCAGCACCAGGATGGAGCAGGTGTTGAATACTTGAGCGCTAGCCTGCAAAAAAGGACAGAGATCTAGGGTCTTAGCACTCCAGAGGTTTAATACTTCTTAACATTTTCTTTTCTACTAGAACAGCATATAGTATGCCCCTGTGCACCAAGAACTCACCAACACCCCCAGCCCAGTCTTCATGGGTGTGGTAGTGGGAGCTGCTATAGTCTCAGACCTAAAGGAGGGTCTCAAACTTTCTCAATGGGAGCAATACTGGCTCCTGAAGGCTGTCAGCAGAAAAGTTTGCTGAAAGTGCATGTGAACATGTTCCTTGATAAGACTGGGCTCCAAGTGGTGCCATCCCTGGCCGTGGAGTTCTGTAGCAAGTGAAGGCCCAGTTTTTGAGCCACATGGACCCTCAACACAGTGTACTCTGGGGGTTTAACATATCTCTGAAGGCAGACCAAAGAGCAAATCTTCATCTGCCCTCGTCCCCTGAGACAGTGGCCATAGCCTGGTCCCCTTCTCCCTGAGATGTGTAATCCAGCAATTGAATACATCCCAGAGAGGTTCTGATGGGAAGAACCTTCTAGTTCTGCAACCTCTTTTCGCATCCAACCCCGCCCCACTAATTCTGCTGAGCATGGTTATTCTGGCATGGAACCAGATATGGGGTATGTGGATTGGACATTCCAAAGATTCAGAAGACCCCAGAAGGAAGTAGAATGCTACTGGTTTGTTTGAACACTATGAAAAAGATCACCACCAGGGTCAGACATGTCAAGGCCATGGTATTTCATTAATATTTAACAAAATAAAAATTTCTCTATAAAACACCGCCGGACTTAAGCAGAAAAGTAGAACCCAGAAAATCAGGATGAGGGAGCGGTCCATCTATTAAAAAAGGTTTTTTATTTTAATGTCATTTCACTCACCCTAGAAGTTAAAAAAAAAAAACCAATTTCCTGCCATAGTTTTTAAAATCGCTGTGGACAAGGAATGACTTAAGCCCCAAGGATAAAGGAGGCTACAGAAATGAGTCTGAGTCAATGATTCCTCTTATCTTTCAAGAAATTGAACTAACTGCTAGAACTGAAATCACCAACAAATATTTACTGCACTTAAAACCCGGAGCTCTGAGTAATAAATAAATAAATAGATAGATAGATAGGACAACCCTGGCAACAAAGTGCATATTCTATAAAAACGTAAGGCACTCTGATGTAACCCAGGCGAGCGTTCTTAGGTAACAGGATGCCAGTCCCTGGAGGCAGGTAGCACGGTGTGCGATCTGTCAGATCCAGCTCCGGCCCCTTCCTTCCTCCACACCTCTCCCTTGGCCCCCTCCCCAGCAGATGGGGCACTCCTCCCAGGCTGATCACCACCCCGGCTCTGCCTCCCCACTGCCACCAGTTGACGTTATTTCTAAGCAACGGCACCCGGTGCTGTGTCACCATGGCAACAGCGGGCCACCACTCTGAGGAGTGCAACAGGGAAACTGGGGGGAAAGGGAAAAATAAGTCATGGGCTGTGCTGCTCCTGGTCACGAGCAACTTCTGAGGGGGCCAATGTGCTTCCCATTTTCTGGAAGGGGAAACTGAGGGGCCGGCGCTTTCCTGAATTCCTGTGAAAGGAGGAGCAAAGAGCAAGCCTGATGGTCACCGCCTACACCTGGGGTTCTGCTCCCTTGTGACGTGGTCATTTCTCTAAGAGGCCGGGGTGAGGGAAACAAACAAACAAACAACAAACAGAGAGGAGGGGTGCTTTGGTATTCTGTAGATGAACCACGAAATCTTTAGATGTCTATTTTAATATACGAAAGGCTGCTCTCTCAACTACATATTTTGCATATTTTCCCAAGGATGCAATTCTTATTTAAATGTACATACTTTTGCTTTCTGGGGTCTAATGACCTGTGGACTTCCCTGGGTTCCTTAATCTCCTCTACCAACTGCATTTCTCTCAAAAACGTATCCATTTTCCTTTAAGTGTTTTTTAAGAGGCATACTGCTGAGTTGGAAAATTAATAACCTGGCATAACCTGTGATACCACCCTCACGACAAGCTCTCAAGTTACTTGTTCATTATTTTCCAAAATGATTTTATCACCTGTGTTCCCATGTGCCTACTTCAATTGCTCTTCTAAAGCTGCTTATTCCTCAAACTGGTCTGACCTCCTTCTCTAAGAGAACCAATAGCTTTGAGTCAAACCAAATCTGACAAGATAAAATGAAAGGAAAAAAGAGAGTCTGAACAATACCTTTTCTGGTATGCAAATGATCACATGGCTACCTACTTATACTCTGTATATCCCAGTAACCCCCCCAATTTTTTGTCATTAACAGTGTGCATGAAAAAGCAACTTGTCCATATAACAATGCTTTTACATGTAAAGCGTTATTTTGCTAATGAAGTCTCTTTTTAACTGGGGGTGAAATACGAAATAATTTTTATGACCATAATAGAATTCTATGTGTAGACGTAAATGATGTTTTGCTTATTGAAACATAGTCAACATGACTTTCTTAGGATTTAACAAAAGCTTGTATAAATGAGAAATACATGGCTCACTTAAATCCACAGCTGCTAAGAGTCAAGAGATGCAGTTTGCCCTTGAGCAAACCGCCGAACTTGAAACTTCCATTACCCCATCTATACTCTGTTGTTGCCGAGACCCAAGAGATACACCATCTATGAAGGAATCTGAAGGACCTGAAGCAGAGCCCCAGTAGAAGGCATCTCATCCCTAGGTTCTTCATTGACCCAGGGCAGGAAATTGCAACATTGATGGTGGAAACTTTGGTTGAGGCCACGTTGATAACCTCTGCAAGCACTTGGCAGAGATGATCCTGTCTGCACTACTTTTTCCAGTAAGAATGACTCAGCAGCAGAAAAATATCTATTAAGCTTGGCTACAACTTCTTCACGGTGCTGGTTGCGGTTGCTTTAACTAACTCCCCGTCAACTCTGTTGCTAACAGGCGTTCTGAGATTCATCCAGCTTCTCAAATGGTAGTTGCTCTATTTTCAGAGAACCACTGAAGATGAAGATCTTGTCCGCAAGCCAGCAGTTTTAAGGGTTCACTCATATATCTTGGCCAATGCTTTAGGCTTTTCCAAAGGTCTTCTTCAGAGGAAGAAGCATTTTGGTTACCACGAGTCAGGGAGACGATGGAGTGCTTGAATACACAAGTCCCCAGGTAGACTGCAGACACTTCATAGGTAACTAGATCACTCACCTCATCCCCCGCCGAAAACACACTTAGCTCACTTAGATCACAGGCAGTTTCTAGAAGGAAAGGGCCATCAGCACTTCTTTTTCCAAAGTGGAAAAGTATAAGAAGTAAAGGCTCTCTGAAAGACACTTGACTACCCTGGGGAGTAGCTTAATTGCCTAGTTGTCAGCAAATGGGTAGAACTGGCAGTTAGAAGCGCTGAGTTAGTTTCTTCACAGTCACGGGGCGGGGAGGGGGGAGGGGGCAGGAGATTTGGGGTGAGTCACAGTCCCTCTCTAGGATTCGGCTTACCCAGCCATGAAAAGGAGACACTGGACCAAGCAATGGTTGTCAGACTCAGGTGTGAGTAGCCACACAGCTGAAGGCAAACAATAGTGTAGCTTATGAAAGCATCAATTTTACTAAAAAGGGTTGGGATGAAAGGGAAAGTCAAGTAACTTCAGGGGTAAGTATTTTGAATTTTTTATATTAGAGAAGACATACACAGTGGAGTAGAAGGTACCATTTAGAGTCTTCAGATAAATAAGAAACCTTCTTCTGTTAGTCGTTCTCAGCCTCAGGAGACCAATTCCTCTCTCCCTCTGCTCTAAGGATGCCTCAGTGGAAACACTCGAGAAATACTGAACAACAGGGTCTCTAGGGCCACCTCTGCCTTGGACATGCTAGGAGTCATGTTTCTTGCCTAGTAGTGACAAAGATCTTTGGGGAGACATCTGTGACCCTGTGGGGTTTGCTTTGTTACCCTGCAGCAGAAACACAAAATTAAAACTAAAGATTTCATCTGAATCGCTAACCCTCCTTGGAGAAGAAAACAGTGCTTCTTCAGATCATTCCCGTGCCTAAAATGATCATGAGGGCATACTCTGGATTTAGTGTCACAACCCTGGGGCTCGGAAATCTAATGTACTCACTTACTTACTACAATATCAGAGCCAGCCAAGGGCACCTGGGCTGTTCATGTCACTGAAAAGTTGTATCCGTTTGGTTTCAATTGTGTTTGCTCTCACTTGACAAGATCAATCTTGCTTTAGGAAATCCATCAAATTAACTGTTTTTCTTAGGAGTCCACACTATGACTGAGGATAATATGTATTTGGAATTGTAGATCATCTTATATCCCTACAAGTATAAGAATTAAATATTAAAGAGGGGACTAGATTTAGGGTCAAAAGAAGTCAAAAAGGCAAGTTCAAATCAAATGGTTAAGACTGAAAAAAATATTTTCAAAATAGAGGCAAACGCTTTGCAGAAGGCATTTTAGCGATAAGTTAGAGTAAATGCGTTAGAGTAAGATGGTAACATTAGTTTTTGTTTTAATTTAAACTTTTGCAACCAAAGTTTTCATGAGCCACTCCTAGAATATTACTAAATGCCTTCCTTTTTATCATAATGTAACAAAATCTTCCAGCATGCTAAGAAAATTAGAATACATTATGTTTTATTTTATTTTTAGGTGTGGATCATGGTTTATTTTTCAAAGAGAAGTCATAAATATTAACACATTTGGAGATGGTTCAGTGTTATAATATTTTAATCTAAATATTTAAAATGTTTCTTACTCAGCAACATTTATCAGTCAAAATTTTATATGCTTGAAAAATTTTTGTTGGAAAACTCCTAAGAAAAATCTAGTACATTTTCGAGCGTATAAGCTTCCAAATAACACTATATGATAACTTCTGTAATAAGTATTAAAAATAAATATGGTGTTACTATAAAAAGAGAATTTTTGGACATCACCATTTTACAAAGGGAGGATTCCTAAAGGATTTTTTTTTTTGATGAGTGTGAAAACCCGTAAACTTGAAACATGTTTACTTTTCCTGCATTCACCTGTACAGCTGCAGACTTTCTTCAACTCAGGGGAAAAAAGAACTGGACAGGCAGAAAGGGAAGCCCTCTAGTAATGAATGAACAGGGTCCACAAGTGATATTTGGTTTTACTCACATGTCATATGGTTTGTTTTTCAGAGGATCAAGTTTTAGCTCATAAGCATATAATTAGTGTAATAAGAACTTAATAAGTATGTAAGTACTGAGTTGATATCATTTAACCAAGCCATGAACATTTTGGGGTGCAGTTATGTGAGCAGAACTATGCATCCGTAGTAAGTGTAAGCTGAGATTCTATAGGGTTGGGACTAGACTTCTTCATTCTTTTCGCTTTAAGCACAGGGTTCAAGAAATATTTGTTGAGTAGATGGATGGATGGATGGATGGATAGAGGAATGTATGGGTGGATGAGGCAAAGCAAAAAAAGTAGTTGGCTCTCTTTAAATTTATATTTCAAACTTATATTTCCTATGAAGCAGGAAACTTATGTGCCATCAGTCTAAATGTACCACCCTGCATTTTTTAATATCATAAAACTAATATTTATGAGATACTTAAGTGTCTTGGATTTCAGTCAGTAAGATGAAATATCTACTGCTGGTTGCTATAATTAGTTTAAAATTCCCTAGGGAAACTTGCATTCATGGCAGGATATAAAATACAGAGAAACCTCTGTCACTAATCATTCATTTTTGAGAATTTTCAGGAGATTAGCTGTTCAAATTTTTTAAAAGTCAAGAAATAGTACAGCCAATACATTAATATGTAAGAGAAATATCTGGTGTAACTGTTGAGAAAGAGGAGAAAATGTTGTCATTATCTTGATTTGATATGATTATATACCCAGAAAATTCAAGAGAATTAAATTTAAATCTCACAAGGAAAAACGTGAGTTCTGTTAAACTGCTAGAAATGAGATAACGAAATAAAGTTAAATGGAAACCACTAGTTTTCTTGTTGTCTAGCCAAAATCGGGTAGAATATATAATAGAAAATATATCACTCATAATGGCATATAAAACATAAAACAATTGGGAATAATGTTAACTGAAAATGTTTTGGACAAAAAATTAACGAACTTTACCTGAGATACAAAGTATCATTAAAAAAATTGAGAGATATTTCTAACATTCCTATCATTTAAAAGTATTAGTTCTTGCCAAATTAATTTATGGATTCAACACAGTTTTTAAAAAGTCTCAAAAGGATATTTTGCTCTCGTTAGAGAGGTTGTTTTGAGTATGGGAACGAACTTAATGATTTTGAGATTTTTCTGGAGGAAGAAATAGATGAGGACAGAACATAAATTTCATAGAAAGAATCATAATATATGGGATCGACCTTAGTAAATGGATTCATGTACTATCAATCAAAAACAATTAAAACTGTTTGTTTCTGCTGAAGAGTACACAGACAAATCAATGCAATTGACTAAAAGCATCTTGAAAGGGATGTCAGTATACCCAAGAACTCAGGATCCAAGATAATAAGTACTACACATGGAGAAAGGATGCCTTATTCGGTAAGCATTGTTTAGGAAAATTGGGGGGGAAATGGAGAATAAATTGATTGAATTTATTGAATTTATTAACTCAACTTGTACTAGTCACCAAAATAAATTACATGTTGATTTGCTTAAAAAGATATTCCACAAAAGGGCAAAAGAATATACTTTGATAACAGGCATGGAAGTCTTCCTGAGAACAAAAAACAATGCAAAGAACAAAAAGGTCAATCCAGTTTTAATGACTTCGATACCTTTTTAATGGAAAACTTCTGACTTCTTGGTACAATGTCAACTTGAGCAGGAGGAGCTACCTAACTCCCCCGCCCAAATCCCCAGTGAAATAGCTACAGTTTGATAAAAATATGGAAAGAGAAAACTTGGAGTGCTAGAAATAGGGAAACTGTGTCAGTTACATGTTTTGAAGTCTCTGTTGCTACCAGTTGTACTGAAAAATCCAACATTTTGCTGAGCAGCTACATGAACCTGAAAACCAGCATTTTAGTGGTTTGTCTCCCTTGCACAGTGGGAAAGGCCACAGCAAGGAGGCTTGGCTGAGTTGAATGCTTGGCATGAAGGCTAAGCAGAGGAAACGCTGGTGGAGAGCAGTAATCCCTAGGGCAAGAAACTGAAGCAGAGAGGACACATGGCGCTGGGTACCCCCTGGCTGGAATTCCCTCCTGGCTACGCTGAGCATGCTACACCACTGAATGCAATCAAACTCACCCCAAGGAATCCTCTGCTGCCTATCTGGGAAGATGATTCTATTGATAGTCAGGTGGCAAGTGGGGAGCTATAAAAAGATTCCTGTGCCCTGTCTTGAATAAAAAGAACCAAGCCTAGACAGGCCTCTTTCCAATAAAAAGACAAAAAAACAACGAAAAACAAAAACTTAGATATGCCATAAAGATCCAATATGACACCAGTGGATTCTGCAAATTAAAAAAAAAAAAAAGGTCAAGATGAAGAGCTCAAGGCTTATCATAAAAGAAAATGAAGAAATTTTAAGACAGCATCTTGCTTTGCGTTTTCGATAAAATTCAGGAACACCCATCCTTTCTTCCTAAGCTTTGAAACAGGAAAGTTAGGATGGTACGAAGAGACCACAGACCAAACTAAAAAAGGGACTGAAAGAACCAGGTGCCTGGATGGCATCAGAAAGGAAAGTGAGGAAATCACCATTTCAGTAGCAGAATTAAAACCTTAATTTTATGCGATAAAGTGCACTGACAGTGTACAAAATGGAGTCACTGAGGTGCAGAATACACTTGAGATATATTTATATAACATACAGAAAAAGGAAGAAGAGGTTGAAATGATCCAAGAGCTGCTCGCAGACACAGAGGTCAGAAAACAAAAATCTAAACAAAGAATGACTCATGTCCCGGGAGAGATAAAAATAAAAGAACAGATGAAATAGCAGAATTAAAAGATACAGACCAGAAAATTGGGGGAAGTAAGTGCAGAGGGAGCCAAGAAAGAAGAGACTTCCATGTCCTAGGCAAAGTCAACGAAAAGCTCTGAGAACCTAGAACATTCTAGTAATCACTAAGACAAGGGAAAGTTTCTAAAATGATTCAGGCCCTCTGCCCAAAAAAGAATTAACTACAAACAAATTGATTGGCTTCTCTCTTGCAGTACAAAACATTAAAAGCCAATAGAAAAATGTCTATAGAGGGCGCCTGGGTGGCTCAGTTGGTTGAGCAACTGACTCTTGATTTCGGCTTAAAGTCACGATCTCGGGGTCCTGGGATCAAGCCCAGTGCTGGGCTCCACACTCAGCTTGAAATTCTCTACCTCTGCCCACACCCCCCTCTCGCTCACATACACACACACACACATATAAATGGATAAAATCTTAAAAAAAAAAAAACCACGCAAATTTATTGGCTTCTCTTTTGCAGTATAAAACACTAAAAACCAATAGAAAAATATCCATAGAATGTTGAGGGAAATTATTACTCCAAATAACATACTCTGTCATATATTTCCTACATGAAAATGAAAAGAATTTTCCAATATTCAAAGGGTCAAAAAATATACAGTTCCTAGGAATCTCACTTTGAGGGATATATCCTACAGGAAAAAAAAAATCAGGTATGGGATTAAATACTTATGTACCAGTATATTAATCACAGCATAATTTATGAAAATTTAAAAATTAGAACCAATGTCAATGTTAAGTGACAGGAAATGCTAAAATAAATTCTTGTATGTTCATATCATTAGATAGTAAGCATCTCTTAAATTCTAATAATGTAGAATGTCAGATCCAACTGCTTACCATGTGATAGAAAATATTTTGTATTTTTCTTCAGGAAGCAAATATTTTATCATCAGAAAATAAGATAAAACAAAAAACATTCAGAAAATTCTAAAAAATGACCCCTGGGCTTTTATGCTTGCAACCATGTCATTTCCTCATTTAAAACTGAACAATAGGTCAAATGTCACGAAGATCTAGGGACGATCATTTATAAAATGTGAATATACTTTCCTGACTGAACAACCTAAAATGCAAGGAAAGTAGTGACCTAGGGAAATCACATTATTTTGTTAAGTTTGGACACATTTTCATTGATGTGAACTTTGCCCACTTAGTTGATACAATAAGCATATTGCATATCATAGTCTGTTGTCCAAGTTGCTCAGCAGAAATTATAATAATAAGTGTGACTGAAAAATAAGTCACAAGTAAAATACAGTTTAATATTTAAACAACTTGATGTTAATTTGAATAATTCAAACTCACAGTGAGTAGGTTGTGGTAGGGGGCTGGCCAACTTTTAAGAAAAGAGATTAAATAAAAGAATGAACAGAGTGACAATGGCTTGCAAATTGTAGCTTCCTAATATAGTAAAATTTGCATAACACTTTTCATAGAACTTGGCATAAAAATGTTACATTATAACTTCTTATTATTACTTCTAATAATAAAACATAATTAATGTAAAATTAACCACTAAGGCACCAAATGAGACAGTTTTAACGTTACATTTAGGATACAACTCCACCTTCTCTTCACCTCTTTTCATTTTATAGGATTTCAGAATAAAAGGGGGGATTCTAAGAAAAAAAAACATTATCTGGATTTTATTATTCCTAACAGTGATAGTGAACATAGAGTTTCTTTTTGTATTTTACATGGTTAAAAATATTATGCTATGGCTTCATCCTTTTGGGGACTCAGAGCACATATTTTTAGAAGGGTTGGCTAAGGCTTGGGATGAAGCACGAGTCCATGGTATCAGCGACCCGTAATCATTGTCTTTTGCTTTAATCAACTAAGCTATTCAACCATGTACAAGGAGCCTCAAACACGTCTATGAAATATTATGAAAAGTAAATTGTTATGCAATGAGTAAATAATTACATGTTAAATCCAGGACTACTAATAAATACGGAAAGAAACATTTATCAAGAAACACTGTTTCTAGTGCAACATAAAAACATTGAACTAAAATGAGATTGTCTGATGACAAATTATTTTAGGTTTAAAAAGTATAATGAAGGATTTGCCCTGTCGGCTCTGACGCAGACTAAATGTTTTCAAGATTTGCGTACAGCAATGTTTTGGGGTAAAAATCACAGGTAAAGTAATTGGTCTGCAGATTCAAATATTAACTTCTTATAAACTGTTTAAGATACAAATAATAACCACCCAATCAAAATGTGATTAAAATGTAGAGCAGGTAACATTGTTAATCTTCCAACCACTCTTCTTTTCTTTCTTTTAGCTGTCTGACTAATGAATGAACTAAAAACATCTAAACAGTACTGTTTATATGAAAACAGTACCCCTGCTTCAATCACCACGACACTTTACGTTTGAATCCACACATTAGTGTCCCAGATCATATCATTAAGTTCAGCCAACAAGCAAGAGAAACAGGAGAGAAATGATGCCTTCCCTAAGAGCTCCGAGAAGGACTATAGTAACGTTCTTCTAGAATTAAAAGCTGTCCTAGATCTTAGGAAATATCCCTTCTCCTGTCCCTCTTTCAAAGGGAATCAAAAGACAATTCAGAATTTTAAAATTTTTATGCTAATGGTATGCTACCATAAGGGTAGCATACCATTTTAAAGAAAAAAAAAAATCTCAGCCTGTTCTCTGATGGCTTTTATGGGATTCACATATAGCCAGGATTTAGATGCCTATTCCTCCAAATATTCTTGAACATACAGAAACAAACAAAGCATACTGCAGTTTTTAATGAGTATCTTTTTAAAGAAACATGGTGGACAATCTTGGGGCTCTCTTCATGTCTTAATTAAAAATTTTAATACAATTATGATCATTAATATTATCACCTGTATTTATGGAGAATTTTATACAGTATTCTGAATAAAGTGCTTCCAGGATGCAGTATCTCAATAAATTTCAGAGGTAGACAGTGGAGACTATCATCAGCCAGCTCAATAAGAAAGAATTACAATTACTAATTTCAATACTTTCTCCCCAAGATTACCAGTATCAGTCTCATTTTCACCCTGCAAGTGATTCAGATTCATGATTGCCCCCGTGCTATTTACAGAACAGCAATAAGTATATTAAGAAAATCTACTGGCTTTGCGATAAAGCTGACTGTAACCAGCTCATAAAGCTGATATCCTGTGTCCTTCAGCAGGAAGGAAAAATCCCTTCTGGGGGAGCCTGTCCTGTTGTGTGGTTTGGTACAATAGCTCTCTTTTTCTTTACAGGGTCAAAAATTCAGCAAAAGAAATTAATAAAAAGCCTTCTCAGAGAAAAAAGAAAGAAGAAAAAAAAAGAAGTTTCTCTCTACCGCCAACATACTGCCCCCCTCCCACCAAAAGAGAGAGGGAGAATTTTAGAAACAGGAGTTTATTCACAGCGCTTAACTAAAAGCAGACTTCCTCTGGATTAGAACTGTAATTTACATACTGTATAAAATGTCAGGATGATATTCTGGTTTCTTACACACACTGCTGATTTTATTGTATACTTTACAGTCTTTATCCTCCTATAAAAATTTACCCTTTCTAGGTTTAGATAATTTTCTAACATAAAAAGCAGGCATTCACGTTTTTTCTTAAAATAAAAAGGCAAAGTGGTTTGCAATAAACATTTGAAGTTCAATAGGCATTTGCTCTGTATAGACACACACACCTATATACATAGATATGCACGCGAGAGAGAAAGAGAGAAGGAGGGGGGGGGGAGGGGAAGAGGAAGGGAGAGGGAAAGAGAGAAACAGTAGTAGCCACAATTTATTGAGGACTCTTAAAATGCTAAAGTTCTAGAATTATTAGTCAATACATAAAATGTCCCTGCAAAAGTCCTGTTTAAAAGTTGGCACAAGTGGCTTATGTTTAAATTCTGAACTCCACACAGAAAATTCAGCCTGCTTTAAAAGCTGGTTCCAATTTAAGCCCCATATTGACCTAGCAGTCTAACCTTCAACCTCATTCTTCTCTCTATAAAATGGGACAATATTCCCTATCTCTCAGGGAAGTTGGGAGCGTTAAGTTAGAAAAAAATTTCTTTTAACATTTTGGAAGCAATTGTCAAGGTGCCTAGAACATTTTAAAGTGGGTGCTTTAAAAAGAGTTAGTTGCCTTCCTCTGTCCTGTGTGTTATTTGTTATTTAACTTAGAAATAAAAGAAAGCCGAGGTGCTCTGTGGACCTGGCCCTGAGTTTCAGATTTGTTTTAGTGAAGAGAAACAAGCACTTGTTTACTTCCTTTCCAAAAAATGTAATGACTACACATGAAATTAAAACAAAATATCAAAATACCATTTCAAAGGGCTTGTTCCGTGTAACAGCACCCTGCACTCCATCCCCAAATATCATATTCAGTAGAAAGAAGGGTCACAAAAGTAATTCTGATCTTCAAACTTAGGAAAAATAAAAATGCATTCACATAGCTACATTTAGTAAATTCAACGTACTTTTTCTCACTTAGGGTTTAAGTGAATTAAGGGAGCTCAGTGGCTACCATTCAGGTAGAAAGAACCTTTAACTGCTGGATTTTGGAGCTACCTAGAAAATGGTACCACCATCACTGAATTTACTATCAGTTTGCAGTCTATTCTGGAGATGGTTTTGTGACAACACCAACTGCGCATCACTTTTGAACCACCCCAGCCAAGGGTAGCAAACGGATGTCACTCAGTTTCCCTGTTCCCACCTTGCCCGTCCACAGCAGGCATGACTAACCAATCCCGCTACTTTCTCCCCTATGAATCTAGACTTGGCACTGGAAAATTTCTCAAAACAAGTTTCCAGGCAGGCAGCCACCACCAACCGATCAGAGTTCCCTTGTGAGTTGAAACCACCCCCAGACTAGGCTAAAGGTTACCTTTGAATTGCATATGAAAAAAGGGGGCAGAGGGGGGTGTGCCTGCTGAATAAATTAACAGTCTTAACATCATTCTAATGGGATTATTTACCCTACTTATGAGACCAAACTTCTTAGGCATTTCATTACCATTCATTTAGATATAAATACCTGTAACACTACTTATAAATCATTCCTATCTCTTCATTAATAAGAACTTCTTAAGAGCCATTATGAGAAATACTCTTGGCCAGTTCAAACTGCTGTATGTTGTTATAATTAATAAAAGTGTACATCTTCATGAACAGTCTACAATTCAGGCTCTTTAGTAATTGGATTGAAATGGAGTTTTATTATATTTCATTTTCATTATCTATAGTAGTGGAACCATGGACACCTACCCCAGTGCAGACCTGGGTTATCTTTCACCCAGATAAGCCTCTGTTTTTATGGGCAGTGTAAAGATGTACCCAGAACTGATTTCTTCAAAACAAGCACTATGAAACAAATGTCTGATTCTTTGGCCAGTGTGCACCAGCAGCAAAACAAACAGGCCATTATATTTGTGGCAAAGAATGAGATTGCAAAGTCAATGAGGAACAAGGCGCATTATCAGCTGGTCTACATTGTAAAACAATGACACAAAAGGTCCGTTAATACATGAAAAAGCCAAAGTTTCATGGTTCTTGGTGAACATCAATAGTTTGTGGGACCATTCTGAATGTAAGTTGACTTGTCTCTATTAGTTTCCAGATTTTTCTTAGCTTTCCTGATCCTGATCTATTCAGCAGTGTTACTGGGCACTGGCCTCCTTCCCCCGCCCCCCCCCCCGCCCCATCCCTCAATTTGTTGCTTTCAAAATTACAGCCCGTTTTTATTCAAGACAGCTAAAAAAAAAAAGCCGTGCAAGCAAACAAATTCATTTCAAAGATCTTCACAAGTGGGGTTTTTCTCGGGGCATGTGGTAATATTTGCAACAAACTACACATAACTAAATAATCACATTGGAATTTTACAGGCATTTCTATGACCTAATCCTGTAAATCAGTCTTTAAACTATGAGGAATTTTGAAACCACCATCATCCAATGTCATGTGAGATGAATTGTGTTTTTATTTCGTCATTTTTAGCCAGCAGGGAGGGCAAAATACTATCCACGCTGGGGCCAAGACAAGGGTGTGGTTCCCGCTTCTGCCTTTTTGATGCTTTAGGAGCCAGAGATGTGAGAACAAGGAGGAATCTTCGGACAAGTTTTTACTCTACTTTTTTTTTTTTTTTAATCTTGCAGCTTCTGATGAATGATAACAAAACAAGATCTATGCTGGAGGACAGAAATCTCCCTAAATCTCCAGCCTTATCCATGCTGAATAAAATAGTTCTGTTTCTGTGCATTCACGTTATGCTGTTTGCTGGCAAATTAAATCTTAATTCGTGTGTTTTTCCCTTGAAGGGTCGGGAGGAAAAAAGCAAAAACAAAAAACAACACAACAACAAAAAAACCCAAAAAAGAAAATAAAACAAAAAAACCCACCTAACTGCCTATTAGTTTTAGTTTATAGATGAGGCTTGATAAGCCTCAGAAGCCCCTAATTAGAAGGAACATGCTAATTAGAAGGAGACTGTAACACCCTTCTCGCCTTTCTCTGCTTGCTGCCCTTTGGTGTGTCTCCATGGCCCTGGAGAGCCCCTCTCTCTATTCCTCATGTCCTTGGAGCTGACCTTGTTGCTGTTGTGTCCGGCTAGAACATGATTTAAGGACCCTAATTTTTCATCCCCCTGAGCAAACGGAAAATCCATCTACCTAAACCGCAGTGGAACTTGATGTGTTCGGGGAGCACAGTCTTGTGATCAACTTGGTCTCCTCCATCCGCTGCGCATGCCGGCTGCAGACAATCACCCGGAGAAGGACGGACAGAGGACGCCTGAGACATGCCCTAGCTCTGGGGGTGCGTGCAGAGGCAGAGGGAGGGCGAGAGCACGAGGGAGGCTCCGTCACGGGGAGCACACTGCTGGGCCCCACTACCGGCGTGGAGCCCTCCTTGGTCCTGCGTTTTGCCTTCCGCCGGCACCACTTCCAGAGGATGACGTCAGTGGAAAGGCCTCCATGATACGTGCCACTTATAGTAGCATCCCCACTGATCCAAGCTTAACTGTACTCAAACTGTCAATCAGGCAACACAAAAGAGAGAGAGGAAAAAAAAAAACCCCAAAACCCCACGACTCCTGCCCATTCCAGGCTTTTTAACAACTCCCAGGTGCCCCCCACACACACCAGGGGCTCTGCGGGGGGGGGTGGGGGGCAGCGAAATTCCTATTTCTTACGATGTTTACTGAAATGAATGCTCCTCTTCTAGTCCCTAAGATCCCTGGGGACTGGCAATGTCATGCCTGTTTCTGAGTTCCCCATGGGACACCAGGCAGCACCAGGCTGTACCCTAGAGAATCAAAAGCTCATGGTCAGGATTGTATTTTGGATAGAGGATGGCAGGTAGCAAAGCTGTGGATGCCACTGTTGTCTGGCTGAGGGGCCTGCATGGAACCTGGCTCTGAGCCCATCAGGGAGCCTCCTCCCAGTTGGCCTGGCCCACCCCAGGAAGCCGAGAAAGGGTCCTCAAGAGACGTGGCTCTTGCCAGGCGCGCGCACAGGCCGTGCCTCAGCTGGCTGATGGAGCCTGAAGAATGAGTGAGCTTTACCCACAGAGACGAGAAACTCTGAGCCCAGTGCTTGCTCCTCACTTTTTCCTAGACCCAAATACTGTAAAGCACAAGGAATCGCCTTGTGGGTTCCCAAGGACACATCTTGTAATCGAAGTTTCTGGAACTCTAAGAACGTAGGGAGTTTTGCTAAAATCCGACCCGTTTCACTACAGCCAGCCCTGGGTTGAGGAAGGCACTTTCTCCAGGTTGTGGGAACACAGGCCCAGCCTTTCCTTGTTGCTAGCTTCAGGAGGCATCGGAAGTGTCCTGAATCAGGCAATTTCCTTTCCGTGGAACCCCATGTGTGCACACAATACGAGCTCATTTCCTCCTATTGGCTTTTGTTTGAACAGTTTCCTTTGATACGGGATGTCTTCCGCTCTCCTTGGCAGTTGTCTAAATCCAGGCATCCTTCTCAATTCAAGACCCACTCAAACGGGAGTCAGGCCCAACTGGCTGCACTCCGAAGGCCTCTCCCTCTCTCCCACCTTCCATTAAGTATTAAGTGTCTGGGGTTCTTCCCAGGGGTCCCCACTGGCTTTCGAAGTGTGCACCTGTGTGCATGCCCACGTGTGTCCTCACCCCTCACTGGGACTGCTGGCTACCAATCATCTTTGTTGTGCTTGCTTTACGTAGCATCAGCGTCCTATGCATGCAGTTGGGATTTTAATCAGTGCTTTCTGAATGGAGGGAATGAGCATTTGGAAAACGATTCACAATGGATTTGCAGATTTGCAGATATACTTTGATTTGGAAACATTTAGAAATCTTTCTCAACTGAAAGCTGAAACTGAGACGTTTCTAGCCCAGAGTAACATAAATTTCTCTTTGTACTCCCTCCTCTATTTTTGTATTTCTTTTTTCACTTTTCTGTCCTTATTTCTCCCTGGGTGCTGATCAAATAAATGGATTCCATACCACACTTCTTTTCTGTGTGTGTGTGTGTGTGTGTGTGTGTGTGCGCGCGCGCGCGTGACCTAAATCTCAGGACCCGGAACACCAGCAAGCACCTAACTTGTGAATATATCTCTGAGGTCGACGGGAAGGGAAGAAAAGGCCATGCCATATTGAGTCTCCCAAGACAGGCAACTGGGTCACTACATCCAGGAAGGAAGGAACGCATGGTTGCAGGAAACACCTTGGAGCAATCCTTGCTTATTTATTCTCTAAGCCACAAAGGGCCAACCTTTCCCCCAGGGACCAGAAGAAGGTCAGAACGGACTGGCAGATGTCAGGAGTGTTTCTTGGCCCCAGAGGAAATTCATTCATTTATTCATTCATTTCCAAAAGTTTAAGTTTAGGAGTTTGGTCCCAATGTGAGCCAGTTACCATCTGCCTGAATGACCTAAAAACGGCCCGAGTGGGGACAGAATCGATTTTATCTGTGCCGAAATAGCTCAAGGCATGGGCTGTCATGGAGCTGGGTCAAGTGCTCCATTTTCACACATGCATTGTGTGCAGCTTTCCAAATGTGGCCCAGTCCTCCTGTTTTCAAAAGCAACTGCATTCCTCTGGGTAATGTGCTCCACTGGTTTACCATCCCTACCAAATATAAGTGTTCCCAAAAGTCTGGCATAAGATTATTTTGTAGAATATCCTTCTTGCGTTTGTGTGGCAAAACCAATGACGTCTTTGTGAGTGATAACAAGACTTTAGGAAATTGCAGAAATAGTCATGTTGGAGTCCCTACTCTTTGTGGAATTGAAAGGGTCTGCAGCATCAATTGGGTATTATTCCCCAGTAGCTTCACGTTCACCCAAAGAAATACATCCAAACATGATATATTGAGTGTTTATTCTGTGCAGGATAGAGAGTTCTTGGCATAGGGGCTCTCATTTAATCCTAATAATCACCCAGAGAAGTGGGCATTGTTAAGTACATTTTTTTTTAAAAAATGAGATGCAAGTACATGTTAAAATTTGCCTGAAATGGCTCATCTAGTCTGTGGCGCAGCCAGAATTTCAATGCAGGGTTTAAATTGTCTCTTAACCCCTGTGCCCAGAGGTTAATCATTTGTGTTCCAAACCATCTGTTTCTGCAATAAATGTAGATTCCTGGGCCCTGGGCCCCACACATCCCAAGTGAGAACCTCAGGGGCCATGGCCTAAGAATCTGTCGCCTGCTTTTTTAAGAAGCTTCCTGAGAGTTTGTGTGCAGCCAACAAAACCAGCATTTGGAGTAACTGGTAAGGGCTTTGAAATGGGTTGGGAAGCAAAACACAACTTCTTTCTTCTCCAAGGGTTGGAGCTGGGTGGGGCAGAGAACGGAGTAGAGCAACATGACCTTGTCCCAGTGGTTGTAAAAGCTCATTCTGGTCTTGACTGTAGGCATACTTGTCTTTTACTTAGTTTTCAAGTGGCCCTCAAGGGTAAATAAATAGGTCAATCCATTCTATGAGATGTGCTGTACACGTCGTGCAGCTGATCGTAACCAGAAGCATGTGTCCTTCAGCAATTAAGCAACTAAAACTTCCCGTAAAAGTCAGCATGCTCCAGATCACTCCCCAGTTGATGAATTTTGCTCTTAAGTCTCCGACTGCCCATTGCCTTCATCAGCCAACTTCTCTGAAGTTTAAATGCCAAAAAGCACCCTGGCCGAAGGGGCTAAGGCTGAGCTGGCCTCTCCTCAGCCCTATAGTACAGCTCCACAGCCATGTCTGCAATCTCTGGGGAAAGTGCATCTTCTCTTCATCTGTGATAGAAACTTCTGGATGCCTTCGGGTGGATGATGGACTGTGAGCGCCTGTGAGTATGAACCGTAGCTAATAATCATCTATACAAAAGCCTGTCTTAGTAATAAGACACTTCAATCATTCCTTTGCATTCCACGAACATTTACCGAGCATCTACTACCTGCCAGGTTCAAGTTTAAAATGCATGGGGGATTGCTACAATAAGGAAGCTTTATTTGTAGCATCTACATTGGCAGATTATTATTTAGGGGAAGAGTGCTAGGCCCATGATTATCCTTTTGCTGACCCCAGTGAAATGAGGGCAAAAGTTAAGGAAAATGACGAAAAAGACAGAAGAACAGCAAACATCACTGGTATTGCACCATAGGAAGAAGCGGCAGACGCCGTATTATGGGAAGCCTGCAATGATGCAAAGCCGATCTCTAATTAATAACTGAGGATCGATGCAGTACGTTGGCCTTCCCACTACAGCTATTTTGAAGAGAGCAGGATTCATGTCAAGGCAAAGGCTTCTGGGAGTCTCTCTGGAGAAGCATTTAGTCCTCAGCTTACACCTTCCTTCCAATTTATCGGATGCTTTTCACCTTGCCTGTTATAGCAAATCACACCTGTTCCTACAAATCTTCAAAAAACCTGGTGGTTTCATCCCATCCACCCCAGCAGCCTCCTCGGGCTCAAAGCCAAACCAGGTGCTCTCTGCCAGCCTAGCCAACCCTTCCTCAATCCCACACAGTCTCATCTTAGCCCTGATTCCTCTCCTCTTCCCTCCATCATCCCTTTGATTGCCCCGAATATTCCATGCCTTCTGAGTGTTTTCCCTTCCACTTTCTGGCACCTTGCCCTTCAGCCTCCCAGCCACCACTCTCCAGGTGTCACCCAAGGGTCATGGCACGGTCTTCACTTCGAGGCACGTCAAGGTACCAGGTTCAGTCCTCATCTTCACTGAACTTTCTTTCTTTCCCATTATCACTTCATTTTAGGAAAACCGAATACTCATCCATATTACCTCGCCGACCCATGTCATTTCTAGGACCTAGTGAATAGCATGATCGCTTCTCACAGATCCAGAGGCGTTGAGAGAGATGCCCCGAGACCCACACACCTGTCCCAAGGCCATCTCCGCAAGACTCTTCGCTCTGGGCTTCCCTGCCATGGGAATGTGCCTAGGAAATCCCCTAAAATGTCAGCATTCCCCAAGGCTGGGCCATCGACCATTTTCTAGATCACACTTGCTTCCTTAGCTATCTCAAACTCCTCTCTGATTTCAAATCCCACTCTTTTGTGGATGAGTCCCGAATGTACGTCTAGCTCTGTATTCATTCTATAGAAGCCCAGACCTCTGCTCCCAGGAGAACATTCCAGCTTCAAACTTCCAACAACCAGAGCCAATCACCTGTCTTCCCCCATCCTCCCATGTGTTTCTGTCCCCGGTGTCATGAATGTTTCTGTCACCCAAGCTCATGGTCTCCAGGTCTTCCCGGACTCCCTCCCTTTCCCTCATTTTCCACGAGTCCTGCCCCAGCCTTTGGGAAGCTGCTCCTGCCGAATCCTTGTCACCACTATCGGCTCTCTCATGACTTCCTGGGGGCCTGCAGTCCTCAGCTCTAAACTGTGCCCACAGAATTATCCCCACAAGCAGTGTCTGATCCTCTCGCTCACCAGGCCACAAACATTTGGTGGCTCTCTGCTGCACTTGGAATAAAGTTCAAAATTCAAAGTCTGGCATTCAGGGTCATCCATCATCGAGGTACAGTCGTGCCAAGCATTTCCGCTGTGCCCCCCACAAGTACACTCTAGACTCTGCCCCACACTCCAGGGAAACCTGCATGGGTGCTCTCCAAGTGCAGGCACTATGGTCTTGCTTTCCTTCACAGGCCATGTCAGAGGCCGCCTCCTCCAGGAAGACTTCCCTGCCTCACCTGGACAGCAGGAATCTACCTACTGACAGAGAACCTTATACCTCCCTTGTGGCATGGATTACCTTCACCGTGGTGGTTTATTTATACACCTTATCTGTCCTACCAGTGCATAAATTCCATGAGAGGTAAGGAAGTGAGGAAAATTTAAGATATACTTCCTCAGCCTTTCACATGGTACTCTTTTGTTGTTGTTGTTGTTTTCCTGCAAATGTTTCTGTTCCCAAGAAAACGTCACTAAGTAGAATGCATCTGCCCTGGCCAAACAGGTAAAGATGAAACAAAAACAGTGATCAGCCCCTTCCCATTGACAAAGGGCTTTCACTGTGTGCAGGGCACTTCCAATATCTTGTTGCCCCCAATCTTCCCCCAAATCCTGAAACATGGCACCATCCCCTTGACTTGTGCCAACCAGGAGATCAAAGTTCCAAGTGACTTGGTGACTTTTGTTCATCTGAAGTTGGAAAATCCAGAATTCGAATCCCTGTTGAGTACCTGCGAGCTTCACACTCTTGCCATCCTTATCAGCCTTATTTATTTGTTGAGACCTACATTCCCTTGACTTACATGGACTCCCACGAATCCTAGGGTTGCAGGGCAAGAAAGGGCAAAGGGTACGGTCATCTGCAGTCCCCATGTGGTTCCTTCCCTCCGTGAGTCTTGTTTGCCCAATAGGATAAAAAAGAACCCCCCCAAAACACTTAAGGCAAAACTTGCAGGTGTTTATAAAACATAAAACATAAGCACAAGGAGAGAAAAGGACATGCTTTGTACCCCAGGACAAAGTGGCATTATTATTATCATTCTTATTTAACATTGATGATCTTTTCAAGTCTGGGTTTGAAGCATTAACTTCCCACTGCTCCTGGGGTAGGAGCTTCACAGAGCTCATCATTAGGGAGGAATGGAGCCCCACTGCTCCCTGCTGGAGCCCAGAAAGTAGGGGAGACACAGAGAAGGAGGGGAGGCTGCAGGGGGAAAGGATACGGAGACCCCTTCCGACTCGCTTTCCCTTTATCTGACGAGAGACGGTGCCAGGTAGCCAGTACATTTTAAAAATTTTATTAGAAACAGAAAGGTCACACATCCGAAGTGTCCAGCTGACTGGATTTTCACAGAGGGAACCCAAACTGTGTGACCCACACCCAGATGGAGAAATGCCCTATTAGCAGGACCCTGGAAGCCCCCCTCCCCAAAAGGGCGACCCCTCGCTTGAACCAGCTACTACATTGCGCTAGATGGCTACATTCTAAATGAACCCTTTGACTGTTCAGGCAGCTACTTCCATTTCAAAGCAGGGGGAAAAAAGTATGTGTGTGTGCGTGTGTGTGTGTGTGTATGTGTGTGTGTGAGAGTAATTTTGCGTGTAGGAGAAAAGTGTTTCTAATTTTCAATCCTGAAAATGTGAGGAGAAGAAGGAAGACAGGAAGAAGGGAAATAAGTTAGTAAATGCAGCCTCTTTCTGAGTCCCCCATTAAAGCTGAAAGAGCTCCAGCGACATGCCATTTTGAGAAAGGAATGAAACGGAATTGTCCTTCTCTACCTGTCTCGGCTGGGGCCGGAGCAGGTCGGCTCCTATTCCTGTAGCCTTCAAATATGTGGATAGGTTGATGGTGAGTATTTAATAGCACGGTGTTCTCTAGAAGCCTGATATTGTATGGAACATATGGTTTTGATTTGGGTAGGGTTTTTTTTTTTTTCTTTCTGTTTTTAGCCAGTGAGCAAGATGGAGAGTGTCACAAAGCTAACTCCAGAATTTGCTGGGTTCTGCCAAACTACAGGGAAGCCAACTCCAATGCCGATGGCCCTCCCACTTTGGCAGCTTCGGGGGTGGGGGGGGGAAGGCCGTGGGTGAGCCACAGAGGGCCACAGGCTCACAAAGAACTGCACTGACCAGATCTAAGACAGGGACTCCGTACTGTTGACAAAGCACACAGCCCCATGTTGCTGCTTCCCGTGCCTCTCTGCACTAATCGTTCAGGCTGGAAGGAAGAGATCAGAACATCAAATAAAAACACAGGCACAGAACCATTAACTCAAGACCCGACATGTATCTGGCCAAGGAGACTGATATTCACTCTGGTTTCCACAATGTTTTAAACAGCAACATTCTCCAACTTCCCATCCCGGGTTCCTGGCTGTCAATGTTTCCAAAAATAACCCCTCCTCTCAATTATTTTTTCTGATCAATTATTTAGCATGGTCTGGGTTATACAACATAAATTTTACCCTGCGGGGGGGAATTTATGCTCCCTCGTGGTCAGCTAGGAAATTTGTAGTTTTAATTAAAAAGGCAAATTTTCAGCTTGGAAGAGAGTGCTGGCTGGGTTTATGGACATTAGTAAAACTAGTAGTAAAGAGAAAAAAAAAAAAAAGGCAGAGGGGAGGCCTGGGGATCTTTAGGTTAAATTTCAACCTAGAGATTTTCCTAAGAAAAACTGGAAGGCTTGTCTCAACTCAAGTTTGAGAGCCTTTGAACAGGCTTTCTCTAGATGAAAACCTGGCCAGCTAGTCGGGAAATAGTTGACCAGCCCTTCCTTTGTTTGCTCAGGGTGGCCCTGAGTAGGGGCCCCGGGCGGAACTGAGGGAGAAAATCCTTCCTGGTTTCTCCCTCTCTGAGGAAGGAGGACAGGTCCGTGCAGATCACTGTTGACTGGAGCCGGGATTAATTAGTTCCTTTGATGACCTTGGCATCTACTGATGGCGGAGCGTGTCTTCGAGCTGCTGAGGAAGGACTGTGTTGAGAGCCACAGAGGAAGCCGGGAGGACTGGGAGCCACAGCTAAAGTGATCACCATTTTGTGGAGCCGAAAACAGAAACAAACACACAAAAACAACAAAAGAACACCCAAAATATGTATTTGACCTCTGAAAACTGCTTTAGTGTGGTATTCAAATTGTGTGAATTCTCTATCTCTATCTGTATATATCAACCTGTATCTGTTCCTGTGTGTGTATGTATATTAATGTATAGATCTGTGTGTGTATTTATCAATCCAAATACGTAATATATAATCTGAATATCTTTATCTGGATATATAAGTATTAATCTCTACTTCTATTAATCTAAATCTGTACCTGTGTATCTATATCTGTTATTAATCTCTATTTTTACCTATCTATGTACATATATATCCATCTAAATCTATCAATCATCCTATGGGTTTTGCAAGTCAATGTCTAGCAACTTGCCAGGTATTTCCAAAGGTGTCTACAGCCTATTGTTGGGATTGAAGATAATTTTAAAGCATTCCACATCACTGGGGAAGATGTCTGTCCCTCCTAAGTTCACCTCCACCCCTCAGTTCTTCCACGCTCTGCTAACAGAGCTCAGGGAGTGCAGTGCCCCACCCCTCCCTCGATCACCGCTGGTTCAAGGTTCAAGTAGAACAGAGATTTGGGCCCACAAGAGAAACTCAAAAGAGTGTCTTATGTTGCATAAATAAAGGTATTATAGCCTAAATAAGGGAGCTGTCAACTGCTCCTATCAGAGGAAGCTTGACTGCTATCTGTTAATTTGTGAAGAGGCATTTGGGTCACTCTAAAGGCCCAAACGAGGGCTGGGGAGTGAAAGTCACAGGAGTCACATTTCATTTCAGCATGAGGATGAATTTTACAGTAAAATGTTATGGTCTGCAAGCATTCTGAGGTAGTGATTGCCCAGTCAACAGAGGGGAAAAGACGCTCTGAGAACCTGTTTGCCAGGGCTGTGGTAGAAGGTAGACATGAACTGTGCTAGATAATCCCCCCAATTCCTCCCAATTTGGGATTCCCCCCCATCTGCATCTTAAGCTTATGGGTTTTGTCAGGTGGGTGGCTCTCTGGAGGAGGGGCTGTTAGACCCTCGAGTGTGTGAGGGGCCCCTCCGCGGGCTCCGACGCGTCTCCCCAAGCCCCCGCCCTCCCGCCCCCTGAGCACCAGAGAACCAAGGAGCAGGTGAGCAGCAGGTCACGGAGAGTAAGGAGTTAAGGAGACGGAAGCTCTCCGTTGGTCCCTGCAGCCCCAGAGGCAGCTAGTCCCTTTGATCCTGACTCTTAATTGCAGCCTAGTTGCACCAGGGAACTTTAAAGAAAAGAAACAGGGAAACTAGAGATAGGGTTTGTTTTGTTTCCTGAGGGGATGGTCTTTGTGGTGGCTGCCAGGAAGCTGATACTTTAGGGCTAGAATGATGGGCTTCCTAAGGGGGCAAATAAATAGACCTTTCTACCAGCTCAGAGCCAGGTGTGAAGGGAACCCCAGAAACAGCAGGCATCTATGTGTGCCCTGTAGAACGGGTGCCAGGGACAGCCTCGGCAGAGAGCAGAGCAAGAGAGAGGAGACGGTGGGCTAGCTCAGGAGCAGGCTGAGCAGGGGCAGGAGACGGCCACCCCGGGCCTCGGCCACAGCACAACACATTTCGCCTCCTTACAGGCCTCACAGCCGATAACAGGCTCTTACATATGGTGTCTATTTAAGGTATCTATAAGTTGACATCTTTAGGTCTTTAAGCTTCACACACACACACACACACACACACACACACACACACACACATACACACACACACATGAGATTCAAGAAAAGGCCAACTAATGACAATGAATAATGGAGAGAAAGCTTTAGCCATCCCTGGTGATGGATCCAGTCCCTTTGTGAGGAGGAGCCTCTGGCTAAAACTGAACTCAAGCCTGCACGGTTACACCAGCAATTGCTTGTTTGTGTTCTGCCTCACTGTTGAGGGAGTTGGGCCAGCAGTATGTGCAGATGCTAGAGAAGTTTCTCTAAAGCAAAGCCCCAAGGAAGCACCTTGGGAAAAGGCCTGGGTGTTTGGAGACCACCAACGGGTTTCGCTGACCCTGGCAAGTAACTCAGCCTCCCTGGACTTTCTGTTCTTCATAAAAAGGCTTAACTGAGTCCATGCACATGAAGGTCTCAGCAGAGGGCTTGGCATACAGTAGGCACTCAATAAACTCAAAAGACACGTGTTTCCTTTCATTCTTAAAAGGTTATTGGTAAATTAAAAATGCATAAAAACACTGGCCATCTGTGTGTGAAGTAAGTGGGCATCTGGGCAGGGAAGACTTCCTCTAAATCAGTTAGCTCCACTCCTGGGCCAGGAGAGTGGGGCCACATGTGGGACAGACCGGAAAACAAAGAACTCGAGCAAGGGGAGAGAGATGAACACAAAGCCAGGTGTAAGACTTGTAGCAACATATAAAACTGTCCACAGTCAGGCCTGGCCATTTCACTTAAGCCGCCACATTAGACAGTAGCATTTCTAAAATTGTCTTCAAAAAAAAAAATAAAAATAAAATAAAATAAAATTGTCTTCATTGCTATTGCAAAATGTTAAAACTAGCATTTGAAACTTTAACTGCATATAACAACCCTTCCTCTCTACTCTTTGTATTCTTTGGAGAGTATGACAAGAGAATGGCATTATCTGCACCATTAAAGGAGATGATGAGTTTGTCAGAGTTCCCTGAGCTAATCCACTGAGGGCATGAGGACTGGAGTAGCCATGTCAGACTCCCAGGTCCCCCTTCCGACCACTGTCCAGAGAAAACAGAGTCTAAGGCTGATTTCGAACACATAGATTTCATAGGAGAAAAGTATCTCTGGAACAGAGACGGGTAAACAAACTCACTAGCCTTTCCTAGAGGCTGGCGAGGAAATCTCTTGGGGAATTGGTAAGAGTCCCTGTCCACAGAGAAGACAGCCGTCACAAGCACAGGGAGACATCCACAGACCTGCAGCGCATAGCCACAGAACCTGCTGGAAACCGTGCAAGTCCCTGCCTTTCGCCCTTGACCACAGAGGCTTTGGGGCAAGGTTCAAGGGATAAGTCAGTTCAACCTCATCCCACTCGGAGCCTGAGCATCCCGGAAAGCCTTTGTGTTGAGGAGGCAGGTCCTGGTCCCCAGCCCTGTGGAGCCTTCCTTTAAAACCATGCCAGACCCAATGGCCTGCCACCATCTACACTGATGCTAGCGTCATCTGGGAGCTTGTTAGAAATTCACAATCTCAGGCCCCATTCCAAATCTACCCAAACAGAATCTACATTTTTAGTAAGAGCCCCAGGTGACGCCCTCTGCACATGGAAATTTGAGAGGCATTCTGCTGTGTACACACTCTAGGTATCTGGTATGAGGACAACAACCATTTGCCTACTTTGAATGCTTTCTCATTTTCTTGAGCAGTCCTTATGGCTGGGTTCAGCAGAGACCTGCTAGATTCCAGAATAAATGGGCCTCTAGGTCTGTGAGGATAGGATGACCAGTGTCCAGGGAAATCTCCAATCTCTCTGGAATTCCCATCCTGACCAATACCACCACCCCAAAATGTGTATTTCAAGATACAGATGTTAGAGTTGATAACTGCTGGCTTTAAGTGTTTTCTTGTGGTTATTACTGAAAACCTACTTTTGAAAAAGTCAACTGTATATATGAAAAACTCAGCGATGAGGATTTCCTTATCCATTCCGTATTCTTTTTAAAAAAGATTTTATTTATTTATTCGAGAGAGAGAGAGGAGGAGGAGGAGGAACAGAGAGAAAGGAACAAGCAGACTCCACACTGAGTACAGAGCCCAATGCAGAGCTTCATCCCATGACCCTGAGATCATGATCTGAGCTGAAAGCAAGAGTTGGACGCTTAACTCACTGAGCCACCCAGGCTTCCCCTCCAACCAATATTCTGTGACTCTCACCATTACAGTGAACCAATATTTGCCTTCAAAGGGCCAGAGAGGGTAAACTATGTGCAGTAGGATAATACAGTGTGGGAGGCTGCTCTGTCATCCATGGAACCAAGGAGACTGTGGTATGGTGCTTAAAAGTCTTAGTACTCTTTTTTTTTTTTTTTTTTTGGCCAGCAATTTTGCTCCTTTGTGGATATTTATTTTCTTGATCCTTTGCTAGCTCTTACTCTCTTCTAGGCCTCTGGCAGTCCTCCCCCATGGCTCATCCTTGGTCATCTGCCTGTCTCCTGCAGGTTACAAGCATCCATGGCCTCAATTATGATTTCAACATAGGTTCGTCTCAATTTACATCTGAAACCTCGCATCTAAGCTGTTCTCCATTCCCACACTGTCAAATGCCTATGGGGTAGCCCACTTGGATGACCCATCATTAGCTAAAGCACCATGACCAGAACTCAAAATTCATCATCTCCTTCCTTTCCTCCACCTCATTCCTATTGGTTGGTCCCTTTTCCCATCTATCTCGATTTTCTGTTAGGGTTCCATTGGTATTTCTCCTGAGAGAAACACCAGTGTCATTTTGGCTCTTCTAAGCTCTCACTAGCTTCTCTTACCTTTTCAAGACACCTTTTGGATTTGCCCTTTCTCCTCCATCCTCACACTGCTGGTCTAATCCAACTCTTTCCTACCTCATACCTAGAATACCACCATTTTTTTTTTTTTTTTTTTGCCAGTGGCATCACTTGTTACAAATTTTCAAACCTCTAACTCTATCTTACAAGTCCTAATTGAACACTTTTAAAACATTAGATGTGATGTTTGTTATAGGTAACAAAATCAAACTCCTCCTCATAACTCTTCAGGTCTTCTGTATACTGACTTCTCCACTAATCCTATTGCCCACTGCTCCCCAACATGTCATCCCTGTTCTCCAAAGACAAGTTTCCACACTGGCCCCTATATCACGTCATGCTGTTCCTCCCTCTGGAGATGACCTTCCCTTCTCTGATTTTGACTACTGTCTTCTCCAAACTTTTTTGAACATATCCCTCTATCAGAAAAATACTTTGGAGCAGGAACAACTATCATAAGGTTGTTACTTACTTATCAATGTTATACTTGCATAACAATATTAATATGTCACATACATTATCAAACACATGAAAATTGACATTTTAAAAGGATGAGCTAAATAATGTATAAGATGCAAGTTCAGCTACTCCTCACCTGGTGAATAATCTTGCCCTACCTAGACTTGGGTATAGACATTTCAGAGACATTCAGAACCACTGATCTGGACAAAATATATCTATCCAGAGATATAGGAAGCATCTCTTCCTCTATAAAGTTATCTACTACTCCAGCCCAAACAGAGTTCTACCTTCCCGAACTACCAGAGCATTTAAAATTACAATAGTAAATCACTGATATATGCTTCACCAATACTTCTTAGTTGATTAATTGAAGCTGGCACCCAGGATGCCAGAAATTTATAGATTTTTAAAACAATTCAATATCTTAATTAAAAACATTACTGTCTTTCCAAAATTGCTTGGGTTGGGCTCTATGCACTATGCAACATCCGTTACAAGAAAACTCCTAGTCAGACTGTAGGGTGATTTCATTTAAAGACTGCTTTATCTCATTGAATATCATGTGCACAGATTCCCATAGTTTTGAGGACTAACTTTTCTGTTTTTTGGCTATGGAAAACATTGCTTCATCTCACTCAAGTTCAGTTGCTGTTTAACTCATAAATTGGGGACAAAAGGGATTTTGTGACCATTAAAGAGATGATAAAAACTGAAATGGTTTATACATGTAAGACATTGCTATTATTATTACACCCAGCATTTTTGCATCATAATGTAAACGCTATCAGGTATATTTGAGATTTCTAAAAATAACTGACCTCCTACAGGCATGGGAGGACTCAATGAGATGCTCTCATGGGCAAATGGACTACTTCGAATTTTGGTTTCATTCTTGACTTTGGTTTTTCCCAGGTCCGCAAGCCATTTGCAACCATTCATGAATTTTATGTTCTAGAAGCACCTGCCTGCCATCCATAGCCAAACTCACCTTGCTGTTGTGTGGCTGGGTCAGTAGAGAACCAGTACAGAACCAGTAGAGGTTCTGTCCCCTGTTGCCTTCGGAGCAGCCAGAGCTGAGAAAGCAAAGCCAATCAACCTCTCTTCTTGCTCTGCCTTGGCAACTAGGCTGCCTCCAGTACTAGTTATAAGGGGTTGTCCAAGAAAGTTGTGGGGACTGGAGATAGTGACCTGCATACATGTACCAGGGACACTCAGAAGTTTCTCCTGCTCTTCAAAATTCAAGTCAACTAACCACAGACAAAATAAAAATGAACACTTTTTTTTTTTAATCCAGGTTATAACTCATCTCTTCTAGGAGCGTTACCTGGTGCTCTAATTTTAGGCTCCTGGTTTTTAAACCCTCTTTTTGAACTGTTAATTGAGATAATGTCTGTGAAAGCCCTTTGTAAAGTGTAAGAAACTATACATATGTTAATTATCCTTCTGAAGACATTTGTGTGCTGACCTATTCTTATCTTGTTTGTAAGTATCTTGTTCCCCGGCGATTGTGGATTGCAAATGCTTAAGGCCCAGGACCTGCCTGGCTGGGTGTTTCCTGCCTCCTCCCTCTGTCCTCTGAGGGGGGCTCACCACCCCCAAAGCTCTTAGAGCAGTCAGTTTGCATTGATGCTCATAACCCTTAGCACTGCCCATCTGCCTGCCAAGACTCACAACTAAAAAGACTTCTTGAGGCTCATTTATGTCCTCGGTCTGCCCTCTCAGCTCTCCCCCAAACTGGGTCCCTAACCTTGCAGCTTGTCTACACCCAGAAAATACACAGAGATGTTAGGGTAAAAAACAAAACAAAACAAAACAAAGCAAAAACTTTGTGTTTAAAAGGGGAAATATTTTTTTTTAAGTAACTGTTTTTAAGGGGAAAAAAGGTGGGGGGGGGGAGTTTAATCCTCCAGGGTCTGGAATCAGGTTTCCTTGCTGGGATTGGGAATGGCCAGATAATTGCATCAGGGGCTCCCCAGGTACCCTGAGGCTTGGGAGTGTGGGAGAGGGTCTAGGATTTCCTTTTGGTGACTTTGGAGGCTTTTTAGATGACACGTCCATGTTCCCCCAGTCACTTCGGCACTGAATCTCGGCCGGTGGACACTGCGTGATTGCTCTCAGCAGCCTCATATTTGGGATTTTTCAGAGCATTCTCCTATGTCGGCTGTTCCTCTTACATCTCTGTATGTTATTGAAACAGCGTTTATGCCGAGAAATGGAATAGAGGTGAAAAAAGTATATGCAGACATTTAAAACTCAAAATTCCTTCCTTTATTCTCCGCCCCTCCCCCCAACACTAAGAACTGTCTGAAACCTGCAATAAATGCCTGGAAGTTAATGTGAAATTAACATTAGCCAGTAAATTTATTATTAAAGTCTTTAAAACTTACAATTTTGCATCATTTCTTCCTGCCTTTTATTTTGCACGTACACTAAGTCAGGTATCAGGGAATTGACTCGTTCTAACCAAAGAGCAAAAGCCAGAGAACCCAAGAGGTGTTTAATAAACACTTGTTGACTGATTGATGGAATATACTGACCTTGCATCTCCTAGACAATGCATTCTTTGTCAGAGCACTAAGGTAAGTCGGTGGGTCCACTTTTATTACCAAACGTTTCTGCCATGTCGAGGGGAGGAGGCCAGATGAAACTCTGTCCACGGGCCTGGGGCTCAGGTTCACAAAAGAAACCCTAGGGCTCTACCTCACACCTGTTTTCACTCTCAGCAACAGAGGGGGGACTCGCCCCAGCTAAACAATGCAGAGCCGTTGGAGACATAGGCCTGATGCAGACCTAACCATGACGCCACCTCAGACTCCTTACTATGAATATTACCACACTGCAACTCAGTTTGTACACATTAAAAAACAAAACATAAGAAACAACAGAGCTGAGTGAAATTAAAAGAGAGAGAGAGAGAGAGAGAAACACAGTATTGTAACTAATTTACAAAGCCCAGCTAAGTCCTTCTGCCTCGTTCTTCCAAGAGAAACCGAAGCGTGAAATATCAAGTTCCCGGCTCCCCACGGCCAGGCGCATCTCTGCCCATCCGATTCAGCTGACCATTCCAGAAAGTATGCCTGTGTGCATGACCCCCTCACTTCTCTTCACAGCCCCTTCCTCTCTTTCCTTGCTAGGACTTCAGGCAGACTTCGTGAAAAGAGCTAAGTGCCCTTTACCCTGTTCTGCTTGGCCCCTGGGTTTCCGTGCTCAGACCCTGGACCTATGGCTTCCCCCTTGACTTTGCTCCTGGCTGGCGTTGATGGTTCACACTCTCCACCCTTCTGCCATGCCCCTCACCTCCACTGCCCACCTGCTCCCTAGAGCTGCCAGATTTCTCTGCCTAACATGACAGCCGAAACTGTTTCTGACCCTGTCAGCTCTCAGGTGCAGCTGTACCTGGAGACATTAAAGGCCCCCAAACTATGTCTTAAACAACCAACAGGCCCCACATGCCCCTTTCATTAATCAGAACCCCCTTGCAATGTTACCAACCTACTTCTATGTTGATGAAATGTTTTGTCATTTTGGAAAATGTAAACAAATCACTATGCCTTTCTCTCCATCTTCTCTTGTTATCGGTAAGAAAGTGCAGGACGAAAGGGAGAGAAAATGCGTGTGAGATTGAGCCTAGTCCATCTACCGTCAGGAATTCTCTTCAACTCGAATCTAAATGCTCTTCTCCCAATTTTTGCACGGAATCTTGAGTACCTGATCTTGAATTTCGATGGCGCTCCCTGAGCGCGGGACTGGCTGGTAGCCATGTGATATTGATTTGTTTTCACCATAGCAACAGCAAATTAAAACAACTAGCAGAGAGGAGGCAGGCTATTAACCAGTAAAGCTACATAACCAGTGTATTTTGCAAGCATATTTTCCTCCTTTCTTCTTATTTTCTGTCCTATTCATTCCACTTTCACAAATTTAATGCAAAGTCAAAGCAAAAATAGCACGAAATGCTTTGGGCACTACAAGGTCTACATCTGAAATAGTCTGGTTAGCACAGCCTCTAGTATATTAGACCAGATCGATGGAGAAAATGCAAACACCAACGCTCTCATTTCCTTGGAAATTTTGTTTGTTGGTCTAAGGATAAATATCCCCAGAAAATGGACACGAGCATGAAGTAGAGTGAAGGGTTCTGGAAATATGACTATAATACCCTACGGCATTTGCCAACAGTTTCATTAATACAGAGGTTTTATCCTTTGTACTTTAAATAGCTCATTGTAGCCAGAGACAAACGACTTTTTTTTTTTTTTGGTACAAGGTCAAGGCCTCTCAAAATGCTAGAATTATGAGAGAAAGTGTAGCAAGTATTACTCAGTTCTATTAAGAGAAAGAGAAATTGAGGTGGGCGCTTGCTTATTAAGGCTACACAAGCAGCACGAAAGGGAATGTCAACTAGAACCAGGAACTCCCAAAAACTCCCATCTATTCTGATGGAAATTCTCTCTTAAAAGGCTCTGTGTTAAGAAACTAACCTTCCCCTGAGCTCTGTGACCAAGGTTACCACCTGTGACATGGATTAACAACCCACAGGATGGGCCTTCCCTCCCTTCAGCCCATCTGCCCTAGGACATGGTGCTCTTTCTATAAAAGCAGCTGTTCCCACCATCATGACTGGCCACGGAGTTGGTGGCATAACCGTGGTCCTCAATAGTGGCTCTAGGGGAACTGGGAATGAGGCCACAGGCACTGTCCACCCAGGTGGCAGTACTGGGCTGTGCCAAGGGGAAGTTGGGCCAGAAGCAAAGCCATGCTCCGCTCCCCGCCGCTTTTTGCCTGCGCAGCCAGAACCCTGCAGAGAACCTGCTCAGACCCGCCCGACGAGAGGCAGGTAGAAGAAGATGCCCTAGTTATGCTGGAGATTGGTTGGGGGCTTAGAAAGGCCGGGCTACGCTATGAAGACATAACTCAAGACCTGCCAAGAGAGAGTCAGAATGTTCCTGGCCAGGACATAAAGCAATATTCCTCTCCATGAGCCTGAATAAAAGAACACACAGCAGAAATAGTTGGGGGATGACGTCAGAAGTTCTGGGCTAGTGTCCTGCACTTCTCCTTGAAAGTAAAAACAGTGGGTCTAGAAGAATCTACGTGGCACTGCCCTTCTTTAAATGAATATTTGAATGGCCCCTCACAAAACAGGCAGGGTAGCTGGAGAAACTTCATCTTATTGAAAGATTAGAAGAATGCCCTCCTCTCTGTCTCTCTCTCTCTCTTTTTTTACTTTATTAGCCCCCAAATTCACGTATTAACAAATTAACAAATATCTTTCCACTTAACCTTTGTCTTTTAAAAGGACAGCTATGTTTCTTGAAGAACATTCATGGTGGTAGTGGTTAGGCAAGTCAGATTTTTTTCTTCGCTTCAGTGCTTGCTAACTATTCTAAAAATGTTACACATTTATTGTAAACACATGCTTCCGAGGCCTAACAAAAAAGCACAGTTTCCTCATGCCTGGCAGAAATTTAAAACGGAAAAGGGCAGAAAGAATTCTTTAACAAATATATCATTTCCTTCTCTTGGGCCAAGTGTGTTAAAAATAAATCTCCATCATTTCTCCCTGCTGCTTCTCGGCAAGAAAGTTGATATGGTTCGGCATAGTGAGACACAGCTTTAAAAGCTAGCCTGCCCTCATTAAATTATTCTGCTGGCTGTGTGTTCTCATTAAAAATGCATAAAGATCAGATAATTGCAGTAAGCATTATTAACCCAGCTTTACTTTTGAATATAATGGTTCCACTTTTAAGCTGGAAACAAAGGCTCAGACATGCCAGAAAAAGAAATGTAAACATTGAACTACAGTATCGAAAACTTGTCAGAAAGCTACCTCTTGCTAGCTTGTTAAAAATGTGCTTTTGAAACTCAACGCCCTGGCATTACAGAACGAGGCAGGTCCCTAATTTCTAATAAACATACATATATATGTATATATAAATATATATTTTTAGCTATACGTTCCACCGATGATGATTCACTGCGAAGTTTTCTTTTTCTTCTTAATTACAAGCCTGTTTTTCAAATAATAGGATCAACGTAAACTTTATTTATTCGGGAGTTAACGATGGCAGTGTGAGAACGCTCTCCACTGAGAAAATAAGAACGCTCCCAAGAATTCAAATGGTTTCTGTTGAAGAAATAAATAGATCTGTTCTTGGAATAAAAACTCGTTTTATGCCTCACCCCAGACAGGCGGCATCGATTCAAGCTTTGCCATGTCTTTCCCTCAAATCAGAATGTTACGTAAAACTCCAGGGTCCCCTGCAAGTATTACATTTGAATTAGTGGAATCCGGTTTCCCTGGCTTCCCGAAGCAACACACATGGAATGCAGCATACTGCAGCAAACTCTTTAAACATTCAAAAAAAAGGGGGGGGGAAGGGGGGGATGATTCTCTTACCTTGTTTAGCTCTGCCTCTTCTTCCCGTTTACAGTAACCCCGGGAACATCTGGCAGAATCGGGCGGCCGAGGAGGCTTCTCCGCGGCATCATGAGGAAGAAATTTCCATGTAAATAGTCCTCATTCCCTGCGTATTGTACTCTGAGAGCCGTCTGCCGTAGCTGGAAAATTTTGCCTTCAGATGATGAAGCAAAGACAGTCTAAACTCTGTTGCTGTAAAGCTGCAGCCCTTCCTCCCGACAAACCCCTCCCCGCGGCGGGGCGGGCGGCCAATCGCCGGCCAGCTCGTCAGCCCTGCTCGTCTGAGCCCGGCCCTCATAGGGTGACGGACACAGCAACACAGCGCCGGCCGTGTGTGAAAACAGTGCATCCATACTGATGAAAGAGGAATCTCCCTCTCAGAAGAAAGCAATCAGAGCACCAAGACAAAGTGGCACATAATTGGCAGAACCGAGAGAGGGGTAGCTGGAGAAAACACCCTTGAAGACAGCCAGCCCCAAGCTTGCGGCTGCACTGCAAATACTTGCGGAAATACCAACTCCGCAGATTCCAAAGGGATCCAGGTCGTACAGGAAACTGAAGTCATGCTCCCGGTTGACAAAGCATGGATTTGTTTTTCGGGGGTGGGGGTGGGAAGGAATTGCACGTCGACCACGGGCGGGGATACCTTGCAGAGCATTTTACAGATGATTTCTCTTAGCGGGGGAGACGGTGTTAGCCCGAGTGCATATTCAAAATCAAAACATGCTTAACCCCCTCGCACACAGTTTCCCTGAAGAACAGCTGTGACTGCAGGGCTTAGTTCCTGTAGCTCCTAGAGCTTTCATCTAAGTTTTTCCAACCACTGGGGTCTTCAGTTAGGGGATTCTGAACAATACAACTGATAGCTACACATTACCCTTTTGTCCTGTTGGCAGGCACCCCAGAGAGGATTAGGTGTGCTTTCCCCTAATCCTAAGGGACCTCAGGTACCATTTGATAAATACTGTGCATTGGTCCATATTGTCATTAATGAAGCAGTGATTACAGGAAGAGAGTCACAGGGGAATGCACACGGCACGCGATCCAAGGGGCACCATTGGGTGCCACGCCCCAAAGGTTGTCTAGAGGTGCTGAAGTTCCCCGAGATAAAGCAGGAAAAGAGAGACGGAAAGGTTGGTATGGGTCACTTAGTTTTTCCCCCAGTCAACAGTACTCCTGCATGATCTCAAAACAAAACAAAACAAAATAAAACAAACAAACAAAAAACCCATATGGCATTTGGAGAACACAAAAAGCATACATTTTCCTTCCACTGAAACACATTTTGAATTTAAAAAATGAAGTGTCATGCCTCCATGACTGAACCAAAGCAGGAACAAAGCCCCATTCATCTGAAAGGTTGAACCAATGCACTGTTGTTTATGAGCAACTGCTCAGTGCATTGGTAACGATGTCACAGTTGAGGTGGAAGGTAGTGGTTTCTGTTGATTTTGCTAACTGCAGTTTGAAACCCAAGGTTTCATATGATGTATAGGCTATGTCTTCAAGACTATCATGCGTTATCCCCCCCTTGGATTTTATACTTCTAATGAGGATTACGACAGTTTTCATCCCGATGTAAATCCATCATATATAACTTTTAGGCTTTTGCCTACTCTAATTTTTACTGAAAATTTAAATAATCTCTGTGGTCAAACATGTAGACAATTATTTTTAGCCATCAATATACTTAATATCATACTGCCTGCAAATGGACAATCACAGGTCTACGAATCTCCTCTTCCTGATCTCCCTGATTCAGACGATGAGACTACCATGCCCTTCATTTCATTCCTGAAATTTTAGTCATCTTTGACTCATTCTCCTAACTTCATCCAATGAAACTAGGTCTCATTGATTTTTTTTTCCTCCGGGTGAGTTCAGAACTCTGACCTGCTACCTGGATAATACAAATGCTCGTAAGTTGGCTTCTGGGACGCAAGCCTTCCCATGTTCGAGATTCCCTGTTGCCAGACAGGTTTTCCCGTCATGTAAAGTCATGTTCCTTTCATATTCAAAGTGTTCTCTTTTAAAATCCCAATTACAGACTTTGAAGGATTTTCATAATCTGCTCCCTCTCTTTCCACGCAACTTTTTCTACCCTGTTTTCCCAAGTGAATTTTTTGATGGAGTCATGCTTATTTCTCCGAGACCTGGCTCCTGCAGTCCATCCCTAGACCTGACTCCCAAGAGCTTCACTTAACAAAATCTCATCCAACCTTTAGACCTCAACTTGCATTCTCTTTCCTCTGTTACGGCTTCTCTGTTCACATCGTCTTCTCTGATATTCTTCTCCTCTGAAAGCATGCTGGCACTGTTCATTTTACCAGCCCATTAACCCCCTAATAATGAGCTGATCTCCCCACCCCAGAAGGCAAGGTTTGCACGGTATCTTAAGATAATGCACTTAAAACATCTATACAGTGGCTGGCACGTGATCAATGTGCCACGCTTATATTTATTTCTACATTTCTGTCATATCTAGCAGCATGCCATCAGTAAACTTGCTGATTTCATGATTCCTATCTCAAGAATTGGTATCCTATCCATCCAACTTGCACAAGGAAAAATGTGCTGGTCATTCTTGATCCTCTCTCCCCAAACACCATATGAAATCCATTATCAAAGCCTATCAGGTTCGGCACTTAGATGTTTAGAAATGTTTCACTTCGCCCTGTCTCCACCAATGCGGTTTGGTCCAAGCTATCCGTATCTTTTGCCATGACTATGAAAACAGACTTTTAGCTGGCCTCCTGAGTATTTTCTTGACCCCTTCAGTCCCTTCTCTACATATCAGTAAACATAAGAATTCAAAAGTAGAATTCTGATTATTCTACCTACAGTCCTCTGCCCAAAATCTTTGCTATGGACTAAGCTGTGTCTCCTTCAAATTCCTATGTTGAAGCCCTAAGCCCCAGTGGGGTGGTATTTGGAGATGAGGTCTTTGGGAGATAATCAGGTTATGAGGGTGGAGCCCTCATGATGGAATTAGTGCCCTTCTAAGAAAAGATATCAAGGAGAGAGATCTTTTCTCTCTCTCTCTCACCCAAGCGAGGACAGAGCAAGAAGGCAGTCATCTCCAAGCCTGGAAGCAGGCCATTACCAAAACCTGACCATACTGCCCCCTGGTTTCAGACTTCCAGCCTCCAGAACCCTGAGAAAGTACATTTCTGTTGGTTAAGCCCCTCGTCCACAGGGCATTTTGTTATGGCAGCGTGGGCTGGGGAACAAGATAAAAGTTCTCAGCATGGTCTACAAGGTCCCGTGTTATCCAGCCCCGGCCTACCTCTCTAGCCTAATCAATGGCCTTTTCTTCAGGGAGCCCTTCCCTGACCCCACGATGAGTTTAGGTCCCACCTGTTGTTTTCTCTCCCAGCCTGTGCACTCCAGAGCAGTGCTTCTCAAATTTAATGTGCATGCAGATCCCCCCAGGGATCTTGTTAAAATTCTATCTCAGTAGTTCCTGGGTGGATACTGAGATTCTGCATTGCTAACAAGCTCCCAGGTGATGCTGCTGCTTCTGGTCCATGGACTACTCTTTGAGTAGCAAGATTTTATAGATGATGTTTACTTTATAGAACTTTTTATAGGGCATGGGAATACGTTTATTTGGTTAATTACTTAAGATCTATCTTCTCAGCCAGCTGACCAGCATCAGAAGCTACTACTGTCTCTCCAGCATCCAACCAAGTATGTGCCTGGCATGTGACAGGAGATGCGCAATAATAGATATGTGTTTTGGCTCTTCCTCGGCGCTGCCTGTGGAGGTGGCAGCCATCTGTTACTGGGCATCATGGCTGCCCTCAGACCTCTGGTGAAGCCCACGATTGTTAAAAAGAGGACCAAGAAGTTCATCTGGCCCCAGTCAGACCTCTATGTCAAAATTAAGCGCAACTGGCAGAAACCCAGAGGCACTGAAAATAGGGTGCACAGAAGATTCAAGGGCCAGATCTTGATGCCCAGCATTGGTTACGGGAGCAACAAGAAAACAAAGCACATGTTGCTCAGTGGCTTCCGGAAGTTCCTAGTCCACAATGTCAAGGAGCTTGAAGTGCTGCTGATGTGCAACAAATCTTACCGTGCAGAGATTGCTTACAATGTCTCCTCAAGAACTGCAAAGCTATTGTGGAAAGAGCAGCCCAGCTGGCAATCAGTCACCAATCCCAACGCCAGGCTGCGCAGCGAAGAAAATGAATAGACCGCTTGTTGTGCACGTCGTATTTGTGTTAATAAAACCATAAAACTAAAAATAAATAAATAAATAAATAAATAAATAAGTGTTTTGAATTAATGAATTGATCAATACAATATACTGCAGATCCAAGCTGGACTTTTCTTTCTTTTTCTTTTTCTCATCTGCCTCCCCTTCCACCCCTCTCCCCCGACCCTTCTTCCTCTTCTCTTCCACCTTCTGTCTATAACTCAATTGTGGAAGCCTTGAAACTCTGAAAAGAAAATTAATGTTTATTGAAGTCATGATATTCTAAATAGAAAGGAGAATGTTGAGAAACCAAACAGAACAAGTGTCAAGAAGGTGATGAACTGTGTCAAAGTAAAGAAGGTGGCCAGAGGAATCAAAACCATAGATATTTGTCCAACAGAAGCTGTCAATTATCTCCTCCAGGTTGATGAATTCAAGATCTATAACTCCGTCCCTTTCTCTTGACCTCTATGCCCAATTTATCACTTGAATGGACCAGAGATAACTCATTTTCACCTTGTACCTAACTTATTTTTTATTCTATTGGAACACATTGCTCTTATGTCTCCCACGTTAGTGAATGGAGCCACCATCTTTGATGCCTGCCTCTGTCTCAACACCAACATGCAACATCCCACGTCCTGTAGATTCCTATCTCTTGAATTCACTGATGTCTCCCCATCTTCACTGCTGTGTCCCTAGTTCAAGTCCTCATCCTCTTCTGTGTCCTCTTCACCTCCCTGCTTCCAATCTGGGCCCTCACTTTTCATACCACAGCCATACCACAGCCAAATGGAAACAAAAATCTTATCATGTCCTTATCTACATAGTCACTCAGTGACACCCGTTATCTTCAGGACAAACCCCTTGCCTAATTCTTGAGTATATTCTCTTACCACTCCTCTTGAACTTACTTCCCTCCTACTTAATACCCAGTATTACTAAACCAGTTTTAATCCCTAGAATGTATTATTCTCTTGCTAATTTACAGCTTGGATTCCTTCTGTATGAAACAGCTCTGATTCCTTTCATGCCCATCTGACATCTTTCCATCCAACAATACTCAATGTACATATCACCTCTTCCAGGAAGCCTTCCCTGACCACCATGACTTCCTTGGCCCCTTGACATTGTATTCACCATAGCAATTATCACAGTGTATTGTGAATATAGTTTCCTTACTTATGTATCTCACTAGTGTCTGTGATAGAAGTGACCATGTCTTTCTTGTTCATCAGTGTATCCCCAGTACCTAGAACATGCGGTGATGTATGTAATAGCAGACACTAAGTTGTTGTTGAATGGTTAAATGGATAAACTTAAAAATAACACTAGTAACACAGTGGCAAAGAAAAATGCAGGGTTCAAGCAAAAAACTGATAGTGCAGGGGCAGGCACCTGGGTGGCTCAGTCAGTTAAGCGTCTGACTCTTGATTTCGACTCAGGTCATGATCTCAGGGTTGTGAGATCAAGCCCTGTGTCTGGCTCTGTGCTGGGCATGGAGCCTGCTTGGGATTCTCTCTCTCCTTCTCCCTCTGGCCCTCCCCACCCCCACTCGAGTGCTCCTTTCTAAAAAAAAAAATCGACATTGAAAGCATAGGGACAATGGATGTAGCCTACATACATATTAAAAAAAAAAAAGAAAGGCTAGAGAAGGGAAAGAGGAAATAATATAAAAGCTAAAAGGCACAGTGCAGTTAGGAGATCACTCCTTTTGTTGGATGCACCAAAGTTAGCAAGCTCATGGTCAAGAGGAAACTTATCTCTGATGATGTTTAAAATGGAGGTGATTTCCATAGAAACAAAATCTTCCTTCGAGGGGAAAAGGGTAGGTGTCCTAGAACAGATGAAAGTGTTGACTTTTCAGAAGAGACGGCTCAAAAGGAGGAGAAGGTTGTTTACCCCCAAGAGAGAAGTGAGACAGAAAGGCCCACTGCAGATGGGTCTGGTCTGTGACAGTTCGGTCTCTCTCAGTATAATCTCTCGGTATGCTTGTCTAGCCTACATGTGTCCACTTGGTCCTTTAGTATATACTGCTCTTTATTTTTCTCTAGTTGTTTTATGTGGAAACCTTACCACAAGACCCTTGAGGGCAGAGACCATGCATTAAAACCTTTTTGTATCCTCCACAGTGCCTAGCATGGAGCAGTGCTGAATTAATTTTGGTTGATGGATTTTTACTGTAGAAAATTTGCATACTTTAGAAAAGATTGGTAGTTTTTTGTTTGCTTGTTTTTTTTTTTTTTAATGTGCGAATTGTTGAAAATGTAGCAGGGAATAGAAAACTTGGTTTTATAATTGTCAGAAAAAAAGTTACAGTGTTCTCAATTGAATTTATTGCAAGAAAGGTCAACTGTTTTCTAAATGTTCTCCATGGGTCCAGGGGCAGAAGACTCTGGAAAAAATCAGGACTAACATTTCTAGGGTAAGGAAAACAGAACGAAATAAATTGCATAAAGCATGTAAATAATAAAATGATGTCTGAGAAAACCTTCTCATAAAACATGGCACATAATTAATTATTAATATATCTCAGCTACTACTATTACTACTGCTGATTTTATCATCATCATCCTTAGGTTCTAGAATTCTAGTGAGATTTCACTGCAGAGTGATTATGTCAAAACATAATCACTAAAGTAGAGATTTCCACACTTTCCTGCTTTGTAGCACTTTTGACATCCTGTATTTTTTTCACCATGCTCCTAGGCCAAAAGAAATACATAAATGTTCTATTTAATAAGTAATTAGGTCCTAACAACTTAGTTGACTGTTTATGTTTAACAACTCTGTAGCTGTTTGAAAAATTAATAGAAAAAGTCTGGAAGAAAAAGTAATATTTTTATTTCATTCTTAAATAACCCTAATGAGTTATTAATAGATTGTGAGTGCCTATTGGGCACTGCATACAATTCTCAAAGCCTAAAATCAGACTGGAACCACTACTCTTCATTTCCTGGTCCATAATGGTTTTTGTGTAGTACTTGATTTTTGTCTTCCTCACTGATAAAAATCCAACTTTGCAAAGATAGATGATATCATTGAAAGGAATATAGCATGAGTCTCATACTGAAACTCAATTACCTTGAATTAGTAATTTGCACACCATATGACACATGTTGAGAGTACTGCTGTGTTTTCCCTGGACATAGAAAAGGTCTCACGGAACCCCTGAGAGTTCACTGCAGCTTCCCCGGGGTGACTCAAAGCACAGTTTGTGAACCACACACTAAGGCATGGGTTGGCCAATGTCAACTGTCCCATTGTTTTTGGTTTTGTGTTTGTTTTCTGGCATGATACTTGCATCAGGCCTCCTGTCCTGAGGTCCAAGAGCACTTGAAGTTGCAGAAAGGAGATCCGGTCAAAGGTTGCTGGACACGCCAGCCCTGAAACTGAGGTCATTTGAAAACAAGCTTCTGAGATGCAGGTGAGGCTTATAGTTCTCCAGAATTTCAGACGCTTGTGGGGCAAAAAGAAGAGGCTAGGAGACAAAGAGGATGATGATACTGTTGGCTATTCATGGTGAAAGACACTTGCCAGTGACCACTATCTTTCAAAATGGTGAATTCTGGAAATAAGTGTGAAGAGGAAGGAACAGTGAGACTTTTCCTGATTAGTCCTCTTCATTAAGACCACACATATCTTTTGCAGCTCATCCCTATTTTCTCTTAGGCAGGCTGGGGAATTACCATGCTTCCTTCATATACACTATAATCTGATTTTACTTGTAATGAAGGATGAGTATTCTTAGACCCTGTCTCCACCTCTTTGTATTAATGTGGCATTTACGACAGAGAAGAGAATCCCCCAAACCTGAAATACTACCGGTGGCTGGCATTCTCTTGCTCCTATTGGATGACTTGGAAGCTTCTTTCTTTTTTTTTATTTTTAATTTTTTTTTAAGATTTTATTTATTCATTTGAGACACAGATACAGAGAGAGAGAGAGAGAGAGAGAGAGAGCATGAGCAGGGTGAGAGGCAGAGGGAGAAGGAGAAGCAGGCTCCTCGCTGAGCCAGGAGCCCGATGTGGGGATTGATCCCAGGACCCTGGGATCATGACCTGAGCGGAAGGCAGACGCTTAACCCGCTGAGCCACCCAAACGCCCTGGAAGATTCTTTCATCCATTACCTCCTGCCCATCTTCTCAATGAGAGGTCAAGCTGGACAGGGGTCCAGCAGCAACTGGATGAGAAGAGAACTACTTCCTCTACTTTTCCTTCCTTTTCCATAGCTTCTGCCCCCATTTGTCATAATGTATAATCGACTTTTACTGTTTGTTGTCGATCCCCTCCACTAAAATATAGGCCCCCCCACACCCTCCATGGGCAGGGGGCTTTTACTATTTTGTTTATTGGTATATTCCAAGTGCCTATGATAGAACCTGACCCATGGGACTGATAATACATGTTTGTTAAATAAATGAAGAAAATGTGGGCAGACTGAACTATGGTAGAGGATGAGTAAGAAACTGTGTTTGAGGCCGAGCATCAGGAGCACCTCCTTAGGTGCTTCCCAGGGTTGTTGGGAATCATGCGTGTGGAAACCAGGGAAGAGTCAACCCCCCCCATCAAGAACAACTTGAGTGCCACCCAATGGCATGTGCTGTTGTAGAGTTGGGATTTTATGGTTCACTGATGTTCCATGAGCCGTCCAGCTCCCGAGACAGGGTCTTTAATGGAACGGGAGTGTCCTCTTTTCCAGAAGATTGAGAAGTGGGTGGGCTTGACGAAAAAAGTGATCTTGGTGAAGTCACGAGCTCGGAGTATGTGAGCTCGCAGACTAGAGGAGACACCGTCATCCCCGAGTGAAAGGTTGGACTAGTTGTGGGAAATAACAGGTGCAGCTTGGATTAAAGCTTGCATTTAAAGAATGAATGCAACTGGTTTTGATTTTCTACCATTGTATGAAACTCTTCCTTGACAAAACTCTTTCCAAAACTCCCAGTCCCCACTCCGTCTCTTTTTGGTTCTCCCAGGATTGCCACCCTACCTGGATCCGCTTCTTTACGCATCTGATTAGGATCTACCGAATACTTGCCATATATTGGTTCCAACCAAGGCAGGGACGATCTGAAGATGAGCAAGATACAGGCGTGACCCCGAGGAGCTTGAAGAATGACACAGTGGTCCCAGAAGCAAGATCTATGGATGCTCGTCTCAAAATGTTCCCAAAGAAAAGGATCCACAGCCAAGTAAGTTCGGGAAATGTTGGAAGAGCCATTAAACACGTGCTTTCACCAAAGGACTTCTCAGAGCTTTTATTCTGGGAATGTGCTTTGTGAATCTCCAAAAAAAGGGTATCTAGTTTGCCATGTTTGAGGATTTATTTTATCACAGACCCTTTTATTTGAAAAACATCTAACTGGCATGATATTCTAGGGGATACATTTTGGGAAACATGAGTCCAGATAAATCTTTTTTTTTTTCCTGTTCTTTGGGCCATACCCATATCTGCTTGCCTCATTCAACTCAACATCTTCTTTTTGATGCTCTATCATCCTACTTTATAAAGGTCCTCAACTTTGTCAACTCGTGAGGCATCTACCATGACTCGATGTTACTTTCCAGTCATTTCTTAGAACCACAGTTACCCTGAAGTTCCTGTGGCTCCAGGGAATCCTGGTTGGACCAGACCTTCACAGCCTTCTTCCTCAGTCAAATCTCGGAAACCATTTGCCCAGGTATTCCTGGCCAGCAGAGGGCCCCTGGTGGCTGTGTAGGGACCTAGGGGCATAACTACCCTTTCAAATCTTCATCCCCTCTAAACTCTATGTTCCAAGAGAAACACCAAATTATAGAAAAGATGTTACTCATCCCTTTCCTCCACCAAATGCCATTCATGATAAGTGCTTCTCGGGAATTCCTACAGTCTTGGAGGTTGGCGGCTGGTAGAGACGATTTATTTATTAAGCATTTACTTAGCAATTACTATGTGTTGAGCACAACACTATGAAATACCCGCTGTTATTATCCCAATCTTACAGATGGGAAAGGTTACCTGAGCATCTAAGTAACCTTTCCGGGGCTACAGAGCTAGCCAGTGGTGGAGCCCATTGACCCACAGTCCATTTCTTTACCGCAGGCTGGCTCCACAGTCCATTTCTTTACCACTGCAACATGCTGGCTCTAAATAGAACAGAGCAGGTAACACAGGAATCAGAAAGTGTTGTTAAGGAAAAAAAAAAAATAGAAGGAACAGCGGGACACAGCAAAGGGGGAATCAGACAATCTGAGTGGGAGTTGGGATAACTGCATAAACCGGACAGGCCACGTTGAAAAAATCCCATGATAGAGATTAGCCGAGTCAAGGAAGCATGTCATGGGCCCTCTGAAGAAGTGTGTTCCAAGCAGAAGATGCATAGTCCAGGGTCCAGGGAGAACTCTGGAAGACATTAGTATGGGAGGGGCTTCTGTGTTCAACTGCGCTGGCCGCCAACTTGTCACTAAGTTCTACCCCTTGTTTCTTTTCTTTCTTTTTTAAGATTTTATTTATTTATTTGAGAGAGAGGGAATGAGAGATAGAGAGCACGAGAGGGAAGAGGGTCAGAGGGAGAAGCAGACTCCCCGCTGAGCAGGGAGCCCGATGCGGGACTCGATACCGGGACTCCGGGATCATGACCTGAGTGGAAGGCAGTCGCTTAACCAACTGAGCCACCCAGGCGCCCTACCCCTTGTTTCTTAATAGTTATTTCTTGGCGATGCCCTGTTCTCTCTGTATTAATGGCTCCATCCACTCTTCAGTCTGATTCAGTCTGGCTTCTTCTGTCCTCCTTTCTTCACACCCAGAACACCCCTCACCACTATCCCTCCATCAGCAATCATAAGGGGCCAGATCCTTCTTTTCACTTCTAGATGTTTCCCTATCTTCCCTTTCTAAATTCAAAAATATGGCTACCTCTTTTCAGGTTGATTCATCAAATGATCTCATTTAGACCTCAGTGTATATTCTTGATAAATGAAAAATTTCAAACTTATATAAAATGTTCTGAATTTTCTTCCAAGAACATGTGTTGTGTTTTATAATAAAATTTTAATCTTTATTTTAAAAATAATTTGTGCAAAGAGAAAGCATCTGGCTTTGTTTTATCTGCTACAGAAAAGGGATCATGTCATGGATATATTCTTTACCAGAAATGGGCAATTATTGAGCCTTCCATCTGGATTAGAGAGAAAAACCGCTTCACCTTAGCAACAGCATTCTGACGCTGATGTCATCACCTTACATCATTTGGTCTCATGTCACTGTGTTTCTTTCTCTAACATCTCAAACCTTAAAAACCTCGGAGCTTTATAGATCTCTGCATTTAAAAGGCTTAATGAAAAAGGAAGAAATAACCGTGTTTAAATATTCACTGAGTCATTATAATCTTGAACTCTGTCAGCAGGTCTCTCTGCTCCAGCAAAACAAAATGAGAATTGTTCTTTTTGAACTCATTCCAATTTCTGCCACTGCTTTGCCCGCACCCTCGTATCTCCCGAGCTGATGCCCACAAGTTCCCTCTCTGCGCCCCCCAACCTGTTGCATTGCCAGCCTTCTCAACAAGCCTGGTCACTTACGAATGTAATTATTCTATTTTGCAAAGCAGTCCAGTCCCGAAGGGATTATGGTGAAATTATGATCATGGATCCCAGGGCTGGAAGAAATCTTACTGTTCATCTAGATTCTAGTCCCTTATTTGAAGGCAAGGAGACAGACAGAAACACAATGGTTGGCTTTTGTTAAAACACAGAAAAGATTCTACCCCTCTGGAAGTTTGTCGTTCCTCAAAATTTCAGTGAGGATCCTCACACAGTGGCAGACCATGCAGCCCCCCTGACCCCCGCCCCATTAGATGCCCCCTCCCCCACCGCTACTTCCCTCCCCCTGCCCCTCCCCACCAGCTCCTCCACACGCGAAAATTCATACACCCGAGTCGCTGAATCAGTGCCAGGAATCCTTCCTGCTCCAGAAATTGGGCTGAGACTCCTCCACTTAGAAGTTGAAGTATTGGCTTTGGTCTCAAAATAAACATTTGAAAACTCACAGTTGTGGGGAGTCATTTAAGTGATGCTAATTTATAGGAACAAACATTTGTATATATTGACGGGAAATATTTGCTGTCAATGAACGGAAAACTATCCACGTACATCTGAAACCTGGGCAAAATCGGGCTCTCAGTTTTGGAAGCCTCAGGCCCTGCCGCCAAGACAAAGACTTCCTTCATAAGCTTTTATCACTTTTATCACACATTAACCGTCGTGCTCCAGAAGTAATTTGAAAAGTTCTCAATTTGCTGGATCCCTGACTAAGAAGCACAGATGATATTTTTAATCTATTTTAATCTTAAAGTTATTTTTAACATAATTAAGCATTTATAACTTTGCTTTATATATACTTTGAGTTATATAACATCACTGAGCTAATAATTTGGACCACCCTGTAAAAAATTCTCTATTCTCAAGATCTCACATTTAAATCTAATGAGGAAATTGCCTTTTGGTTAGAAATCAATATCTTCCTTTTAGAGGGCTTTTTAATACTGAAAATAGCAAAACAAAAGATTCTCAAACTTTTCAAAAAATGTAAATTTTACCAAATGAGCAATTAGAACACATTTTTTCATACTGAATCAACTAATAAGTACTTATTGCCCCAATTAGACTGACTGACACCCAAATACGGATTCTATCATTGTTCTCAGAGGAGACAAAAGGGCTGCCTAATTTATCTTTATGTCTTCAATATTGGAAAGATTATTATTAAGCATTCATTGCACTCTCTCTTTTGGAAAAGCACTTTACGATAATTTATCACTTCATACTCATATTCAATCTGGGAGGTCACTGTCTTTATCTTCATTTTACAAGCAGAGACATTGAGGCACAGAAGGTTGAAAACTTTATCCTGGGTTCCTAAAGAACCTACTGGCCGAGGTGGGTTATGGACCCGGATTCTGTGCAAAATTTAGGTCCCTCAGTGGCACAACAACTCAAGACACAGTTTCATCCTAAAATTTGAGCAAAGATTCATACTCAACTGACATGTTTTGGCAGGGAGTTGGCAAGCGAAATTTTGGTGGATTCTTGCATTCGTGTAGAAGAATATAAGAAGGGAAGAGATTTTCCTGGAAACATGGAAATATAGAGAATTTCCTGAAATGTTCTAAAAGAAATACAGAGGTTTAATTTAAAAATTCATAATTAAGTTACTCAAATCATATTTTTATAATATTTTGAATTGATTTCTTGTGTGTTTTTAGCTGCATGGGTGGCCTGTTTGATTTTTTGCCCCATCTTTAAGAACTCTGCTAAATGGACAACACAGTTAGAGACTGACAGACCAAAATGATACCTTGTAAAAACATATTTTCAGTTAGTTTACTTAATCTCTAAGGTTAATGTCCAGGGCCACCGCGTATGACCAGGGAGGTTATGTTTGGCAAATCTCCAGTCCATTATTCAGGTTACAGTCAAAACTCTAGTCACCATTCTTGGAATATGTGCACCCCTGGAGATGTGCAGGACACAACCTACTCAACCAGATATGTCTTCCCAGTTAATATTTTCAGCCTAAGAGTGAGTGGGTAGATAATAATAGGGCTGGTCACAGACTTAACACTTTTAGATAATCTTTGTGTTTCTCCTCTGACTCTTTTCTAGTCTTTTGTAAATCTTGTCATTATTTTCTCAACTCTTTCTCAAGCCTCTGACCCATATACTTCTACAACTGAGACTTTACTACAGTGTCCCTAGTGGCCTAAGGACTAGTAACTAGAGTTTCTATATCCCAGGAGATTTGATAAGATAAATCCATGAATCAGCTTTTACTTCTAAGAGTTCTCAGAACAATCTAGTTCTGTTGTACAATCTGGGCCAGGCTGCAGCTTCCTCAAAAGGCTCGAGTTCCAGCTCCACAATGGAATCAGAGGTATGGTGCTAGTCTCATTGCCTTACTCCCTAAGTCACAATAACAATCCCAAGCACTGAGTCCTACATTTATTAATTGGTGTCACTGGAGTCCAAAACATTCCCAAGTATTTTTCTGCTAAATCCTAGTCCTACAAGATGATCTGGGAAAACCAAAAAGGATTCCCTTACAGATTTGTTTGGGAAACACTGCATACTATATTGTCTACTTGAAGATTCATATAGTTCATTAGCATTTTAAAGGCTCTGAGAAGTCCTGCAAGAAATAAATCTGTTGAATTTTGTTTATCCCCAAACTTATTTATTTATTTTTGGTAACGCCTAGTAATATCAATAATGCCCTTGGGAAATGCAAATCTGCAGAAAAACAAGTTCTCCAAACAGTGCTCCTTTACTTGATTTAAGACTCTTCCCTGATCTCGCCCTCACGAATTAGCTAGTTTTTAACATCCATGCTAGTGGGCACAGCCCAACCTAGACCATTTACAGGTTTTCCTGAGCATTTCGCAGGTTTTCACCGTACAGTGAGTTGCACTTTGCAACAATTTACATGCAGGAAAGAGGAGGCGGGATACGGGGGTTAGGGAGACAAAGATGAGTAGAGGGAAGTGAGCCAGACAAGTGACAAAGGGAACTGAGCAAAGGTAACTCTGTTATAGGGCCTGTTCTAGTAAATCCATCTTACATAAGGGGAAACTGAGGCTTAGGTAAGTTAAATAACTTGCTCTAGTTCCCTCTACTATTTGGGTGCACAGCTTTAACAGGAACCCACATTACTGACTCCAAACCCCATGCTCTCCACTTCATTACATTTTGCATAATACGACATGATCATGAATGTTGTTACTATCGGAAAGGCCTTGTGATGCGGTGGTTGAATGCAGGCTCTAACCCATTCCCAAGTTCAAGTCCCACCTCTCCCAATGAGTAACATGTGACCATGCCTACAGTCCCTGTGCCTAGGATTCATCTCTGCAACAGGGATGGTCACCTTCACCAGATCCTTGACAGAAGGAAAGGAATCAGTGCTCCAAGAATGCTTTGAATAATTCCCATCAATACTCAAATAAACACGGGTGTTGTGGCCAATTGTTTCTGTATTTACTATTCATAGCTGAATTCTCCCATTTCACAGACTTCACAGCCAAGGCCTTGTCCTCAGCTGTCAGGAACAACTGGAACCAAACTTGAGGTGTAATTCCCCTGTCCCGCCTTTCCCATAAAGCTGCGAGAGAGCCAAGAGGTCTTCATGGGTGAAAAATCACATACTTAGCAAGTGGACTATAGGACATCCTCAGTCACTGTGGGGCGAAGGAAGAGTGAGTGGGAGGGCTGAGCGTGGAAGCAGAAGGCAGAAAACATGCTCAGAGCCTTGTGCTCTGAGGCTCAGAATCATGAGTCACAATTCAGATGCACAGGTGAATTTTGCTGGGTCAAGTGCTTTCTTGCTGATTCATTACTGCGAATATAGCTGATAGAGACCAAGGGATATTTCCCGAGAGCTACAGCCCTGCTCCAACTACTCACTGGCTTTCACATTGATTGATCTAATAGCTTTGATCTATAATCTCAAAAATAACTCAGTGTTGGTTTTTTTTTTCCATAACAGCAAAATGCTGTTAATACTCTCCCGATGAGGCAGACTGAGCACTTGGCATGGTTTAAAAACAAAGGAAAATAAATGTAAACTATTTTCTACTATCTTTAACATGTCCCGAGTTGCCTTTTGTCTTAACAAGTTTGATTACATTTAAATTAAACTTTAACACCGGTAGTGCATCGGATACATTAATATATTTTGATGACACATTACTGCAGCAGAGATGAATTTTGTCTTCTATTTAGGTCAGCTATGTAAATCAACCACATTAATGAGCTTTATTAAATCATCTTAGTAAAAGCTCCACTGTCTTTAATGTTTACTTAAATCCACGTCCAACAAAAAACAGCTGTTACCTTCTGACAAATCTTACTCTGAGTGAGAGTTTTCTTCTTACAAGAGGAAAATTGACATAAATTGTAATCCAACAGAAGTGTCATATTTAGACTCTTCTAATAGGATACTCTGTTATAAAATGCAGGACTTATAAGATGCCAACTTATTGTTAAGGGAAGAGTCCAAGGGGAACACGGTGCTTCTGTCACATACTTTATATGCAGAAAGCACTCTGCAGAAAGCACCCAGTTACTTTATAGACAACTTCATTGACTTGAGGAGTCAACGTCTCTAAGGCCTAAGACACTCTAAGGTGTCAGGCTGAAATAGGGAGAGCTACAACCCCTTCCTGCTCCTTCAGAAGAAAAGGTTCCTTAAATCAGTTGATACATCATTCAACTGCGACATGGTTTAAAATTTTTTTCGACATTCTTAAGAAAGTATAGTTGATTTCTTCCTTAATCAGGAACTTTAAACATACAAGTAAATGCATCCACGATAAATGAACTGTATGCGTTCAAGGAAACAAAGCGAGGAGTTCTTCATATTGGTAAAGACTTTGTTAACAGCTTGAATGGTTTCTATGTGCTTACATTAACAAGATCATCTTCTTTTGAATATATTTTGTAAAGTATTTAAAATCAAAGCTGTATTATTTCAAGAGGAGCCTTTTCATAATAGATTTGATAACTGACCCAGGCTTTAAATCCAAGCGCTGTCCTCAAAACTCTCTCCAGACAAGCTCTGGGACTCTCCAACAAACAAAGTACAGCCTCCACCCCACATGTGTGTCTCCCCTGTGAAAGTAGTGTTTACTGACTTAGACGTTCTCCTGTTGTGGGCCAGAGGAGAAGGTCATGCGGCAGTGCTCCCAGGATGGAGACATCCATCACTGCTGTGAACGTCCGGGGTAAATCAGATCCTCAGACAGATAGCTGGAACTCCAAAGACAGACTCCAGGTAGGCAGGAGAGGAAACTGGCCTTTTTCAGGTAAAAATGAATGCGTGACACCTTGTAATGAAAAGTTTTACGTGTATCCCAGTAGTTAATTCCCTTGTTTGTTCATTCATCATCATTCATCCAATGAAACACATTTATTTAATACCATGTGCCAGGTAAGGTTCTAGGCACTAGGGATTTATGTATGTATGTATGTATGTATGTATGTATGTATGTATGTATTTAATTTTTAAGATTATTTATTTGAGAGAGAGCGCACGCGCGTGCATAATCCAGGAGGAGGGGCAGCGGGAGGGGGATGGGCAGCAAGAGGGGGAGAGTTAGAGGGAGAGGGAGAAGCAGGCTCCCCGCTGAGCAGGGAGCGAGAGACTGGGCTCCAACCCAGGACGAGAGATCATGACCTGAGCCGAAGGCAGACGAGTAACCAACTGAGTCACTGGGGATTTATTAAAGAAGAAAACAGATACGAATACATGCCTGCACGGTGTGGGGGAGATTCATTACTAAGTGAAAAAATTACATAGTGTGTTAAAAGGTGATAAATGCTATGCAGCATAGTGAGGAAAAGGATAGGAAATGCGGGTTCAGGCAGGGATTTGCAGTATTTATAGGCCGTCGGGGAAGGCCACACCCAGAAGGCTGTCTTTGATCAACACTAAGGAAGCAGGCCAGGGAGATACCAGAGAGGTCAGTTTTTGAGGTGGAGGCAAAAGAAGCACGGAGACCTTGAAGCATGGGCCGCTTACCTGGAGCTCGCTGCGGGGGTGATGCAGGTGGTTAGTGCAGAAGCTGGACTAGTTACCATGTGGGGGTGGGTGTTGTGGCGGATGGTGCCCCAGTGTGCAGACTCATAATATTCTAAAGACTTGGCCCTCTAGTCATAGGGTTAGTAATCAGTTCTGCATTTATCAATGCAAATGTAAATGAACAATACCGGGTTTTTGTTTCCAAAGCCATACACTTAACAGCGTTTAAAGTGGGCACCTGCGAAAGAGTGATGACCCCCCACAAGTCCTCTGCAAAGCAATGGGTCTTGACCTTTTTATTACAAGTGGGCTTTATTATGACTAATGTGCTGTTCCTTAATTCTGGGCAAAGACATCCTTTCCCATCACGCTCATCTCCCATACAGCCCTTGCAAGACAGGTCCTTCTGGTCTACCCACCACTCTACCATGGCACGTCTCCAGAAAGAAAGGACAAGAAGGTCAGCGGTGGAAGGGGGACTGAGGAAGAAAGCAAAGCACAGAAGAGGAGGAGAGGAGTAGCTGAAGGCAACAGAACAATTCCTTTGGCAATGAGCCAAATCTGCTGGCCTTGACAGACAATACGTGGTCCAGCCCCAGGCCAAAGCCACCTGCGGTGCCCATTTCTCAGTTGAGTGGGGTATATCAGGTTGCTGTGATTTGGGTACAGGTTCATCTTTCCAATCAAGGGGATTTCTTTCTGCGTCTGGTGGTCTAAACTTTCGCCTTCCTTGCTGCGTGTCATCTGAACACTTCAGTGAGCCCTCCTTCTAGCTCAGATCCTGGGATAATAGTATTCACTTGTTTTATTTATTTAACATTTATTTTTTAACCATTGTCGTAGGCATGGAGAGGGAACAGTAGACCATGGAGACAATGACAGTAATAATATATTAGGTAAAATTTGAGTGATTACAAATGTGCTAGGAGTTGTTTTAAGGGTTTTACTATGATCTTATTTCATTTTTACAACCCTATGAGGAAGCTAGGTTATGCCTGTTCTCTGGGTGGAGTGAGGATGCTGGTAAGTGGCAGATCTGGCATGGAAATCTCCCCTATTCTGACTCCAGAGATGAGGCTTCTCACCTTTAATGCTTCAGGAGCAGTGTTTTGTTTTAAAACTACCTTTTTGTTATGGAAAAATTCAAATGTTAACAGAAGTAGAGGGAATAGTGACTAGCTTAATAAGCTCCGGGGTATGCATCACCCAGTTTCAATAATTACCAAATACAGCCAGTCTGGTTTCATCTGTTTTTTCCCCCAAACTATTTTATTTTGAAGCAAATCCAAGACATCAGATCGTTTCATCTATAAACATCTCAGTATGTATTTCTAAAAGAGAACTGCAAAAAAAAAAAAATAACCACAATACCAATTTCACATCTTAAAAATATTAAAAATAAGTCATTAGAAACATAAAATATCCAGTCTCAAGCTGTGGTTTAACTACAAGGCCATAATCTTATAGGTGTAATATGATTCGGTCCAGATGCAGAAGTAAATCTACCAGCCCCCTAATCGCATCATTTGTATTCCAGCATTAACACTTAAATGGTGTCTGATCAAATGAGGCTATTTTACATGCCCGTTGCTTAGGCCATATATTTCTCTAAGTGGTAGAGGAGAGAACAATAGGATTTAGAAAATCTAGGTTCGAGTTTTGGCTCCTATGCTTAAGTTCGTTACTTACCGTTTTAGGGTCTCAATTTTCTACATATAAAATGAGAGGTTTCAGTGGTTTGTAGTTCAGAACTCTCAAATTCTAGAACTTTCTGAAGGTTATAGTTTCTATAAATAGATAGAGCCCAAAAGGATCTTATTTCGTAAATAAGATTTTCTTAGGAGAAAAATCTTTCTTAACTTGAAAAGGTGGGATCATTGTTAAAATAATTGATTAAAATATTAACTATTTAATAATTGATCATTGTTAAATGATTTCAAGTAGCCCTTTCCCCTCTGACACTCAATATATTTAATTATATATCCTACCCATCCACCCATCTACCAATCCATTTATCCATCATCCATCCATCTATGTGCCTACCTATATATCTAGCAAGACATGTCTAAAAGTAGTTTTTTAAATAATATGTGAAAAGAAGCTATTATTTTTCACAGAACCCAAAACATGAGTCATGCACACGAATGATATAAGTATGATTGCTTTGTTATGTAATATGGAGAAAGAAAGAAACAATGACAAACTCAGAAGAGAATCAGACAGGAGGGTTGATGTGTTTCTAAAGATAAGATGGTCTTTGAAGTCTTACTTTTCTTCTTATGGGCAGATGACTCTGACCCCCAGCCTCGTTTTACCAAGAAGAAAGTGGTAGATCATTAAAAGCTCATCATTCAAGGGCTTCAAGGAAGAAGTGCCTTTCAAAGAACTTCTTTTTTTTCTCTCTTGCTAGTCTATTAGCTTAATGAACAAGAGGGAGGAAATAATCTCAGAGACAAAGGAGAGTCTGAGGTCAAAAGGAGGGAAAAAGGACAAAGACGGATAATGAATAATGAACTTTCATAAACAAAAGTAGAGTTTAAAAGGAAATAAGTAAGAACATAGTATGGCGGGACCCTGGGTAGGAGGTCAGGCAGCCGGGTTCTGGAAGGAGCCACTTAGCTCCCCTCCCTAAACCATCTGGACCCTGTCTGCAGGAATAGAGAGCAGAGCAGTGTGCCTCATTACCATATAATTCAGTAAGTCCTTTAGTTTAAGATACTCCATAATTACTTCATTCATCTTTTAGTGCTGTCTGTAGGTGCAAGAATATTAAATAAGATACTCAAATACAAGGAATTTTGGAGGGATGAAATAAGTTGCAAATTTAAAAGAGATGTGGCCACAATTTATTTAAAGCTGTTTAGATTCAAAATCATGAAAAATGTAATCCAAAAGATTTTTTGTTGTTGTCATCCAATGCCTATTAATTTTCTATCATGCCCATTTATAGGTGGGAGAGAGATAACTTATAGAATGCAAATACTGTGAGTATAAATTCTTATAACTGTGCTGTGTCGATTTATCTAAGCTGGAACTGTTTCCCAGATTCCTTTCCTTGAAGGGTTCTGGATTAGTGGTGGCCCCGAGAGACATTTGATGTGAATGTGGAAGTGAAGCAAACAGCCATATTTCCTTCCAAATATGGCTTCTGCTGTCCAGCTCCGAGGTATGAACTGTGGTGTCTGAAGGGCGGTGTCAGGCTCCAGATACTATGTCAGACAGGCTATCTGGCCTCGTTGGTGTGGCACCTCGTCCAACTCATCACACCTCCAGCTCCTGTAAGATCTGCCCTCCAGCATGTGCCAAATGACACCAGCTTCTCCCCACCACGGCATCATGGTGAAGATGGTGGAGGTGGTGAGGGACAGTGGAGTGATGGTCCAAGGTTTGGAGCAGGTGCATGTGCCGAAGGACACCAGCTTCTCCCCTCCATGGCATCATGGTGATGGTGGTGGAGATGGATGGAAGTGATGAGGGGCAGACAGAGGCTCCAAATTGTCTCTTGCATGTTCCAATTAACTTCGTGGGAGCGCCAGTTCATCAATGTAGGCTGCTGTTTGTTCTTGCTCTCAACCACATCCAGCTTTCTTCCCCATTTATCCATCTGGCTGACCAAAGGCTCTACATTTCACACTCCACATCAAGTGCAGAGACACAGCTCACAGAGACGGTGCCACCAGCTTCTGCACCTGCTTATAGGTCTAATCCCTATAATGGATCCCATATGTTTTCTCATACATAGCAATTCTGCTTCGACTTCTGATCCAATACTGGCTGATACAACAACTTTATGAGGTGGGAAAACTATTCAGAGATTAAAATTAATTCAGTGCTTGAAGGAAAAAACATCCTCCAAAATTCATGAAGGCCCCCAAATTGGCAAACAATGTGAATATTGTGCATAAAATTGTATCTGATCTTTCTTGATTCCCCAAGATATTTGTTAATCAATATTCTGTTCAAGTCTGCAAGATCAAAATTAAATAATTCTGAAAATTAAATAATTCTAATAATTACTATTAAATTATTTAGTTAATTTAATAAAAAGAAATTAATTCTAAAAATTAAATAATTTTAGGTTATGTATTATGTTAATCAAACATTAAATAATTCTAATTCAAAAACTGAGTAACTCTTATTTAATAAAATCATTATTTTAAATGAATTATTTAAATTTTGAATTAAATAATTATTTGATTTATAGGAAGACAAATTTGTCGCTTAAAGAAATTCAATATAATATATTTTTTTAGCTTCATTGAGTATTTTTTACTTTACCAGCTATAAATAAATTCTCAAAACTAAAGGAACAAAAGCAAGGAGAAATGTCCTAAAATCGTAAGAGTTTAGCACATGATTTCACGCACTTGCTTTGCTTCAGCAGTTTCCACCTCTGGGTGACCATCCCCATAATGCCATTCTAAACTCCAAATCCACATTCAAATGTCCACTAAATGTATCCCTTTGAATTACTCCACTGGAATCTCAACTCCAAAGTCAGCTTTTCAGTATCTCTTCACCTCCAACCTCTTTCTCCTGATTCCTAATTTCTGTGAGCAGTAGAAATTGGTACGTGTCATAACTGTGGCCTCCGAGCCTCTTTTAAATACACTTTGTCGCTGGCCTTCCTTGCTGCTCTGGTGAAGGTGTCTGATAACAGGCTACCACCACCAGCACCAACCAGGCAAGACTTCCACTTCGAGGGAACCAATGGGACAGAGTAGGCACCATTTAAAATTCACTTTCTGGCAAAGGTGGCAGTTAGATGCCTTTGGACAGCAAGGGTAGAGGTTCTGGCTTCTGCTGTCCAGCTCCGAGGTATGAACTGTGGTGTCTGCTCCCAGGGGCAGCAGTAGGGTCTCTGCAGGATGCTTTGTGCACGGTTCCTGTTAAACAGACTCAGGGCTTGATTCTTGGGAACTTCTGAAGATTTTATGAGCTAGGTAGGCAGGATTAAATGCTTTATCCAATGAGGGCAGATTCTCTTACTTGTAATTAAGAATGCTGGCTGATACAGCTTGAAGTCCGGAATTGTGATGGCTCCAGCTTTGGGTTCTTTTTCAACATTCCTCTAGCTATTCGGGGTCTTTTGTGGTTCCATACAGATTTTAGGATTGTTTGTTCCAGCTCTGTGAAAAATGCTGATGGGTATTTTGACAGGGATTGCGTTGAATGTGTAGATTGCTTTGGGTAGTGTAGACATTTTAACAATATTTGTTCTTCCAATCCGTGAGCATGGACGTTTTTCCATTTCCACTTGTGTCTTCCTCAATTTCTTTCATAAGTGTTCTATAGCTTTCAGAGTACAGATCCTTTACTGCTTTTGTTAGGTTTATTCCTAGGAATATTATGGTTTTTGATGCAATTATAAGTGGGATCGATTCCTTGATTTTTCTTTCTTCTGCCTCATTGTTAGTATATAGAAATGCAACTGACTTCTGTGCATGGATTTTATATCCTCAACTTTGTTGAATTCCTGTATCAGTTCTAGCAATATTTTGCTGGAGTCTTTAGGGTTTTCTACATAGAGTATCATGTCCTCTGCAAAGGGTGAAACTTCTTCTTTGCCCATTTGGATGCCTTTTATTTCTTTTTGTTGTCTGATTGCAACTGATAAATAACTCAATTCTACCTCTGAAACTAATAATACAGTATATGTTAATTAAATTGAATTGAAATAAAAAATTAAAAAAAAAAAAGAATGTTGGCTGATACAGGCACCTGAGAGCAAAGAGAATGCTCTTTAATTCTAAGTAGTAGAAAGACCTGGGTCTTTCTACAATCCATCTGCAAAACGTCTTCAGAATTTGTCCTCTTCTTTCTCACCTAATGTCACTACCCTAGTGAAGCTCAGAAAATAGCTCACGGAGTGCTTTCCCCGTATCAGAACAATCTAAGACTTTTGTATGTATTAATAATAACTCATTTAATCATCATATCCACTCTGTGATGTAGGCATTATGACTGCCTTCAGGAAGCAGATGAGCGGACTGGGTCTTGGAGAGATTAAGTAACTTGCTGGCAGGCGGCAGAGCTGGGGCTGGAGTCCAGGTTTGTCTTATTCCAGATTCCATGCTGCACTAGTAAATTGCATATAGATATCCTTCTTCCACACCAACTAGAATCAAATGATCCTGATCACGTCATTCTAGCCATGCCCCTGTGCAATGCCTTCTATGACTCCCTCATGCCCCTGCGTAAAGCTCACACCTGTGGCTGCCATCCCAGGTCTTCAGTGGTCTGGTCACAACCATCTCCTCTTCATCTTTCGCTCATGTTCCTTGTGTGTGCCCCCCATGTCCAGAAAGATCAGACATTCTGCTTGGCAGAGGCCACAGGCTGTGCTCTGCCTGATCTTCGCACTCATGGAACTTGTCCAGCAAGACCAACAATGCACTAACATGTGCCTCTCAAGCCAGGCTCTGGCAAGATGTGATATATGAACCCCTTCACTCTTCACGGGAACTCTAGCAGACAGGCATTGATACCACTTTCCAGGTAAGAAAATGGAGAGGCAGAAAGATGAAGTGACTTGCCAAAGGTCACGTAACTTGTAAAGGGCAAGGTCGGGATTTGAATCTGGGCATATCTGATGGAAAGCCCGAGCTTTCAACCACTGTGCTGTCAGCTTTCCATTCGATCATAAAGTGGAACAGAGGTTCCTCAGGTGTGACCTGCCCTTGGTCTTTTAGCTGGAAGTAATCTTCACGTCCACATGCACGGCACTTGTCTCAGACGGCTTGTATAGCAATCATACGTTCAACGTTCAACAATGGTTGTCTGTGCTCATGCTTATTCATTCATTCAACGGCGATTTTTTTTTCCTGTAGTCCCTATGCTGTACTTTACATCCTGTGATTTACTTAGTTCATAACCGAAATTTTGTACCTCTAATCCCCTCCACCTATTTCACTACCCCCACTTCCTCCCTTCTGACAGCTGTCAATTTGTTCTCTGTATCCAAGTCTCTTTTTGTTTTTTGTTTGCTCATCTGTTTTGCTTTTTAGAATCCACATATAAGTGAAATAATATGGTATTTGTCTGTCTGACTTGTTTTACTTAGCGTAATACCCTCTAGGTCCACCCATGTTGCAAATGGCAAGGTCTCATTCTTTTTTATGGCTGAATAATATTCCATTATATATATACATATTATATATATATACATATATATATTATATATAATACACACACACACACACATATATATATACCACATCTTTATCCATTCTTCTGTCGATGGTAGATACTTTGATTGCTTCCATGCCTTGGCTATCATAAATAATGCTGCAATAAACATTGGGGTGCATGTCTCTTTTTGAATTAGTGTTTTCATTTCCTTTGGGTAAATACCCAGAGGTGGAAGTATGGTATTTCTATTTTTAATTTAATTAATGAATTTTAAACTGTGTCTTAGGTACCCATTTTGTGCCAGGCACCGGTCTTCATGCTAGTGATACAGCACAGAGGAAAACAGGCAAATTCCTTGCCCTGCTGGATCTCCCATTCTAGCAGGAAGACATTATAGTAAAGAGTGCATATATAATTGTAAGGTGGGGCACATTGGTGGGAGCAGTGAGCCGAATGAGAAGCCGACTGATTACTGTATTAGGCAAAAGAAAGTGGTGACCTGGAAGAGAATGGAGAGTTTGCAGGTAGAACCAATGGGTCTTTCTGAAGGATTGCTGTGGAATGTGATAGAAAAAAGAAGGCCCAGGATGGCTCCAAGGATTTTGGCCTGAGTTCTTAGAAGGATGAAATTGCCATTTACGGAGAAAGGGAGAAGTAGATTAGTAGAGGGAAGTCAAAAATTTGGTCACATGCTCAGTCTGAGATACCCACTGGACACTCAATAGAAGGCAGCTGAATGTGAGTCTGAGAGTCAGTGCAGGGGTCTGGGCAGGTGATACAGTTTGGGGTGGGGGGGTCTTATTTATAATAAAATCTTCCTGACAGCAGGATCTGTGCTGGCTTAACCTCCAGCAAATAACTAGGGGTTCAATGCATAATCACAGTGGGAAAAAAACCCCACAAAAACTAAGGGCAAATATCAGGCAAATGTTTAACTAGTTTAATTGTATCCTAATATAATCCAAATACCCATTAATATTATTCTCTAAGGAAACATTACGTTAGTGAAATCAAAATGAGGGGAATTCTAAATACTTCAAATAGAGTAGTGGTGCACTTCTAGATCAAAGACCACAAATATTTTGTTCATATGACTTTTAGCAAGAGAGCTAAAAGTACGAGAGAGTCTAGAGAATGAGCACGACTGACTGGAAAAAATGGCTAATCAAAAGTGCTTGAACCGATGAAAAACTATCTTAATGGCAAATGAAAAGAAAACGGATTATAGCAGAAAACTTTCAAGAGATTAACAATACTATTTCGGGAAAACGAAGAAACAGAAAGCTGAGTTTGACACACTAATGGGATAAACATAAAAACTCAATAACTAGGAATAGCAGAAATCATCTTTTTAAAAAATTTTTTATTGTTATGTTAATCACCATACATTACATCATTAGTTTTTGATGTAGCGTTCCATGATTCGTTGTTTGTGGATAACACCCAGTGCTCCACGCAGAATGTGCCCTCTTTAATACCCATCACCAGGCTAACCCATCCCCCCACCCCCCTCCCCTCTAGAACCCTCAGTTTGTTTTTCAGAGTCCATTAGCTGAAATCATCTTTTTAACCACGGATGTGCAATGGCTAATTTCACTTACAAAAATATGAATCTACTGCAGAGATTATGAATTCATTCTCCAGTTCATTGTGATTTAGTGGAAGTGTAGGAAAGAAGACAGGGTGTGCATGCAAAGAACAGTAAATTTTTTAATAAAAGTAGAAGCATGGTATCAAGACTATCCACATGTGAAATACGGTGTTGTTACCGCAACTAGAGAAAAACCTTTCGCTGAGTTTACAGGTAGGAGAGTGAATATGGGGGCTATCTGACCTCCCCCCGTCAAATAGCAGGCTGGATAATCTATGTCTTTTGAGGTTCTGTGACTCTGCTTTTTAATTTGCAGTATCACTGAAAGCAATTTCCTGGCATTCCACAATCTAGCTCGAGGGGCAAAGTAATTGGTGACCCTTGGTCTATGTAAACAATCTGAATAACAAAGATCACAAAAGGGACATTAGAGAGACATTCAATTTAAATTGCATGTTTCTAGGCTGCTGGTTCTCAGAACCATATGGTGGCAAAGAATAGGTTGGAAATGGGAAAGGTTCAAAAAACAAGTGTTTGAGGGGAGCTTGGTAATTAGAATTGTGGAATTTAGCTGGTTATTCTCTTGCTTCTCCTTCAACCCCACCTTTCTGTGCCCTGGAGTTGATTCTCTATGGACTGAATCACTTGGACACCTAGAAGGAGGTGCATTTCTGAAAGTGACCATCCCTCACCATAGGTCCAGTGCTGATGGGGCCCTTCCTCCATGCTCCCAATAGAGGAGAGAATGGTTTCCCACTGGTACCTCATGTCTCCTATAGGTCGCCTTTACCTGGCCTTCACCTTTGTAGATAGCACCTTCTTTAAAGGCTTCTGAACCATTTAAATTGGATTCTGCTTCCCTCAATAACAGGAGCGCTAAGCAATTTTTAAGTGGCAACAAAAAATTAAAGGGTAGGGACTCTGTACTCTTATAATCCCCAGAACACGTCTGTGGTACTTCATATGCAGTGCGATCTTGGTATTTTTGTGTAAAAACTGTTGATGAATTATAGGCTCTATGCAGAGCCGTTCACTTCCCATATCCACTGGATCCACCTCCCTCTCTAGACAGTCATTCCTCCATCTTTGAGGTTTCTGTCATGTCCACAGAGCATGCTGGAGGAGCAGAGCTCCAACCTTGCCTGGCACAAGAATGTGGTTTATATTAGTTATTGCTTTATGGAATTAATATAGGACACAGCAAAGGAAAGATTAAGATTCACATGATTTGAAAATTTATGTTCTCTAGGCTGAGACAAACGTGGCCACTTACATACCTTTGTCTTGCTGAGACTCTGGAAACCCTTGGAGATAATCCTCCAGTAATCTTTGACTGATGCTGTCCAGTGTAATGAACGTGTAAAGCCACATTTGCTGTACCATTAGAGAGAAAGACAACATGCTGTAGAATATGAAGCTCTCACAACGCAAATGGATTATCACCAAGGAACATGTCAATTGGCAATATTAAAAATGCCCATGATTACAAAGAATCAACCATTAGTGAAAATGCACCTAGAACCTTTTCAAGTCACTTATCACATCTAATTAACTGATACCAGGTTTAATGGCACTATTATATAAAATTTTAGTACCATGGCTTACATCATGCTAATTCACCCTACATGCCATATTGAATTTGTAGTCTAAAATTATCAACATATTGACTTCAGTAACACTAATATACGAGTGGGCTAATATAGTTATTCTAAGAAGCTTCCAGAGAGGGATATTTATAGGACAAAATTTTCTGAGCACCAATTATGTGCTATATAAGGTGCTAGATTCTGGTAATATGGTGACAAATATGTCCTTGAGGCACATACAGTCCAAAGGAGAGCAGGATCGGGGAGAGACAAATAGCTCCAAATAGGCAGCCATGCCATCGTGGAGATATATGAGGGGTATGAGGGTGTCAGCTGTCATCTTTGGTGGGAGGTGATGGTTGAAATCATAAAGGAGATGATGCCCGAGTTCTTGAGGAGGACAAGGACACAGGCAAAATAATCCAGAAAGAAGTACTATCCTGAGAGAGGGTGTTCCGTTTAGAGGTTGCCAAGGGATTGCTATGGCCACAGCACCAAGCTTAGAGATGTTAGCAGAAGGGCCTGGATGGGTGGACAGGACCTTGTGTGCCAAGGGCTTTGATCTGTGCTGTGTAATCTCTGGAGACCACTGAATTGAATAAGTTTAATTCATCTGGTCATTTAACAAGTATTTAAGGAGACTACCCACAGGCTGGGTACTGTGCTGGGCACTGAGGTCATAGAGGTGAACCAAGTCTCTATCCTCGGGGAACTTAGATTCTAAAGGAGGTGTGGTGCGCATTGAAAGAAAACCAGTTTTAATGAGTACAATAAGTACAAATTATGACTAATGCTATAAAAGAAAGAGGTGGTGCTGAGAATGATGGGTCAGGGGAATGCACTTTCGATGAGGTGTTCAGAGAAGATGTCTTTAAGGAGGTGTCACTGAAGGGAAGGCCTGAAACCTGAGAAAGATTAAGTTATACACAGAGCACGGTAAAGAATGTTCTAGGCAGAAGAATGTTCTGGAAGGATGCTCCAGGTAACATTATGCCTGGAGACAGGCAAGGAGCTAAATTTGCTCCAGAAACTAAAAGACCAGTGAGGCTGGAGCATAGCAAGAGGGAAGAGAGGGACCCAAGATGATGCTGGAAAAGTCATCAGGAGTCAGATCAGGGGAGGCTGTGAAGTCCAAGGCAAGAGGTCTTAATGTGCGTTAAAAATGCTAAAAAGAAGCATTTCAAGGCAGTGAGCAGTGAGCTGACATGACATGACTCTGGCTACTAGGTAGAGAATGGATTGTAGGTAGGCAAGAAAGGAAGCAGGAAGACCAAGCATATGGCAGTTGTCCAGGAAGGAAGTCATGGTGGCTTGGATGGTGGCCGTGGAGATGGCAAGACAGGGATATACTTTGGAGGTAGCACTGTTCTGTCTCTGTCAACACTGCTGTGGGATATGGAGAAAGCATTTAATCACAGATGATTCCTAACTTTATGGCCTGGAACCATGTCCATGAAGCCATTTATTGAAATGTGCATAACTGTCGGTGGGCATGGGACAGGAAACATAATAAATTTATACCTTCAAAATAAAACCTTGCTTGTAGTTTGATGGATCTATTAAACTTTGTGGGGTGTGGGAGGCAGGAAGACTTCCAAACACAGCGAAGTTCTATATTCTAAGGGTAAGAAGGTTGCCCTAATGCGCTGGAGAAATGACCACAATAGAGATACACAGACCCTGGTGAGAAACTCAGAGTGCCTGGAAAGGGTAGGAGAAGGGTGGTGCAGGGGAGAGACGGCTTCGAGAAGGCACTGGCATTGAGAAGGTACTTTGTTCATGAAGTGGAGAGTTTGGTAGGATGGCCGGCAAGGAGGGAGAGAAGCCCAAGAATAAGGGAGTGGGCCAGGGCCAGGGGTGGCAACCTCCTGCAAAGTGCCCACAGATTTGGCAATGAGATGGTTGGTCAGAGGCCCTGGCAAGAGCAGCTGAAGAGGTGGGGAAGGGGTAGAGGCACAGGTGAATGGTTGGTGAGGAAATGACAGAGTAGAGATGAATCTTTCAAGCAGCTTCATTTTATTTTATTTATTTTAAGTTGGATTGTTGTTAAAATTTTTTAATTTAAATTCAATTAGCCAACATACAGTACATCATTAGTTTCAGATGTAGTGTTCAATGATTCATGAGTTGCATATAACACCCAGTGCTCAGCACATCACGTGCCTTCCTTAATGCCCGTCACCCAGTTGCCCCATCCCACCGCCAACCCACATCCCCTTCCGTAACCCTCAGCTTCAACTTCATTTTAAAGCAAGGTTGTGTTAGAGTGTTAAAACACAGAGCAGATCGCAGCGTGTATAGTACAGGCTACAAGGAATGAGTCAGTGGTCAGGGAGTGCTTCAAAAGGAAGGTGGATGGGTAGAGAAAGGCCCGAGAAGTCGAAGAACTTCATAATGCAGCAACATCCACCATAAGGGATGTCTATTCAGTAACTTCCAGCCATGTTACCTCAATGGTCACATTGAATCCCCACAAGAACCCAGGAGGTAGAAACTGTAATCATCTGCATTTTACTGATAAAATAGTTAAGATTCAAGTATTTTGCCCATAGTTTCTCAAGCCAAGAAGCAATACCACCAAGATCCAAACTGAGTTTGGCTGTGGAAGCTGTCTCTTCGTCCCTATGCTGTACTTCCCTTCCCATTCTGCCAGCTTTAATCCCGAAAGAAGCCAGCCAGTTTGCATCCCCATCAGCTCAATGCCCATCGTTCATGACTTTCAGTGTCCTGCCTTTCCAATGAGGCCACATCTTGCCTTCAACCGTCCTAAGGACCCTCAGGGTGCGACCACCATCTGGGCAGAACCAAATCCAGCTGATCGAGTGCATCTTTCCCCAGGACTGGCTTGTCCAAGGAAGATAGTACTTAGAGGAATGTGTCCATCCTCTGGACAGTGGTGCTGCTGTTACTTTCTCAACTTCCGACCTCCTCTTGATGATCTACGCCCGGTCCAGCCATCCACATCAGGTCCCTGTTGCCTGCAACTTCTCCCAAAACAGTTCTTGTTTTCTATGTAATCACGCAGCTAAAATCATGTCTGGACTCTTCAGACTTGGGAGTGGTGGGGATGGGTAGCAGCTTGGGGCAGAGTTATCACATCAAAATACTCACCAAGTCCATCTTCATTCAATTGTCTTGGGACCAAAGTTCAGAATGGTTCTAGTTTTTATTCTTCATCTGCTGGCTTCCTTGGCATGTTTCAACCTGCATGGGAAGCTGCTGATTGATACTGGGCATCTGTACACACTTTGACTTCACCTGCCCTTGATCTTAACTTACTTCCTTGTTGGTGCCACAGCTGACCTACTAGTTTGGGGGTGAAATCTAAAACTATCCTTTAGTCCACTGCTTTTCCAAAGTGTGGCCCACAGGTTCCTGGGCCTGCCATAAATCAATCCAATCAGAATCTCTGCAGGTGGAGTAATTCTAACCTCTGGTGAATAAAAGCTCTCCCTGGCTGCTTCTCAGGATCCTGGTTTCCCGATTGCCAAAGCATTGACAGTAAATAGGGCAGCCCACCTGGGCACCTCTGAGACTGTCCAGATTCAACAGCTCATGGGCACCTTTGTCTGCACTGAGGGGCTCAATTTCCTCTGCTTTCCCAATGGCCTACCCCTTAAAGTATTAAGGATTTTCTTAAGCTGTGGGATTAGCCCAGCCTTCAGTTCCAAATTATTCAGTCTCACTTCTGCCTCTGATTGTTTGCACTTCATACCTGCCAGGCGAATCAGGTCTGGTCTTATCTTTTCCAGCGACAGTTCAGATACAGTCCAGGGTCCTACCCATCCTAGCAGCAAAAATCACATTGGAAAGATAACGGCAGGGTCAGATAAAAGCTAAATTGAATAACTGGTTCATTTTTGTGAAAGCATGAACAATGGAGTTTTTTTCTTTTTTTTTTTTCCCTGAATAAATATCCTTCAATCTCATGTCTGCCTCAATTTCTGAAGATGTTAGCCTCTTACACTGTTTTCTTCCATTTGAGGATTTGAATGTTAAACCTGAAAAGGCCAACCAAACTGCCATAGTAACAAGGCTGACCATTCTGGGGCCAGGTTATTTCTGTTTCTGTTTTTTAGATCTTACAATTAAAGACTGCCCGTCTTATATGTCTACAACAGGGAGTAAAAATCAGGAAATGCATCATAGTCACTCCCTGACCTATAAACACCTAAATTATGAATGTCCTATAAATAGGAATGTCTTGTACTAAGCCCCAAAGCATAGGTGGAGCATTTTCTTCTTTTCCTTTGAGACACCATGGCAGAGGCAAGGTGAAAACCCCTTCTCATCCTGTGCCGTGTGCCCAGCACAACTGCAGGGGGAGTCTCCTTACCCTGGGGACTCCTCTTATGCAGTGGGGTATGGGTCTTCCCCAGCTCTTATGAAAATAGGAACATGTACTCTATAGCACCTTGAGTTGCCACTCACAAGGACACTTTCCCATAGTCCACGGATAACCATGCTGGTCCACAAAATTCCTTTTAATTCCAAACACAGCAGAATTATTACTCTTCATTCTGCCCACACTATGATTACATAGGCATTGGTTGGGCTGGCCTGACACTGATACCATGCTTTACTGTGTAACTTGAGTTATAAATCTCAAACAACCAACATATAAGGGAGCTGTTGGAACACAGTCTTCATGTAAATTAAAAATGCTCATACCTCTGGTGCAGGTGACAACTCTATCATCAGAGCTACTCATTCTATTGTTTTATACACAATAGCATGACTTTGTTACAGGCACTACTTTCCAACTAAATGAAGAAACTGCCCATTTCATTTGAGATTTTTTTTTTAAGATTTTATTTATTTATTTGGCAGAGAGAGACAGAGTGAGAGAGGGAACACAAGCAGGAGGAGTGGGGGAGGGAGAAGCGGGCTTCCCGCCGAGCAGGGAGCCCGATGCGGGGCTCGATCCCAGGACCCTGGGATCATGACCTGAGCCGAAGGCAGATGCTTAACGACTGAGCCACCCAGCCGCCCCTCATTTGAGAATTTCTAATGAAAGTGCCCATCTCTTGTTAAAATTTTGGGTTATCACCCAAAATCAAAGCAACAGGAGCAATTTTAGTTAACAGATAGTAAGTTCCAATAAGACATTAAACCAGGTCATGATTTATGAACGTGTCCCGTGCTCTCCTTTGCATAAGAGTGTTAGGAGTTGATGTAATCCTGTGATATCACAGATTCAGCCTCCGGCTTCAAACTCTGTCACACGGGCCTCTGCAGCACGACAATCATAGGGGGTGACAACCATTAGCCATGGTGGCAGTCACCCCTAGAGCAGTGAGCACTTCATAACTGACAGTGTTCTTGCATATACACCAACTCCTTGGACGTGCGAAGGGAAGGGCGAGAACAGCAGGCCCAGAGAAAGCAAATGACTTGTCCAGGTTCTATCAATGCATGTGGACAAACTTAAGTACCTTCTATCCGTAAGCTCATTGTTTTTCCACTGTATTGCACTTCTGTTTCGGAATAAATATCTCATCCAAAAGAAACAATCACTTTTCCAGGCTTATCTTGAGTCATTTGGGAAATCGACTTTACCTCTCTATTCTCATTTCCTTCATTTGCTTTTTGAAAAACAACAACAACAACATTGTTGTGGAGAGCAAACAAAAATGATAACGTGTGAAACACGGAACAATCTGTGAAGTGTCATCCAAAGGAAAAGGAAAAGGAATTATTCTGGTTTTTGTAAAACATTTTTCTATCAGTGTTGATGATTCCTTCTTTTTAAAATTTATTTACACAGGACAAGAGAACTAGAAAATTTATTCGGAACACTATTAGCAGCAGCGAGGCCATGGGCTGGTTTCAGGAAGGGCTGAGCCTCAACTCCTGTCACCTGTGGCCAGTTGGATTTGCTTTCTGTCATGCTAACACAGCACATGGAAACTAAGAAAGGGATTCGCTGTGGCAGGTGGCCAGAGCCCCATGCCATCCCACACACTGCGGACACGCATGGTTTGGACGCTTTTGCCCAAACACAGACTAAGTGATAAAATATATATGAGGTTGGGCTATCTGGTATTTTCCTCCCTCATCTTTGTAACCAGGCACAACTGAAGAAGCATTAGGTAGCAGGTGGCCCAGGGAGTGTCACCAGCTGCACATGCTATGTGTGTGGTTTCAAAAGTAAACATTGATAACCGTTTGCTGAAAATTGGTTAAAAGTCCTTATCTGTCCCACAGTTGCGATCATATTAATTTCATTTTCATGCACTGTGGGTCTTGCAGATATGCTGACAGATGATCCAGGAAAATTAGAATATTTATGCATGGGTGTATAGACATATAAGCACGCATATGTTATGTATGCATATGTATGCCTATATATACATATGCATATATGTGCACATAAACACACGCACGTGTGTGTTTCCTTCCCCACAGAAACAACTATTTTGGTTCTCCTCCCATCAAAACATTTAGTTTCATCTTAAGAAAGCAAAATGTACTGTTTCCATCTTGACCAAACTCCCTTCCTTCCTTCTTCCTTCCTCCCTTCCTTCCTTCTTATTGCAATAGGCATTTACTGCATTCTAGCACATGCCAAGTACCTGTAGGACAAAGATGGAAGGTACCATCCCCTACTCCAACACTGAGGGGCCCAGGCAACTAAATTGACCCCTGAGAACTCAGTGGATGGGTATTCTGATGAGGTAGGTATAAGCAGCCTTATACCACTGCCCCCTTCAGAGTGCGAGGATATGGCCTCCTAGGTCAGGGGGTGCACGAACTGTTTAAAGGATAAAGTGGTATCAGCAGATGGGGACAGGAGAGTCCCAGAGTGGGAGAGGAGCATGTGTGGACGATGGTGTGGAAGGCTGAGAAGGCAGGGTTCTTTCAGGGGTTTTAGGCAGTGCTGGCTGAGAGTGACGAAGTTGGCGGAGAGTGTGGCCCAGGTTGGGGGAAGAGAGCTGGGGGCGGAGCAGCAAGTGATGAGCCGGGAGAGATGGGACAGGAGGTGAGTAATGGAGAACTCGGGATGTCACAATAAGGAATTTAGAATGTATGCTTGAGGGAGCCCTGGCCTATGGCCCCAAGGAAATCAGGGTGGGTTTAGTGAAAAATAAGGCTTCTGAGATTTGTATTATCTTTGCCTCTCTTCTTCTTTAGTCTTGGTTTTTACGAGGCTCAGTATTCCATGGAAATTGTATGTGCATCAGCTGCATACAGATGCTTGTTTCCCTCAGCCAAGTGACTGAGAAAGCTGCAAGCAGCCGCAGGTCAGGTGAAGGAAGAGGCAAAGCGTATTTCAGTATGTGTGTGGCCGATGTGGGCTGTGGGGTCTAAACAGAAAACGCAGTAGGAGAGGCAAGTGTGTGTGTTCCACAAACTTCTATTGCTCTGAGATGAGGGGTGGGATTATGGCTCCAGGAGGGATGATAATTCCTGATATTTGTGTATGACGGGAGTCATCCAGCCCTCATGTCCACTTGCTATCAGGGTAAACATCCTGGGGAGGGGTCTTGAACGTGAATTTCTAGCCCCACTATGCAGAGGAGGAGGCTAAGATCTGGACAGCTGATGGAATTACCCTGTCTTTTCTATAAGGGCCGCGGTGGAACCATCTGTCAGCTCAAGTGCCTCCTAAGGACCTTCTCACCTTTTGTAGCTTCATTTTCAGGACAATTATGCTGTGGGTGAATTTAGGGAAAATATTCCCTCTGCAATCGAAAGCGGCCTTGCTCCAAGCATGAATCTGTCAGGGACGGCGATGAGAAAACACAATGCTCCCCAGCAGATTTTTCTAGTAAATCAAGGGCTACATCAATTCTCCACGGGTTAGGGGCTAATATCTCAGTCCTCAGTGCATTTAAAGAAAGATATTGTGTCAGTTTCATTTTCTTTTTTTTTTAAGCTACATACTGCATAGTTTGAGGGTTCCCAATGGCAGAAGGAAATAGATAGGTTTGGCTTCCTAATTACATTAGGGAATATTATGTGTGGCTCTGGGCTCTGACTCCTTATGTTTGCTGTCACAGCACAAATAGAAGATTGCTTCTCCTATTTTTGAACCTTTTAGCTTCTCTGTTTCATTTTTCCCCCTCTGGCGCAGACAAAAGCCTTTGAGTTACTTGCTACTTAGGCAAAATCCTGGAAGAATACGAACCAAATGTAAACAGTGACAAAATCTTAGCGGTGGATTTAAGATGGTATTTATTTTATATCTTAGTTTATACTTACCTTCATTTCTTTGTCATGAAAATATATTTTTACCGACAGAAAAACAATAAGGCTGGATCCCATTTGGAAAAATAAAAATTACTTACTCTCTAGTCTACTCTCCAAAAAGTACATGGTTTGTCCATCTCCGTATTGCCTGTACCAAGCTCTAAGTGCTCACCTTTTAGTAAATATCAGGTAAGATCTTTAAGAACCTCATCCTCAGTAGGACAAAGTGCCCAAGACAGGGAACCCTTTGGAGACAGACTTCTTGCTATTCTTATTGAGGGTCAGAATAAAGTAGTGGAAGTCAGAAGGTCTCAACGAAACAAACTCATTCAGTGATCAACCAGGTGAGCCCCTGGGATCCAATTTCAATCCGCCATCTCAACCCACTAACACTTTTTGAGCACTGGAGGTGACAAGTGTGGAAGGCTACCCCTTCTTTTGCTGCATAGGAGCAAAACATGAATGTCTATATCATGACTTACAGTGATGATTTTTATTGCTATCATCAGGGTAACCTGGAAAGAGGAAAAACCTCTTTCTGTAACACTAGGCTGATATTAAAAGGAGGATTTGCTGTGACCTCCAGAACCACTGAAAAGTATTCACAGTAGGAGGGAAAAGAGCCGGTGATTAGACTGGTAAGGTCCAGGGAAGTTTTCTAGTGAGTGCGGTTCTAGTGAAGAACCCATGCACTGCATATGGTTAGATTGTCACTCTGCCTGTTTTATTAATTGACAAACCAATTTTAATGTTATATTTATTTACATATAAAATTATATGTAATTTTTGTTAACAGCTGATGACAGCTAAGTTATACTAAAAAATAAGAGCTCTACTCTAACCACAGCCGTTGATGGACGTGTAAACTATAAATATCCCAAAGTAAACAAGTGAGCTGTTGTCCCTGCCTGAGCACGGGAATGGCATACACGCTACAGAAACATACAGGGATCTCAAGTAAGACTGAGGTTTGAGGGGGAGATGACTGGGTATTGCCAAGAGCCAGGATGGAGAATGAAAGGGAAGGGGAAGGATTTGGGGACACTGTGAGTTTAGTTTTAGAAATGTAGAGTTTAAGAATCTATGGGCATATCCAAGTAGCATGCCCATAAGTTATCGGACACATGCATCTAGAGCTCAGGGAAGTTTGGGGATAGTGACAGCTTGCCCACGTCTTATGGATCTGGAAACCCTTGTCTACTCTCCCCTTTTGGACAAATGCTGCACTAGGTGCTGTTTCTGGCCCAGGATTCCCGGTAAGGCCAGACACTGAAAAGACAAAAGCTGAGTTATCAAGGAAGAAGATCAGGTAAGTCAGCCTGGTTCACTCATCAAAATTCAAAGGGGCTAGGTACAGAGGGGAAAAAAAAAAAAAAGACATGGGGATAAGCAGCAAAATGAGGAGAAGCAGCGAAATGACAGGTGGGAGGTAGAGTTCTGAAGGACACCCAGAGTCACCAGAGCAATGTTTTGAACAGAGCTCCTGGAGTCTGGGCCCTGAGAGCAAAGAGGACAGTGTTTGTATCCTGTGGCTGTTGTCACAAGGTACCACAGACTTAGCGGCTTAAAACAAAACAGATTTATTATCTTACACTTCTGCAGGTTGGAAGTCTGAAATGGGTTCTACATATTAAAATCAAGGTGTTGGGGGCGCCTGGGTGGCTCAGTTGGTTAAGCGACTGCCTTCGGCTCGGGTCATGATCCCGGAGTCCCGGGATCGAGTCCCGCGTCGGGCTCCCTGCTCAGCGGGGGGTCTGCTTCTCCCTCTGACCCTCTTCCCTCTCGTGCTCTCTATCTCTCATTCTCTCTCTCTCAAATAAATAAATAAAATCTTTAAAAAAAAAATAAAATAAAATCAAGGTGTTGGAAGACCTGCATTTCTTCTGGAGATTCTAGGCGAGAATCCATTTCCTTGTCTTTTCCAGCTTCTAGAGGCTGCTTGCATTCTTGGCCAATGGCTCCTTCCATCTTCGAAGTACATATCACCCCAACCTCTGTTCTGATGGCCAGATTACCTTCTCTCACTCTCTTACCTCCCTCTTAGAAGGACCCTTGTGATGACACTTGAGCCCCACATGGATAAACCAAAATAATCCCCTGAGCTCAAGATCCTACACTTACTCCCATCTGCCAAGTTCCTTCTGCCACAGGAGATAACATATTAGTAAGTTCCAGGGATCTCTGGGACGCCGACATCTTTGGGAGAGTGATTACTCAGCCTACTGTAGGGATGTAGAGAGAGTCTAGAAAAACCTGATTCCCATTCAGAGGCATTCCAGATTCAAGAAATCGTTCTTCTATAAAATTCAGTTATTATTTATTCAGTGAACAATACTGCATGTCAACTGTGGGTCACATACTTTGTACTTCGTTCCCATGTTGGAAATTTTCTTAGAGCAATTCAGCCTATCGTGGATATGAATTTTGTTCTTTATTATGGATACCAAATATCATTGTAAATTAAGGTATGAACACTCTACTCAACACAATTAAAGGCATGAAAAATACACAGAGACACAAAAAACAATTGAGATAATATATGTAAAATGTGAAAATAGATCAGAAGGAAATACAGCAATTGAATAATTGTTTCATTAGAAATATGGGAATAGAATTATACTTTGGTCCTTTTCTCTCTCAAGCCTTCTATAATTTAAAAAATAATTTAAAACTGTTTCCAAAAAGTGTCATACAAAAGAACTCCTATATATCTGACTCACAGAGGCGTTGGGCAAGTAAGTCATTAATGCCAAATGCAAAAAGGAGGTGAAATGGTGGAAACGGAGGCCTCACCAGAGTTGGGAATGAGATGATCACTGGCCCTTGGTGGTGGAGGAGAGATCTCGGGGTGGCAGCAGGAACGGAGGCAAGCCAGGGCGGGACAGTGCTGGGAGTCAACAGAACAGTAGCTAGAGGTCACTGGCTGGCGGGGAGGGGGCAAGATGAGAGCAAAACATCATGGAAGCCAGGAAATAGTCCAGTCGTTGTCCAGTGAAGTCGTCGTTTTAAAGAGAAGAGAGGGACGCTCATGTCTTACTAAAGCATCGGGCAGAGCTGTGTAACAAGGGCTAAACTATAATGAATGTACACTTGGAATTTTCCTAAGATGATATGGCCCGTATCCTGTAGGAAAGGGCAACAGTGGCTGGTAGGGGAATGGATGTGAGAATAGTCTTTTCTCAACTGTGGGAAGGTACTTCTGTTGGGCGGGCCTCAGTTTCCTCATTTTAACATGTGTGGTTTGGATCAGATGGGCTCTAAGGAGCACCTAAGCTATAATAGTTTATACCCATCTCTGAAAACTCCTGCTCCATTCACCCTCTCCGAGTGACCAGACCAAAGCATAATGTTGAAGACAGACTGGGGATTTGGTTTCATATCCAATTCTCTGATTCCCATGCAAGCCAAACAATCGGCTCCCTTGCCTAGAAGCACTTTTATGCAAATGACTCACCAACTGGAAAAGAAAAATGGCAATGGTACAGGAGATAGGACAATAAATTCTCCATCTCAATAATATCAGAAGGCAGGTGAACACCATCGATCTAGGCAAGGATCAGAAATTACCATTAAGAGAAAAATTTCTCCCTCACAGGAGAAAGTGAGGGCGTTCACTGGAGGATGCAGAGTCTACCTTCAGTCAGGGCAGGCCATGGAGCTTTCTGAGGTGCACCCAACTGTGGGCATGAAATTCTCAAATGCCAGGTGGTTGCCACTGTGCCTTTAGGAGAAATACAAATGAGGGGTGGCTGGTGGCTCAGTCAGTTAAGTGTCTGCCTTCGGCTCAGGTCATGATCCCCAGGTACTGGGATAGAGCCCTGGGTCGGGCTCCCTGCTCAGTGGAGAGCCTGCTTCTCCCTCTGCCGCGGCCCCTTCTCCCTTCTACTCATGCTCTCTCTTTCTCTCTCTCTCTCTATCTCAAATAAGTAAAATCTTAAAAAAAAAAAAAAAAGAAAAGAAAAGAAACACAAATGAGGATCTGGGCAGAGAAGGAAGCCTGCTGGGTACTGGGGAGGGCTCAGAAAAAAGGGGTGGGGCTATGGGAAGGCATTTGACAAACTTCATCCACCAAAGACAAAAACCCTAGTCTTGGGCAATAAATGAAGGGAAGGAATTTTATGTGTACACTGGAAACAGACAGACTCTCCTTCTGTGTACCTAAGAATAGAGGTAGATGGGGTTCAAGAAACATAGCTGCTGAATTTTCTCTGAGAGAGAGAATTTGCTACAATTTCCATTATAATAGAAGGAGGGACCGGCTGGGACAAACAGATACACGCAGAGAGATCCTCGGTACTGAACAATCAAAGCAGAAGAGAAAACCAAATTGGAGACACATCCCGTAGTCACAGTTAGATTAAATTTTCCTCAAATCCTTGTAAGAAAGACATTACAGTTTATGAGATAACCCTCTCCTATAACGTTTGATTTTGATACACCTGCATTCATACAGTAACTGTATGGTAAACTGCATACACTTTCATCCGTTGTGGAGAAATCAGACACTCTTACTGACACTATAAAAATCTTGAGTTTAATTATTCTCCAAATATGGCAGTAGACCTATCTATAGTTGGTGAAACCTGCTATGGACATTTGTCCTTTTTAGTTTTATTTTGTTGTTGGCTGCCAAGATTGGTTTGTTGGCTTCCCAAGATTAACTCCGTTTCCTTGCCAAGACAAAATACACAATGGAGGGGAATAATCCCACAGAAGGAATTCAGCATACCCTTGGAAAGGTGATGATTTTGTGCCATCAAAAAAAAAAAAAAAAAAAAAAAAGCCGATGTCGTCTTAATACAGTCCACTCGGTTGCCTAAAATCCACCACATCTTTATTCCCATCTTGACAGTTCAAAAAAATGCCCAAAACTAGCTAACATAAGTTAACTCTCCTCACATATCAAAAGTGCACTGAAAGGAAGAGAACCCAGAGTCTTGCCAGTTACTCCATCCATCTCTAAGTTTAGATTATCTGAGTGACAGCCACCCCTCCCCTGGTTCCGTTGTGTTCCATCATTCTCATTCCAGCCACGAGCTAAGTGGCATATATGCTACTAATAAGTACTATATATGATAGTGGAGCTCAGGAAAAGGAAAGGGAAGGGAACCCAGGTAAAACATTTATATATGCCTAGCATGGCAAGGAAGAAAAAAAATGAGTAATGGTTGCCATTTTTACTTCTGTAACTTGCCATTGAGGGTGAACCGAGTATTCTTGAGTTCCTTCTTTCAGCTCCACTTCTTCTTCCCTTTGGCTGGAGTCTTTTGGCATGCATACCCTTCTGAGTCCTAGGTGGGTCTCTCTGTTTAGGCTGCATGAGTCATCCAATGGACATGGTATCATAAGGCAGCAACCGTGGGATTCCCTGGGTTCCGTCCACACATTTTCCTTCCACCCTTTGTCTCTTGATAGTCAGGGTCAAAGTTACCAGCCTAAATACTAACCCTTCTTTTGCTTGTTTGTCCAGGGGCATGATGACATAACCAGACTAAGAGAACGTTGCTATTTCTTTGTCTCAAACAGTACATCTCAGAGTTAGAGGGGCAGGAAACAACACTTATGTGAGTACCTCACGGGACATAATCATGAAAGATGGGTCACCTTCATGGTGGCTATGTACTCTGTGTCCTGCCACTATGGCAAAGAAAGTCAAGATGTTAGTACTTAGAGTGAGCAGATTAGGAAAAAGCAGCCCCCGTACCACATGGTATCTTAACAAAACTTGATAATGCCATATACAACTCACCAAACTCTAGGTTAGAATGCCTCCATAAAAAAGCTGAACAAATTCTCAAGATGCCAGGGTTCAGATATTGTTTATTTTTCCTAGACGTGTTCAAAAGGGGCGATTTCTTTAGGATCAAAAACACCTACACCTTTTTGGGTAAAAACAACTTGGATTTCAGCAGTATGGTAAATTTCATTATTTTCCTCAGCTCCTCCATCGTACTTCTCTATCTTTCTGAGTTTGATTCTGTCATAGTAGACGGGAAAAATGTGTCATTTAAAATATTTCATTTGTTTTTTTTTTTTTTAAGTCACCTATTCAATAAACATTTGCAGAGTTGTATACCTGTGGCAGACAGAAGAATAATCCCCCAGAGATGTCCACATCCTATCCAGGAACGTGTGAACACGTCATGTTACATGACAAAAGGGAATTTTTTTCCCCCAGACATAATTAAACTAAGAATCTTGAGGTGAGGAGATTATCCTGGATTATCCAGACGGACTCAATGAAACCATGAGGGTCCTTATGAGAGGGAAGCCAGAAGGTGAGAGCCATAAAGAGAAAAGGGACCATAGTAGCAGAGGTCGGAGAGAGAAAGAGGAGAGAGTGGGAAGAGAGAGAGACACAGATTTGAAATGCCACACTGCCGGCCTTCAAGATGGAGGAAGGAGCTAGAAGCCAAGGAATGCAGAACGCAGGTGACCTCTAGAAGCTGGGAAGGCAAGGGAAAGAGTCATCCTGAGAGCCAACACCTTGATTTTAGCTAAGGGAAACCCATTCTGCACTTCTGACTTCCATTTTGGATTCTGACCTCTAGAACTGTACGGTAACAGATCTGTGCTGTTTTAAGCCACTAAAAGATTGTGACAATTTGTTACCACAGTGATAGGAAGTTGGTACACCTGTGACTACACCATTTTTATCTGTCACTTCAGATAATTCTTCTGTGCTCCAGAACTGTATATTCAACTGGCTTCTTAAAAATCGTCACTTAGCTGTCTCAAACACATGTCAAGCTCAAAAACTAATGATCTTCTGATACCATTCACCTGCACCATTCCTGTTTTTCTCTTATCCACATCTTACACATTCTCTGCACTTCATCCAAATTCATCTTTTATGGAAATATGACCAAAAGTATTTCATGCTCCAAACAATTCCACTGGTCTTAAATAAAACACAAATCCTTAAGCTGAATAAAAGGCCTCGCCCCGTGTAGCTCTAGCATCCCGCTCCAACCTTATCCCTAGCTCTATTCTGTAACCTTTTGAAGTTCTTCCCTGGACTTTTTCTCTGTCCCTCTGACATGTGTTCTTTCCTTCCTCAGGGCCATGCTGTTTGTTTGCCTGGACAAGTAGAAACTAGAATCTCTGGCCCAGGCAGCAGTCTCAGGGGTTGGGGTTAGGCAGAAGAGTGAGCAAAAGGCCAGAGATTCAGGCCACAGTTCAAGGAAACTTGGTAACCTCCTGTTAGATGAGAGCAGGTGAGGAGTCAAGCATGTCTGGAATTTAAGTCCAAGGAAGCAGAGAGAAGATAGCCCGCTAAAGGTCAGTCCCAGAACAGGTACAGAGAAGAACCTGGGAAATGACCTGGGAATTGAGTTACAGGTCCGTGGAGCACATTTGCATGTTAAATAGAGAAAGCAGAAGCTTTGGAGGGAGTGAAGAGATGAGGAGTGACCAGAGAAGCACAGAAAGTAGGAGAAATTGTTGTAGATAAGCCTCAAGAGAAGGCTGTTGACACTGTCAAATAAGGAAAGAGAAGTCAGGGGATTGACCAGCACAGAGGTCCACAAGCATGACGGATGGGTACGTAAATGGGGACAGTGAGGACAATCACCATGAAGAAGCTGGTGTGTGAAGAGAAGAGAATGGAGCAGCAGGTTGAAGAAACCAAAATGCCAAGGAAGGTTTGTGGTGTTCTTTGTCTTAAGATAGGAGAGACTGGTAGATGCTTAAATGTTTGTGAATTACTCATTGCTTTTTCTTATGGTGGAAGTGACTAGTTTTTTTTTTTTTTAATTGATTAATTTAAGTAATTTCTACACCCAACATGGGGCTTGAACTCATGACCCCGAGATCAAGCCAGGTTATGCTGGGATTTAATTCTAGTTATCCACCTGGCAGGCAAGAAAGGAGAGAAGCATTTGTTGCCTTGCAAGGGAAAAGCCTCTGTAGCATCCTCAGCATTGCAGAAGTAATTGCTTTTACTAAGAATGGGAGGGTACAGAAGGTTCTGAGTGTTCACGGGCATCTGCAGAGCCAAAATCTTTGGGGTCATCCATCCAGATATCCCCATCCCATGTTTTAAGGTTCCAGGTTTTCCTGACCATAGCCCTGATCTTAGCATAAACAGCTCGGTTTGCCTTGCATTTAAGCATCTCTGGAGGTCTGCAACTCTATCAGGTCCTGAGTTTGCTCCTTAGCTCTGTCCACCCTTCAGTTGCAGCAAGGTAAGGGCCTCTTTGTAAGCTACCAGAGTCTCTCTCTCATACTTAGCCTTTAACTATGTGGTTACTACCTTCAATTTCTCATCATTCCCTCTATAGGGTGCCAATACAAATTAGTAATTATTAGCCAACTCTGCTGTGGTTGTGGGCACTGTTTCCCTCCTAGCTTTTAAATATGTGATTTTCTTGAATCAGTGCAACAGCAAAGGCCATTCACTTCTGCCAATGAGGTTTATCTGAGGCGCGACTGTTGCTAATTGAAATATTTTTCCAGGTCACCACCAGTGAAATCTTCAGCAGAAGGGCCACCACCTCATGCCAGGGACTATGTATGCCCCACATTCCACTCAAGATGGGGTTCTCCTCACCAGCCAGGTGGTGAATGAACTAGTCTCCAAACCCCATCTTAGTACCTGTTTTCTCAGACCACACTTAGTACCCCTTTGTCAGTCAGGCCCTCTGAGCAGAGACCTCAGGGCAGGATTAGATGTGCAAGAGATGTACTGGGGGAAGAACTTATAAAGGATGAAGGAGGAAGGAGTAGGGGAGGCATGAAGAGCCATCAGACCATAGGGCATGTCTAGTGCCTGCGGGAGAAGAGAGGAAAGGAAGGAGCAAATAAGAAGAGCTCAAGATCACAGTGCAGTTGTAGGAACGTCTTGGACAGGCTGTTGGAAGTCTCTGATCAAATCTTGCCGGTTGGAAGAGTCCCCTGGCAGGCTCATGTCCCTGAAATGTTCAATCATTGGCTGGATGTAGTCGGTGACAGTGATAAATATGTAGCTGCAGAGTTGGGATCTGAAACCATTCCTTCGTGAACGCTCTCCTGTTTCCTCTTGTAAGCCTATCTTCCCCTCCACCCCCCCATCCTCCCCCGGTTCATCCACCCGTATCATTCCAGAAACAGCTTGTGATGACATTTCCACTCTCTTAAATTTCCCTTTTCTATTCTTTTATGCAGAATATAGAAAAGCAATTTAAAAAATTTACTTTATTATAAGCAATGCATACAAAGCCCTGTGTATACAAAAATGTGTAGAATGTGGCCCTTGCCTTTAAGGAATTTACAACTAGTAAGAGAGATGACATAAGAAGACTATTTTAACATAATGTGGTAAGTTTTTACAGCACAGAAATTTAGAGTGTGGAAATAAAGCAAAGGGTCCCTAAATCAACCTGGGAATCAGGCAAGATTGCTGGAGGAACTGAGGTCTCAGATAAGAGCTGGATGATTCCAAGTTAGCCAGGCAAAGTAGGAGGGACTGAAATTCCAGAAATGGGTGACAAAACAGCCAGAAATGTGGTGCTGAGAAATATCCTGCTGCATGTGGGGAACTACAAAGCAGAGAGGGCAAGTGGGGAGGTTGGGTGAGGCCTTAGCCTTTAAGTATGTGGTGTAAGGTCTGGATCGGCGGAGTCCTTTGGTGCCACTTCAAACAATTAAAAGAAGAGTGACATGGTCTGATTTGGATATTGATATGGTCTGGCTTAGGTCATAAGGAGTAAAGAGAGGCCAAGGCAGACTGGCAAGTGGCAATGTGGGCCTGAACTGGGTGTGTAAATGTAAGAATTGAGAAGAATAAAGGATACCAACTGCAGTCAAAAGACCAGGCTGGAGTCATTATGCTGCCAGTCATCCATGCACGAGGTCATTCAGCCTCCTTCCTGCAGAGCAAATCCACACTCTCTGCCTTGTGGCTAATTCTGCACATCGGAGAAGACAGTCCCATGAAGAGCCTACTGTAGTGCTTGGCTCATAAGCAGTAATTTCACTCCCTTTCCTCACCCCATGTCTTTAAGTAACTTCCAGTTTTCCCTACTGTTGTGTCTTTGGTAGTTATTTTAGGATACAGGAATGATAAGTAAACATGCTCAGTGGATCTTCTTGCTTTAGATTAGTATGCATCACAGCCCAGCCATTCATTGTTACCTATGTCTATAGACAAGTGTACGCACACACGCACACCCACACCCACACACCCCCACACACCATCCATTCATCTGTTTTCTCCCCTACTTTTCTACCATAGTCACCATTGTCCATTGCTCCCATCCTTTATCTGCCGGGCCAAGAATCCCAAAGAGTTTTGAGGATATCCAGAAATTCAAGATGTACCAAAGATTTCATGAAATCTGTGTACTCATTTGACTTAAATTTTTTTGAGCACCCACTCTATGACATCAAACAAGAAAACTCCTTGCCCTCCTGGAGCTTTGGAAGGGCTGAGAGAGCTGGAAGCCTTCTGGTCATGCACTGACTTTCTCAATCATTTGGAGGCAACATGTTTTAGGGTTCTTAACCAATGGCCGTGAGCCAGTGGTGTAGGGTGTATTGTTTTATTTTGCCAATGGAATACTGTGGTGACTTCACTTTTCAATCTCATGGTACTACTCCAGGAACAGTTGACAACGAATTCTCATTTAACCATGTTGTCTTCATATACGTACACTTCTCTGATACGTAGGGAGCATGAGCCCCTGAGGCAACTCCAGTGGAAAATTTGCTATCACGTCTAGATTAGATGCAGATCCAAGAATCCATCTTCCTACTGTGAGACAAGACTTGGATTTATGGGTGCTCTTCTGCAGCAGAAACCATTTCACCTTTTGAGGTTAACCTTTACAGAATCATAAAATCAATCAGTTTTATTTGACATCCAAATCAGAGCTCTGCCCTAAATAGATCTCCAGCATTTTACGTGGAGAACAAAACAGAGAGGAATGTGCCCGGGGTAGGTGGAAGAGGACACTGGAACAAGAGCAGGACTGCTGTCAGGCAGTACCCTGAGCACATGGTGCCTTGGATCCCTGTCTGTGATCCTGGATCTCCACCCTCATCCTGGAACGGACCAATGAAGGTGAGATGGCAGGCGAAAAATGAATTGCACACAGGTTAATTCCCCTTTTTATCCTGTTTGGTTTGGTGCACACAGGAATCTGTGTAGACTTGTCTGGTGGGAGAGGGGGCACAGTTCTAGATGTATTCTCTGTAGATAGATGGGATATATTCCGCTTAGTATGTTTCAAGCCTTAAATGAGTCATATGGTGAAGACTTCAAGAGAGGGGTGTGAAGTATGCGAACATCTGTGTGTGCGCGTGTGTGTGAGTGTGAGTGTGTGTGTAGTGGACTATGTGTACACATGAATCACATTTAGGTAGTTTCAAAGAAAAATTTTACAGTTCTAATTCTCTTGCAGAACTATCTTCAAAGGTATTTTTTGTTATACTGAAAAGCCAATATAACGTAATGGTTATCAGTAAGACTCGCAATAGGTTTTCTGATTGCAAATTCCAATTCTATAACTTACAAGCTGTGTGACTTTTGGCAAGATCCTTAATCACTCTATGCTTCAATTCCCTCAGTTATAATAATGGCACCTACCTTATTTATGAGTATTAAATGACAGAAAATACAAGCACTAGTAGTGCCTGGCTCATGATGAGCGCTAAGTGCTATGTATTAACTATTATTATAATTAAGTGGACATGGTTGAACTCTGGAGAAAATCCTACAGTTGGGAGTACAGAGGCTGTCCTAAATGGGAGTGATAATTACAAGTGTTATTCACATATACACACAACCTTTAAATAACATCACAAACCTACATGTAACTCTTGACTGTCTCATAGCATTGAGAACTTAGGATGAACTCAGGCAAGTAAGAAATTGATGTCCTAGTCACAGAATAGTATCCCAAATGAAAGGAGTCAGGATAACCCTATGATGTGTAGTGTCAGAATGACCAGAAGAGCCACTGTTAAAATGTAAAGAACTTCAGCCTTGGAGCTCTGATGATGTAGGTGGTTGTCATGAGGATGTGGTGGCAATGTGAGTAAAGAGTGACCAGAAGCTTCTTTATTAGCAGTTGCATTTTCCAAAATGTGCTAAATGGAAGCCATCTCATTGTGATTAAAGTTGTAAAACTGAATGTACCATATGAGTTCCATGTTGAAAGGCCACATCAAACAATATGGCAGCATTTTAGGGAAACAACCTCTCAGAACACCACCCTGTCAGCAGCCCAGTAAAACAGGGGAGCTCCTGTTACACACATGCACCAGACAAGGTTTGGGAAGGGTGGCCCCAGTCATAAATGGCTGTAAGGGTGGTGGAAATTGTTGGCTCTGTTATTAAAACCTTCTCACTTGACCTTTTCACATATAAACCATAAACACCAGAAAAGATGGAGAATTTTAAGTGTAAAAGACAATACATGGTTATTTTGCATTCATGATGCCATTTGGGGACAGAAAAAGCTTTCAAAATACAGTAATACATTTGGCTTCAGCCAGGTTGAATTTTCTCAGAAAACTATGAAAGCAGAGAAATCTTATTTTTACAAAATTTCTAATCTAATTTATCTCTGGCTGACAACATTTGGGGGAATGCCCAAACACTGATTAGGTAGAAATGAAACCATCATAGTGTGTGTGTGTGTGTGTGTGTGTGTGCGTGCACACATGCATGTGTGTATTTATTAAGACTTTTTTTTTTAGAGCAGTTTTAGGTCCACAGCAAAACTGAAGAGCAGGCACAGAAATCTCCCATATACTTCCAGCTACACAGATTTATAGCCTTCCCTATTATCCTCTCCCTAGTGGGGGAGGAACATTTGTTTTAATTGATGAACTTACATTGACACATCATTATCCCCGTAGTTTACATTAGGGTTCACTGTTGGTGTTGTACATTCTATGGGTTTGGATAAATGTATGAGGACATGTATCCACAATTACAGTATCATTCAGAGTAGTTTTGCTGCCCTAAAAAAATCCTCTGCACTCAGGCTATTTATCCTTCCCTCTCTCCATCAACCCTTGGCAATTACTGATCTTTTTACTGTCTCCACAGTTTTGCCTTTCCAGAATGTCTTGTAATTGGAATCATACAATATTTAGCTCTTTCAGACTGGCTTCTTTCACTTAAAAATATGCTTTAAGTTTACTTCATGTCTTTTCGTGGCTTGATAGCTCATTTCTTTTTAGAGTTGAATGATATTCCATTGTCTGAATAGGCCACAGTTTATTTATTCATTCACCTATTGAAGGATATTTGGTTGCTTACAAGTTTTGGCAATTATGAATGAAGTTGCTATAAATATCTCTGCGCAGGTTTTTGCATGGATATGTTTTCAGCTTCTTTGGGTAAATAGCAGGGAGCATGATCGCTGGATCACATGGTAGGAGTTGGTTTCATTCTGTAAGAAAATACCAACTGTCTTCCAAAGTGGCTGTACCATTTTGCGTTCCCAGAACTAATGTAGAGAGTTCCTGTTGCTCCATATCTTCATTAACATTTGGTGTTGTCAGTGTTCTGGATTTTGGACATGCTAATAAGTGTATAGTTGTATCTCACTGTTGTTTTAAATTATATTTCCCTGATGACATATGATGTGGAGCATCTTTTCATATATTTATTTTCCATCTGTACACATCTGGTAAGGGCTTTGGCCCATTTTTTAACTGTATTGTTTTCTTATTTTTGGGTTTTAAGATTTTTTTTTTGTATATTTTGGATGACAGTCCTTTATCAGATATGTCTTTTGCAAATACTTTCTCCCAGTCTGTGGCTTATCTTCCAATTCTCTTGATATTGTCTTTCTTAGAGCAGAAGTTTTTAATTTTAATGAAGCCCAACTTATAAATTATTTCTTTCATGCATTGTATCTTTGGTATTATATCTAAAAAGGCATTACCATGTCCAAGGTTATTTAGGTTTTCTCCTATGTTACTATTTAGGAGTTTTATAGTTTTGCATTTTACTTTAGGTCTATGATCCATTTTGAGTTAATTTTTGTGAAGGGTATGAAGTCTGTGTCTAGATTTTTTTTTTCATGTGTTTATCTAGTTATTTCAGCACCATTTTTGAAAAACTATCTTTGCTCCATTGTATTGCTTTTGTTTATCAAAGATCAGTTGACTGTATTTATGGAGATCTATTTCTGGGCTCTCTATTCTGTTCCATGAATGTGTTTATTTGTTCTTTCTCTAATATCATACTGTCTTGATTACCCTAGCTTTATAGTAAGTCTTAAAGCCACATAGGATCAGTCCTGCAACTTTGTTCTTCCCTCAATATTGTATTGGCTGTTCTGGGTCTTTTGCCTCTCCATATACACTTTAGAGTCAGTTTGTTGATATTCAAACATAATTTGCTGACATTTTCATGGGATTGCATTGAATCTATAGATCAAGTAGAGAAGAACCGGCGTCTTGACAATACGGAGTCTTCCTATCTATAAACATAGACCATCTTTTATTTTAGTTTTTTTATTTCATTCATCAGAGTTTTGTCATTTTTTTTCACATAGATCTTGTACATATTTTGTTAGATTTATACCAAAGCATTTCATTTTGGGGTATGCTAATGAAACTGGTGGTGTTTTTAACTTCAAACTTCGCTTGTTCATTGTTGGTATATAGGAAAGTGACTGACTTTTGTAGATCAACTGTGTATCCTACCACCTTGCTACAACTGCTTATTAGTTCCAGTTTTTTTGTTGATTCTTTCAGATTTTTTTTAATTTTTAATTTTTAATTAATTAATTATTATTATTATGTTAATCACCATACCTTACATCATTAGTTTTTGATGTAGTGTTCCATGATTCATTGTTTGTGTATAACACCCAGTGCTCCGTGCAGAACGTGCCCTCTTTAATACCCATCACCAGGCTAACCATCCCCCCACCCCCCGCCCCTCCAGAACCCTCAGTTTGTTTCTCAGAGTCCATAGTCTCTCAGGGTTCATCTCCCCCTCCGATTTCCCCCTCTCTTTCAGATTTTCTACAGAGATCAATCATGTCATCTCTGAACAGAGATAGTTCTATTTCTTCCTTCCCAATCAGTATACCTTTTATTTCTTGTTATTGTCTTACTGTATTAGCTAGAACTTCCTGCAGAATGTTAAAAAGGAGGCTGAGAGGGGGACATCCTTGCCTTGTACCTTCTCTTAGTGGGAAATCTTCTAGTTTCTCATCGTTAAGTAGGATATTAGCTATAGGGTTTTTTGGTAGATATTCCTTCTCAAATTGAGGAGACTTCTCTCTGTTCCTAGTTTACTGAGAGTTTTTTTTCTCATAAAAATAATTTTTTAAAAGCCCTTCTTGTTCATCACTGTTCTTAATGTATAACGGAGTGTCTGACACAGTGTTGTATATTTTGTTTTTGATCAACTCTTATGGGACATGAATGAAAGAAAATGAAACCACCTGGGATGATTATCCCCTCTATTTGATTTGATAAAGCCGTGTCCAATAAGAACATGGTTGTCAAGTAAGAGTTACCTAAAGTTATGAAGCATTAAACAATCTGACCTAGATGCATTTATGATAAAAAGTCATTGGTCACTGAAATGGCCATTTACAGGGATGCTGAATAGAATTTCTACTTTGGTTCCTATTTCTCAGATCTCCTTTTTTTTTTCCCCAATAAATGGTTAATTGATCTTCCCATGTTTGGACATGACAATGACACCATCGTGGAGCATGTAGGTGAATGCTTGTATAAGTGAGAGGCAATTCTGGCAGAGATTCAATTTAGTTACCTCTTTAAACAAAAGGTACCCTCCTATATATGTTCTGTTTGATTTATTTTGTTATTTTGGCTGTTGGTCGTAATTCCTGAGATTTCAAATGGAATGATTCTTTGCTACTTTGTTCTATTAATTACTCTTCTTAATATAGACACGTATTTCCCTGGTATGTTAATATTCATTTACTCATTAATTCAACAAATATTATTGGTCACTTATTCTGTGTTGGGTAACATTCAAGGCATTCTCTTAACTTTGTAACAGGCAGCAGAGCCCAGTGAGAACTGGGGTAGAAGAGACCTCCAGGCTAGTACACCCTTCAAGTTGTTGGGGCTCTCCCACACCTGCATGCTGCAGTAAGGATTACCCAGAAGAGGAAAGAACTGAGGCAGCATGTGGATGTCTCATGCCTTATCGACCTGTCTCATCCACACTTCAAACTAAGGTGGAATGAAAGCCGTCCCTTATTATAAGAACATGAACATGTTGATAGATTCTCTGAAAGGACTTTTAGAATTCATATGATTCATGTGCTCCCTGATAATTCATTTAATTTGGGAGAAAACGTCCTGAGCAATACATCTCCTAAGTTAAAAATCACCATGTCGGGGTGCCTGCGTGGCTCAGTTGTTAAGCATCTGCCTTCTGATCAGGTCATAATCTCAGGGTCCTGGGATCAAGCCCTGCATTGGGCTCCCTGCTCAGCTGGGAGCCTGCTTCTCCCTCTCCCGCTCCCCCTGCTTGTGTTCCCTCTCTAGCTATCTCTCTCTGTCAAATAAATAAAATCTTTAAAAAAAATCACCATGTCTGCACCTAATACTATCTTCAACCAACATGAAATACCATTTTCATATTCCAAAGAGACTCATGCAATTTTTTCTCCTCTCCTGTTAGATCTCTAACAAAATGCTACTTTGTGTTTACATAGCAATTATCCCATGATTAGAAAGGGTTTCTAGTTACTTGTCTTAAAACATTGATAAACAGTAGCCATACAGGGGTCACCCACCATTTCAGTGATGGAAGGAAGTCTATCCAAAATAATAGGTTACAGCTCTCAGGTATGGGAACAGATTTCAAGGCTCCTGACATCCAAGGGCAGATCTATATATCATAGATACTGTGATTTTTATGAGGAGAAAATGAGAATATTAGACATGGTGGTAACATTTTTAAAGCACGTGCCTCTTTTCAATAAACATAAATATATTATATGGTGTTCAAGTTCAAAACTGATAAATTGCATCCTTGGGGAGTATCCCTACTGCGGGTGAGTTGCTCGTATTCAGATGTCTGTCTTTTGTATGCCCATACTGGTGAGGATTTGTCACTCTATATTCCATAGTTTGTATTATTAAAACATTTAAACATTTTTTTCCAGGGGTAAATCTGTATCATAATGTTGAATATGGTTTTCAAACTACTCATGCCCCCAGCCTTCCAACTGAAATTCTGATTTACTCTCTTTTCCTTTGAATAATTAATTTAGAACCAAAGGACTCACTGAAGACATTGGAAAATGATGTCAGGAAGATTTTTTTTTTTTTTTTTTTTTTAGAAAAAGTAGCTCATCTTGGGTCAGTGCTTTAGATAATAGACTTTAACTGTGTCACAGATAGAGAAGAAATGTAATAGCAAAGCCCCAATTAAATTAAGGTGACATTTCCCCCTTTAAGGGATTATTTTAAAAACCTTCATTTCTCCTCATTTCCCTCAGGCTATGTTTTTGCATTGCTCCTTAGAGTTTGTTTTGGAAATAGAGCTTGTTTTCTTTTTCTCAGTGTGGGAAGCAAGGAGAACTGTCCTATTTTGCCTCCAGGAGGCCCACACCGACCTTTATAGCGGTCAGGAGACCTGGTCATTGATGGGATCACATCAAGGCAAAATCAGAACTGGGGTTCCTCGGAACTTAGAGCCATTCTTCCTGTTGGCATTATTAGGAACTGGGAAAATTAATCACCTGCTTTTTATTTGTGAAAATTTGTCTGAATTTGGATCCCTCTAAAAGAGGGAGAATATAGAAATGAATGCAATACTTTGAAAAGGTTTCCGTTAGGCTACAACACAGTAGGAATATTTGCAGGGTGCTATTTCCCTTTGTGCTATGTCTGCTATTTCACCCAAACTCATCATTAAGTATTTAATTTTTCTTCCTTTTGCATGAACCTTCTCAATTGCTCATTCATTGATTCCTTCTGTATTTATTAAGTACCACTGTGCTAGGAGATATCAGTTAATATGACAGGGTAGCAACACTTAACGAAATCACAAGTTAATTAGTTGTACAGATAGGCATGAAAATCCTAACGATCCCAATGGGATAATGCCTTAGTAAAGTATATCCATGTGGGGGAAGCATTAACAAACTGTGCTTGGGAGTTTTAAGAATGGTCACTGTATGAGTTTCCTAGGGTTGTCATAACCAGTACCACAAACTGGATGGCTTAGAACAATAGCAGTGTGTTCTCCTGCAGTTCTGGGGACTAGAAGTCCAAGATCAAGGCATTGACAGGGTCATGTTGTCTCTGAAGGCTCTATGGTAGAGGATGCTCCATGCCCTTCTCTTGGCTTCTGGTGTTACCAGCAGTCTTGGGCATTCCCTGGGTTGTAGATGCATCACTTGGATCTCTGCTTCCTTGGTCATATGACTACCTTCCCTCTGTGCGTCTGTGTCTTCCTAAGGATCCTTCTTGCTGGGTCTGTTTGCATCTCTCTCCTCTTATATGGACAACAGTCATATTGGATTAGGGGTCCACGGTGCTCCAATATAACCTCATCTTACTTAATTACATCTGCAATGACCCAGTTTCCAAATAAGGGCATATTCGGAGGGGGTTAGGGTTTCAATAGTTACTTCCTTAACAGAGAGGATAAAAACTGATCTGGATCCTGATTGATGAGCAGGAATTGCCAAAAAAAGGAAGAAATGCTCTGTGTGAGGTGTGTGTGTGTGTGTGTGTGTACGTGTGTGTGTGTGTGTGTGTGTGTGTGTGTGTGTGGTGGTAGGCATTCCAGGCAAGGGCAGCACCATTAGTGAACAGGAATTTGTTGTTGGCAGTGGCACCAGATGAAACTAGAATGCCACCTTAAACCTGGGCATGGACCAGACCATGTCGCACTGGGTCTGACACTTCGGTGGCCCCACGTATCTGACATACCACAACACAAAGCATTTTCCTTTCAGTGTAAAAGAAATTTTCTGCAAGCCGTTGACTGGTCAAGCAAATAGGAATGACTTGAGGAGGATGCAGGAAGCAAACTGGGCGCCCAAGCCCGAGGACACGGGGGCAGTTGCTGAGGGTGTGCATGTGCGTGCAGAGGGAGGAGACAATCCCAGCCCCCGCCCGTGGGAACCAGAGGAACAGTGGGAGCTTTTGTCTAACATCGGCCACACCAGTCACACAGGCAATGTTTAGGCGACCCAGGCTCCTCTTATAGCTGCAGACCCACTGCTCAGGTGGCAAAGTTCTGAGAGGGGTTTAGAACTGCCTGATTTGGAATCCTGAGTTGGAAACATGAGGTATGGAGAAGGGGCAGCTGCTTGGCCCAGCACCTCACAGAGCTGTTCGGGGCAGCCCCCTCCTGGATATTTCCCATGCCTGGACCAGCTTCCCCCTGTCCTACCCCAGCGGATGTGTTCCAGGTCCCTGGGAGGCTCCCTCATGGCAAGGCTGCCCTGGGAGTGACATGGCTCCGTTAGCCACTGGACTGGGTTTTATAATTTAAAGATTTAAATACCTGGTATCAGACCTCCATTTGTCCTCGCCTCTCAGTGCACAAATATTACAGCCCGGAGGGGAATAAGGTGGGGCCAGGACCTGAAAGGGGTACAAGGAGCACTCCGTGTGAGATGCTCTTTCTGCTTACTGCTCTGTTCCCCTCCCTTGACCCTTAAGCACAGAGCATCTTCTTTGTTGTGATGTTGCTGTCCTTGGGGTGGGGGGTGGTGGTGGTGGTTTACAGCTGAAGGTGGGCGCAGGCTCAGACTGGCATGGAAACGATCTTCTGGGGTGTCCCCTTCTCTTCCTCTGAAGGTGCAAATCCCCCACCTACGAAGCCAGAGCTTCTTAAGACTTTTTGTGTCCTGACATCTTTCCCCCACTGCCCTGACTTTCCAGTCTCACCCACCCAATCTATAGTCTTCTCTCGTCACCTAGATCTCAGCTAGGTATTAAGAATAAACCTGTTTTATGTTAGATCTTAAAAGTAAATTACTAAAGAATACAATTTTGCATAGGTTTGCTCTCTCGGGAGCAATATGCAAAGATGAGTCTATCGACTCCAACCAGTCCGAGTCAGTGGGGAGAAGCTGAGTTGCCCAAAGTCCTTTTCCTTCCTTAGTGACTTTCTTGACTTCCTCCTGAGGACCATGAAAAAACAGTGAGGAGCACAAGATGCCTATCTTTTCCAGAGTTTCCAAAGAGGACCTATGCTTCATAGTTTCATAATTTCCCTAAACCACAGGCAGCAGGAACTGCAGTCATAACACAAAGAAACATATGTGTGTGGATGTGTGTATTAAAAGTAACAGGTGTTATATAGAAAATACACTCATCTCTTCACCTAGGAGCCCTCTCTGCAAGAATTCACGTATATGAGTCACTGCTTACATACTGAGTGTTTCCACTTTACCCAAGGTGAGAGCCCAGTAACCAGTCCGTTTCCTGTTCCCCCACAGACTTCATTCTTAGAGCTGGTTTGATATAGATCTCAGCTGGATGTACTCCTCAGACCCTGTACCCTTGTGTTAAAATACAGGGCTTTTATCTTTAAAAAATATCCACTTGCTGTATTCAAAAATGGATCTCAAACACTATGCAAGGGTGTCTACCAATTCCAAGTAACTTTCAAAGCTTGGGGCAGCTGAAGCCATGGCAAACTTTCATTTGTCAACTGCTCTTAAGTCCCCAGTTCTAATAGAAGGTTTATTATCAGTGTAATGACAGAACTCATGGTCATCTAGAGTATGCTGTTCTTTATACGTGCATATTTTAGATACTTCCAATGTGATGCTTAACTTGTTCATTCATAAAAATATTACAGTTATAATATAAGCCCCTAATAATCCTTACAAGTTTTGCCCCAAACTACTGGAATCCAGTAAAAGTAGTAAAAGTTACTAGAGTAATTCAAAGTTCCAACATGCTCTGGAAATTTCAGACCTTAAAGTCCAAACACTTGTGTGGAACCCATTTAAAGACTATCGCTACCCACTATCATGAGGTACAACTTAGCTGCAAAAGGAGCTGAGATAATGATTTTAGTGAACAAGCAATGGGAACCGAGCCACATACGTGAAAGTCTCTAGAGGTGTGTGGGTAAAAGAGGATGCTGGGTTCTTAAAACCAAAGTATGATTGTCCACCTGGATTAGTTTTCCTTTCGATGCCAAATGCCACTGGAATAAATCTGCATTGGTATCAATGAAAGACAACATCCTTCCTAGTGCTTCTCACACTTTACTGTGCATATGAATCGCTTGGCATCTTGTTAAAAAAAAGACAGAGAGCTTGACGTTCCTTATTTCTAAAATCTGCCAGGTGATACTGATGCTGTTGTCCACAGACTGCAATTTGAGTAGCAAGGACCAACAGACCTCTCCCACCAAAACACCAAAAAATCCCATCTTCGATATCACAACACAACTTCGCATGACATTCTCCATCTCTGTGGGAAAATTAAGTGCCAATTGCCTTACCTCTTTTCATGTTTGCCTAAACCATGGTGTCAGAAAAAAATAGGCTTTAAAAAGTAAACAATTGTTGAGTGAAAGAAAATAAACCCCTCTTCCACAGGCCATAAAGCCAAACCTCTGCCTGCAACCATGCTAATAAGAGCAAGTTTGGAAAGTGGAGATTCCTGATTTTCATTCCAAGGTGTTTATCTTTGAGAACGAAAAGCCAATGCCAATAAATACAGTCAGCTTGGCTCTAATGAAGCAGAGGGGCAGCCTCCCAGGCTGTGGCAGGCGCGTGAGCACTGCGGGCAGATGGACTTTGGCCAACCAGGGCTGCACGCCTTAGCAACACACGTCTGAGGCCCTGAGAGCAAGTAGGGAAGTACGTCCACCCTCAGAGAATAAATGGGGGCTGAGAACTGGCTTAAATGATGTCACTGCCTCGTAAACTGCATTCCATAAATACAATGGTCCGCATGCTACCTTGAGTTACTCACCTACAAAGCCAAGAGAGTGAAGTGCTGAGACCCAAAAGAGGGATCCAACTGAGGGATCCAATATTTTTAACGTACAAAAGATGCCTTTATAGTTGGCGTATACCTGTTAAGCATATTTATGGGCTCACCGGTGTGTGTGTTTCAGAACTTACAATCAAACTCTTGAAGTTAGTGCTACCTCATTTTCCACAGTTTCAAAGAGTTAAGTGCAAACTCAATGCTATTAGAAACAAAGAAATGTCTGCTCTTTAGTTCTAGTAAGCAGAAGTCATCCTGTTTTGGTGGCCCTACATTTCTTCTTTCCTTGAAGCAATGATTCCTTTCAATGAGAGCAGCCTTAGATACTTTAGGGGAGTTTCTTCTTGCCTTCTGCAGTGAGCAGGGGACAGCCAGCTCAGCAAGGTGAGCTAAATGCAGTCTGAAATGTCCTTACAACTCAACTGAAATCACTCGGCTGCCTCGAGAGACAATTGTTTGATTCCAGAAGGCTCTTTCACTGCAGAGTTAACACTGTAACAGAGGTGTTTCCTAACAGCTATTATTGTCTTTTAAACATAAGAAAATAACTTCCTTCCCAATACATATAATGACTTTGGATTTAGACAAGGGTGAGAATGAGTGGAACAGAATTTTATTTTGGATGGAAAAGTTATTTAAAACCTGGAATGATTGATTGATTGATTCATTGATTCATTCATTTTTAGATTTTATTTATTTATTTGAGAGAGAGAGAGAGGGAGGCAGCAAGAGAGCAGGAGTGGGGACAGGGCCAGAGGAAAAGGGAGAAGCAGACTCCCTGCTGAGCAGGGAGCCCAACGTGGTGCTAAATCCCAGGACCCTAAGATCATGAACTGAGCCAAAGGCAGACGCTTAACCAACTGAGCCACCCAGGCGCCCCTAAAACCTGTATTTAAAACACACACACACACACACACACACACACACACACACACACACACACACACA
>NW_027397069.1:8918001-8929999 GCF_003265705.2 Callorhinus ursinus
ACACACACACACACACACACACACACACACACACACACACACACACATATTTTAACCTCGGTAAAGAGAACAACCTGGAATGACAGCATGGAAAATGTATTTCTAACTCAAATAAAAAATGTCTAAAAAGAAATTTCTAAGTCTGTGTGTGTAACCAGTCCAGTGGTTCCCTGAAATCTAAGCCAGGGAAACAAAGAGCTCTAAAAATGAACACTTTTAAAAGCGTGTGGCCCCTGGGAGTCGAGGCCCAACTCAAAATTGTACTTATGGAAGCTGAAGGCACTAGAATATTCGGACTGTACAGAAGAAGCCTTAGAATCAGATCCACCCAAAACTTCCTTTTTTGGGATCAACCCGAGTTATTGACAATCTCCAATGTATCGGTCTCTGTACTCTTAGAATCACCTTCTTAATAAGCCAAGGTAAATTTCTGATAAAATAGCCCATCCATCCATCCATTGTTCCACCATTTATTCATTCAAGAAACATTTAGGTCTACCAACCTTGTGCCAAGGACTCTACTAGGCTTTAGGGATAGCAACAGAACATATTGTGCTTCTCTTCTGTGTTATCTTCCCTGCTACTTCCAGACAGATTTAATCACTCCCTCTCTGCAATGCTGATGTGAATCCATATACTTCAAAACTCAACTGGGTGAAAAATAAGGTTAACATCTTCTTGTGAAAACTAAAAGCCTTATCCAAGATTCTTATGTGAATTAGAAGACTGATCCATCTCCAGTCTAATTTTTGTACACATCCAGTCCCTTTTATGACTATGGGTTCCAAGAGGAAGGAACTCTGTTTTGCTTACCAAGTTTTCCCAGCTTCTACACATATTAGATGCAAATAGGGAAGGAATGGAGGGAAGGAAGGGAGGGAAGGAAGGGAGGGAGGAAGGAGGGAAGGGAGGGAGGAAGGGAGGGAGGGAGGGAGGGGGGGGGGGAAGGGAGGGAGGAAGGGAGGAAGGGAGGGAGGGAGGAAGGGAGGAAGGGAGGAAGGGAGGAAGGGAGGAAGGAAGGAAGGCAGGAAGGCAGGCCAGCCAGCTAGGCTCTGGCTCCTGAGCACACTGCATGGTCTAGCACAGAGTATTTGTCCTCTAGAAATATTTACTATGTGAAACTGAATTCACAAAGTCAACATCTCATGAATGAGACAGACATAGAACTTGGTCATCAGAGTTTGGTTAAGTCCCTACTACATAGAAGTATGTCAAAGGGTAATGGTAGCATATGGGAGAAATTTATAGGCACACTTTATCTGAACGCCAGCACATTAGCAAGTTTTCCAAATATTAGGAAATCTCATGACAAGGTGGACATGGTCAAATTGTTGGCCATCTTGTTGCCACCCCTTTGTGAATGGGCACCAGACCTCTAGGGATCAGCGTGACACTTTATGGCTTGCTTCTGCCAACAGTGTACACTATCCTTCATGCCAATCATTTAGAGAACATTCAGGTATTCACAGGTAGTTCTAGTCTCGTTAAAGTTTTCCATTTTCTCTAAACACAATTATTTTCTTTCTTGTTATGTTTATTGTTTAATCAAAATTACATGTGTTCATGGCATTAAAATGAATTTTTTTCTGCAAGTCTCATTTAATAAAATCCCAGCAGCCTCTTCTCGCCTGCCTCCCAACTTCTTTAACTGTTAACTATTTCTATTTGATGACTGCTATTGATTATGTCTTTTGATTATGCTAACATTTATTTAAATAATGTGCTCATAGTGTTCCAGTTACTGTTTTTAGTTCTCCATAGAATTGATTTTTTAGCCCTTCTCCTCCCTGCAGACACACACACACACACACACACACACACACACACACACACACACACACACTTCCCTCCCATATTCTTCCTACACAATGATATTACAGTTGGTTTGGATCAATATATGGCCTTTTACGTTGCTATGACATTAGAGAACCCTATCTCCCGCTGAGCCATATAGTGAACTACTGTCATATTTCCTTTCTTATATTCATTTTTAACTCCCTGGTGTTGTTTCCCTCTGTCCCTCCCTCCTTCCCTCCCATCCTTCTTCCTTCCTTTCTCTCTCTCTCTTCCTTCCTTCTTTTTTTTTTTTTTTGGTGGAGGGGGTTGCTCAGTTTTCTATGTACCTATTACTAATTAATCCCCAAATGCTTTACCATGTATGTAAATCTCCTCTTAACAGACACACATTCAGTATGCTATTGATTTTCCTATTTTGAGACACTCTTTCAGAGCCCTGTGCTTCCTTCTCTGCTAGGATCTGGTGTTAATGTTCTCTAGATTTACTGCTGAGATGTCCTTCCAGGATCTCTCACTAGCGCCCTTGGGGATTGCCTTGGCTACTCCATGTTTGATTGTTTGTTTTCTGGATCCAATGTCTTTTTTAATTTATATACTCCCTTGTTTTAAAATTTTTCTTCCTTCATGGGTGCCTGGGTGGCTCAGTTGGTTAAGCATCCAACTTGGTTTTGGCTCAGGTCATGATCTTAGGGTCATGAGATGGAGCCCCGTGTCGGGCTCCATGCTGAGTGTGGAGCTTGTTTGAGAATCTCTCTCCCTCTCCCTCTGCCCCTCCCCCCACCCCCACCCTGGTTTGTGTTCTCTCTCCCTAAAAAAAAAAAAAAAAATTAAAAACTAAACTAAAATATTTCCTCTTCCAATTGCTTCCTGTAAAAAGGTAACAAGGGAAGAAAATTTTGGTTTAATTTTTTTTAGGGGAGGAAAATTTGGGGACCTTGAATATACGACTATGTCTTTTTTTATCCTCTCAATGGATGGTGTGGCTGAAAACAGAGTACTAGATTGCAAATCATATCCCCCTCCATACTTGGAAGGCATGCACTGGCCATTTATCGCTACTTTCCAGCATGGTATTGAGAAGTTCAAGGCTATTCTGAATCTTATTTGTTTTTACTTTCCGAAAGCTTCATGAAACTTTTTGTCTCTAGTGTTCAGAAATTTAACAGTGATGTGCATGGGCTTGGGCCTTTTCTGTCCATTTTGCTCACACTTGGTAGCCCCTTTACTATGGAAACTCATGGACTTCCATTCTGGACAATTTGTAGCATTTGTTGGATACTTTTCTCCTCCTTGCTTCCTCTTTTTTTCTTCATGAAACTCCTATTTGCCTTTTCTCCTTTCTAGAAAGTTTGCTGAACTTTATCTTTCAACTTATTTATTGAGATTTTCCTGCTTTCCTATCATACCTTTTTAAAAAAAATTTTAAGATGTCTTTCTGCTTTCTGAATGTTCCTTTATAAAGCCTTCCTTTTCTTGTTTCATGAATGTAAAAATCCATCCCAGTCTTTTTGAAGTGTTTTTCTATGACATTGTTTTCTCTTTTTATTCCCAATTCCTTTTTGCTCTCAATTTTTTTCACCTCTGGCTTTTAAAGTTGGCTTATTTCCTAAAATTACTGGTCATCATTGGATGTCTGCTTGCATATGAGTGAGTCTATAAAGTGCCACTGAAAGCTTTTTATAGGGAGGGCCTGTTGTCAGATGGACTTCATTATGGAGCAATCTGGTTGGCCATTTCATGAGGGCACTCATGACTATAAGTATTGCCAGGTCCCCTTATCTCTTACCAATCAGTCATATTCTCCAAGGGAAAAAGCTTTCAATTTACTCCTTATAAGGTATTATCCAGGATGTCTGAATATGGACATTAAATAGAAGAGGAAATGAAGGTGGAGGTTATCTCGAAGTTTGCTGTGTAAAATTCCATTTAATGCCTCTATTTGTAGCATTCTTGGTGGTCCTGGAGCCAGCATGCCCAGTTCAAAAAAGCTAATTATGTGCAACTCTTTCCAACTCCATGATCAGAGACTTTATGTTGTTAGCTTAAAATTAGCTTTGGTGGGAGTATTTATCCCTCTGAAACTGGCAGCGACTACAAATTATACCCCCCTTCCCCAGCCCAAGCTGATTGTTAACAGAACCAGTGCTCCGTGGAGCGCACTACGCCTGCCCCGAGCTGTGTCTGGGTTTCCCCCGTGCCAGAACTCCTCTGGCTTACCCCTCCAAAAACACACTTTTAGTTTCCTGCCTGGGGTTGGGGGAAGGGAGCATGCTCATGGGTTTATGCAGAATGGGAAGGGGAGAAGGAGTCTAGCATCTATCTGCCTCTCGGACTTTAAACCCACTTTCCTGTTTCCAGCCCTCGCTTCACCCCCACTTTGAAAAGCACCTGGCACCACCACTCCCGGTTTTCTGAAGCACAATCAGGTTGCTTCTTGTCTCTACCTGCTGCTGGCTGAGGTTTCAGCTTCCTGGGATCTGCCAAGTCAGTGGCCATTCATCCATCTGTTTTGCAACATGCAAAATTAGGTTTCTGTGGTCTCCTTTTTGTGGGGTTTATATCTTTTTTTAAACGCTTTACACTCCTTTTAGAGGTCTGTGGGAGGAGCTCAATCTGCCTTTTTATTTTTATTTTTTTATTTTTAATTAAAGGTGTATGACATAGTGATGTGACAATTATATATATTATGCTCACCATGGTAAGTTTAGTTACCCTTTGTCGCCATTCAACGTTTACAGTATTACTGACTATATTCCCTATTCTGTACTTCTCATCCCCATGACTTATTTTACAACGTATTTTCTCCCATTCCCCCTATCTCCCTCCCCTCTGCCAACCACCGATCTGTTCCTTTTATTTATGAGTCTGTTTCTTTTGTTGTCATTGTTCTTTTGTTTTGTTTTTTAGATTCCACATGTATGTGAAATCATATGGTATTTGTCTTTGTCTGTCTGACTTATTTCCCTTAGCATAACACCCTCTAGACCCAGCCATGTTGTCACAAATGGCAAGATTTCATTCCTTTTCCAAGGATTAGTAATATTCCTCTGTGTGTGTGTATGTGTGTGTGTACACAATATATACATCTTTTGTTATCCATTCATCCATAGATGGACAGTTGGGTTGCTCCATATCTTGGCTATTGTAAATAATGCTGCAATAAACATAGGAGTGCATATGTCTTTTTTGAGTTAGTGTTTTCCTTTTCTTCAGATAAATACCCAGAATTAGAATTACTGGATTGTATGGTACTTCTATTTTTTCTGCCTTTTCTAATGTGAAAATCCAACTGAAGACTTGACGGTGTATTAGGGGCAGGCCACGAATCTGAGTGGTCCAGAAACACTCCTCCAATCCTGGGCCCACCCAGAAGGGCCTCCCAAGACTCAGGGAGGCCCCACAGCCAAGTTTGACTTTCTGGTGCTCCGGTTAATAATATGCAGGTCAGCGTGGCCCCTGGGGGCAGGGGCAGAAGCACATCAGAGGATGGAGTTACCATGTATGTTTGCTAAGTATTTGCCTGATGCTATTCAGGGCTTGGCCAACTGCTACAAACTTGGTAACGTCGACTTCCTGAAACTCCCTCTTCCTGGCTTTTGTAAAACACATACATATTTCCTCTTGGAAAAGTTTCCAAGTACCAGGGCAACCCGAAGAGATCCTGTGGATTTGAGCCATTACCTGTTGATCTATAAATTGGTTAGAATTTATTTGGCAATTGAGAAATAACTAATTTTGCTCCTGTTCCATGCAGCCTCAAGGTTCACACCATTCATCTTGTTAAATTCAGTTTTTCAGCTCCAAGAGGTAAGAAGGCATCTCAGCGTGAATAACTCTGAAGAACAAATGGCATTTCTGGGCTGATCACTTAAAAAAAACGTGTGCTGGGCAAGGAAAAAGCCATGCTGATTCCTTTCATTCTGTGCCCGGTGGACCTACCAGTGGTAGTGTAGGCTGGCTGATTATTGAAGACTGGAAAACTTTTCCACTTTCGGTTACAAAATTGGCAACAATTTCTGAGACAAAAAACACTCTTGGCACCACAGGCAACCACACAGCACCAAGATACAATCGGAAAACATGCTCTAAATTGTTGGCCTAGGCTCTCAGGAGACCTTGTTCTCGGTGAGCTGGTGTGTGACATGGTGGGGCCCTAACTTCAGTTCTGGGAGAATGACTCCCCTGTTGAGACCAGAGGGAAAGGCCTCCGTCCCCTTAAGAAACATCTTTTAAGTGTGGGAACCCACACTTAAGGAACCCACACTACAGGAACCCAGGAGATAAATGATTCTTGGATAAAGGTAGTGCCTCTCAGGGACAGAAGAGTAAAGTGTCCATTATATAAATGTGTGCTTGCTGCTAGATGCATGTCGGTCCCAGCCTCTGCTCACCAGTCCCTAGCCATTCATCTTTCGGCAGCTGGGCCCTCTCTAAGCTTCATTCTCTTCGATAAAATGGAAGTAACCATAAGAATTACCTGGAGAAGCTGCTGGGAGTAGTGAAGAGCAGGCAGCCCACAAAGACTTTGCTACTGTGGGCTGTTACTGTGGGTGACACGTCTGCTACGAGTCAGCTCCAAGTTATGCCAAGGTGGCCTCTCTGGAAGGGACAGATCAAGGAGCAGGGTTTACTATCTGAGGAAGTGCCAGGGCTGTTCCCTGAGAAAGCAGAGAATGACTTAGTGAACCTGAGGAAGATGCAGAGTTGACATTAAATATTTACTAAGCATCCAGAGCACATGAGAAAGCAGATGGATTTATCTCCAGGAACATTTCACTTAACTTAAGATAAGGCATTAAACATCCATCTGAAGCATGAACATGTCCTCATTGATTCACTAATGAGAAGGTACCTCAGGAAGCATAATATTACATTCTTTAATGCCTGCCAGAGCTGAATCTTGCCCTATCACTTTCTCTCCCTTGTTTTACACCCACACACTTCACTGGCAAAGCCCTGCATCTCTAAGACACACAGCCCCGGTGACAGTGTATCTTGGCTTAAGCAAAGGCACGTTTCATCAAATCCACACACACAGCAAACATATTGTGTGGAAAGTTCCCAAGTTCAAAGCTGGGTGTGAGTCTTTGCTCCTCTTTAGGCATTTTAAATATGTTTTGAATGGTGAAACTTCGTGTGTGTGTGTGTGTGTAAAAGTGTATGTGTGCTAAGGGGGGGCGGAGCAAGATGGCGGAGGAGTAGGAGACCTGGATTTCGTCTGGTCTCGGGAATTCAGCTGAATAGGGATCAAACCATTCCGAACACCTACGAACTCAACAGGAGATCGAAGAAGAGAGTAGCAACAACTCTCTGAACAGAGAAGCGACCACTTACTAGAAGGTAGGACGTGCGGAGAAGTGAATCTGACGTGATATTCGGGAGGATAGACGGCGGGGGAGGGGGCCTCCGTCGGCCGCTTCTGGCAAGTGCTAGAGCCACGGAGCACAAAATCGGACCTTTTAGAAGTCGGCTCCGCGGAGGGACGTCGCTCCAGTGGCTAAGCGGGGGGTGGAACCCTCGCGGGACAGTGTGGTCTCAGGACCCTCGGGGTCACAGAAAGACCGGGGGTGCCTGAGTGCAGCAGAGCTCCCAGGGATCGGAGCGGGGAAGCCGGCTGCAGAGACGGAGCCGAGGCGTGGGCTCTCAGCTCGGGGTGGCCATAAACTGTGATCTGCGGCCCAGTCGGGCCACTGCTCCTCCAGCAGGGACCCAACAAGCGGCAGAGCCAGGGAGACTCCCCTTCCTCCCCCGGGAGGAGTGGTGCGGGAGCGCACCGCAGGGATCTGCTGGGTTTGGAGACTCCACACGGGGTCGGGTGCCAGAGATAGCAACGCTCGGTCACAGGCCGGGTGAGCACGGAGTGCGGCCGGAGACCAGGGAGACGGGAGTGACTGCTTTTCTCTGGGGGCACACTGAGGAGTGGGGCCCCAAGTTCTCGGCTCCTCCGGGTGGAGATTTGGAGGCCACCATTTTCACCCTGGTCCTCCAAAGCTGTACCGAGAGCTTGCAGGGAACAAAAGCTCCTGAGAGCAAACCCGAGCAGCTTGCTTAGGCCTGACCAGCAAGGGCGGGGCAATTCCGCCTCCGGCAAAGACATTTGGGAACCACGGCAACAGGCCCCGCCCCCAGAAGATCAGCACAAACAGCCAGCAAGCCAAGACCAAGTTTACCATTCAAGGAGAACGGGAGAACTCCAGCGCTAGGGGAATACTGCACATAGAATTCATGGCTTTTTTTACCATGATTCATTAGTTTTTCAAAGTTAATTTTTTTAACTGTTTTTTTTTTTATTTTTTCTTTTTCCCTTTTTCAACCAACATTTTATCAATCCCTTTTTTAAAAAAACATTTTTTATTTTTCATTTTTAGAGTCATATTTTATCCCCTCATAGTAGTTACCCTTATTTTTGGCATATACATATAAGTTGTTCTCTTTTTAAAATTTTGAGATACAGTTTCTTCTAACAGATCAAAATATACCCTAAGTCACTAGTGTATGGCTTTGTTCTAGTCTCCTGCCTGATCACATTCTCTCCCTTTTTTTTAAATCTTCTCTTTCTTTTTTTAAACAACCTCTTATCAATTCCTTTTATAAAATCTTTTATAATTTTCATCTTTACAGCCATCTTCCATCCCTTCATTGTATCAACCCTTATTTTGTATAAATAAGTCTTTCTTCCTTTAAAATTTTAGGAGGCACTTTTTTCTAACAGACCAAAATACGCCCAAAATCTAGTGTGTGCACTGATCTATGCACTAGCCTGATCATATTTGATCATATTTTGTATTGTTCTGTTTTTGTTTTTATCTTTTTCTTTTTGGTTTTTTTTTTTCCTCTTTCTTTTTTCTTTCTTTCCCTTTCTTTTCCCCTGGTTTCAGGTCTTTTCTGATTTGTATAGAGTATATTTGCTGGGGACGTTGTTAACCTGTTAGCATTTTGTTCTCTCATTCATCTATTCTCCTCTGGACAAAATGACAAGACGAAAAAAATCACCTCAGCAAAAAGAACAAGAGGTAATACCGTCAGCCAGGGACCTACTCAGTATGGACATTAGTGCGACATCGGACCCAGAGTTCAGAATCATGACTTTAAAGATACTAGCTGGGCTTGAAAAAAGCGTGGAAGTTATTAGATAAACCCTTTCTGGAGAAATAAAAGAACTAAAATCTAACCAAGTCAAAATCAAAAAGGCTATTGATGAGGTGCAATAAAAAATGGGGGCACTAGGGCGCCTGGGTGGCTCAGTTGGTTAAGCAACTGCCTTCAGCTCAGGTCATGATCCTGGAGTCCCGGGATCGAGTCCCGCATTGGGCTCCCTGCTCAGCAGGGAGTCTGCTTCTCCCTCTGACCCTCCCCCCTCTCATGTGCTCTCTCTCTCTCAAATAAATAAAATCTTTAAAAAAAAAAGAAAAAAATGGGGGCACTAACTGCTAGGATAAACGAGGCAGAAGAGAGAATCAGCGATATAGAAGACCAAATGATGGAAAATAAAGAGGCTGAGAAAAAGAGAGAGAAACAACTACAGGATCACGAGGGCAAAATTCGAGAGATAAGAGATACGATAAGATGAAACAACATTAGAATAATTGGGATCCCAGAAGAAGAAGAAAGAGAAAGAGGGTCAGAAGGTATATTGGAGCAAATAATTGCAGAGAACTTCCCTAATGTGAGGAAGGAAACAGGCATCAAAATCCAGGAGGCACACAGAACCCCTCTCAAAATCAATAAAAATAGGTCAACACCCCGACATCTAATAGTAAAACTTACGAGTCTCAGAGACAAAGAGAAAATCCTGAAAGCAGCTCGGGAGAAGAGATATGTAACCTACAATGGTAGAAATATTAGATTGGCAACAGACCTATCCACAGAGACCTGGCAGGCCAGAAAGGACTGGCATGATATCTTCAGAGCACTAAACGAGAAAAATATGCAGCCAAGAATACTATATCCAGCTAGGCTCTCATTGAAAACTGAAGGAGAGATAAAAAGCTTCCAGGACAAACAAAAACTAAAGGAATTTGCAAACACGAAACCAGCCCTCCAAGAAATATTGAAAGGGGTCCTCTAAGCAAAGAGAGAGCCTAAAAGCAGCATAGATCAGAAAGGAACACAGGCAATATACAGTAACAGTCACCTTACAGGCAATATAATGGCACTAAATTCATATCTTTCAATAGTTACCCTGAACGTAAATGGGCTAAATGCCCCAATCAAAAGACACAGGCTATCAGATTGGATTAAAAAACAAGACCCATCTATATGCTGTCTGCAAGAGACTCATTTGAGACCCAAAGACACCCTCAGATTGAAAGTGAGGGGGTGGAAAACCATTTACCATGCTAATGGACACCAAAAGAAAGCTGGGGTGGCAATCCTTAAATCAGACAAATTAGATTTTAAAACAAAGACTGTAATAAGAGATGAAGAAGGACATTATATCCTACTTAAAGGGTCTATCCAACAAGAAGATCTAACAATTGTAAATATCTATGCCCCTAACATGGGAGCAGCCAATTATATAAGGCAATTAACAACAAAAGCAAAGAAACACATCGACAACAATACAATAAAAGTGGGGGACTTTAACAACCCCCTGACTGAAATGGACAGATCATCTAAGCAAAAGATCAACAAGGAAATGAAGACTTTAAATGACACACTGGACCAAATGGACTTCACAGACATATTCAGAACATTCCATCCAAAAGCAACGGAATACACATTCTTCTCTACTGCCCATGGAACATTCTCCAGAATAGATCACATCCTAGGTTTCAACCAGCACCAAAAGATTGGGATCATTCCCTGCATATTTTCAGACCACAATGCTTTGAAACTAGAATCAATCACAAGAGGAAAGTCAGAAAGAACTCAAATACATGGAGGCTAAACAGCATCCTACTAAAGAATGAATGGGTCAACCGGGAAATTAAAGAATTTAAAAAATTCATGGAAACCAATGAAAATGAAAACACAACGGTTCAAAATCTTTGGGATACAGCAAAGGCAGTCCTGAGAGGAAAGTATATAGCAATACAAGCCTTTCTCAAGAAACAAGAAAGGTCTCAAATACACAACCTAACCCTACACCTAAAGGAGCTGGAGAAAGAACAGCAAATAAAAGCCTAAACCCAGCAGGAGAAGAGAAATAATAAAGATCAGAGCAGAAATCAATGAACTAGAAACCAAAAGAACAGTAGAACAGATCAACGAAACTAGGAGCTGGTTCTTTGAAAGAATTAACAAGATTGATAAACCCCTGGCCAGACTTATCAAAAAGAAAAGAGAAATGACCCAAATCAATAAAATCATGAATGAAAGAGGAGAGATCACAACCAACACCAAAGAAATACAAACAATTATAAGAACATATTATGAGCAACTCTATGCCAGCAAATTAGATAACCTGGAAGAAATGGGTGCATTCCTAGAGATGTATCAACTACCAAAATTGAACCAGGAAGAAATAGAAAACCTGAACAGACCTATAACCACTAAGGAAATTGAAGCAGTCATCAGAAATCTCCCAACAAACAAAAGCCCAGGGCCAGATGGCTTCCCAGGGGAATTCTATCAGACATTTAAAGAAGAATTAATACCTATTCTCCTGAAACTGTTCCAAAAAATAGAAATGGAAGGAAAACTTCCAAACTCATTTTACGAGGCCACCATTACCTTGATCCCAAAACCAGACAAAGACCCCATCAAAAAGGAGAATTACAGACCAATATCCTTGATGAACATGGATGCAAAAATTCTCACCAAAATACTAGCCAATAGGATCCAACAGTACATTAAAAGGATTATTCACCATGACCAAGTGGGATTTATCCCTGGGCTGCAAGTTTGGTTCAACATCCGCAAATCAATCAACGCGATACAATACATTAACAAAAGAAAGAAAAAGAATCATATGATCCTCTCAATAGATGCAGAAAAAGCTTTTGACAAAGTACAGCATCCTTTCTTGATCAAAACTCTTCAGAGTATAGGGGTAGAGGGTACATACCTCAATATCATAAAAGCCATCTATGAAAAACCCACAGCGAATATCATTCTCAATGGGGAAAAGCTGAGAGCCTTTCCCCTAAGGTCAGGAACGCGGCAGGGATGTCCACTCTCACCACTGCTATTCAACATAGTATTAGAAGTCCTAGCCACAGCAATCAGACAACAAAAAGAAATCAAAGGCATCCAAATC
>NW_027397069.1:8930399-9239254 GCF_003265705.2 Callorhinus ursinus
CTGTGAATTGTGCAAGACTGTTGAATCACAGATCTGTACTTTTGAAACAAATAATGCAACATATGTTAAAAAAGAAAAAGAAGAAGATAGCAGGAGGGGAAGAATGAAGGGGAGTAAGTCGGAGGGGGAGACAACCATGAGAGATGATGGACTCTGAAAAACAAACTGAGGGTTCTAGAGGGGAGGAGGTGGGGGGATGGGTTAGCCTGGTGATGGGTATTAAAGAGGGCACATTGGGTGTCATGCACAAACAATGAATCATGGAACCCTACATCAAAAACTAATGATGTAATGTATGGTGAGTAACATAACAATAAAAAAATTTTTAAAAAGTGTATGTGTGCTAGTGTATAGGAGTGCATATGAATTTATACTAATGGACCTAATTACCCCACTTCTGTTTTTAAGAGTAGTCATTATTACCCCAAACATCTCTTTGGATTCCATTATACCCTTTGCAAGACATTCACTAACTGACAATATCAGGTATAAGGCATATTTACCTTAGCATAAAAATCTTGAAATTTTCCACCGAAGATAGTAAATAATTAAGTAGTACTGATCCATATCTTATTTGATGCTGCCTCTTCACTTGTTCATCTGTATGATCACGGGTTGCTTTCTTTTCTTGTTAAAACAGACTTCACTTTTATTTTCATTTATTTTTATTTATTTTTTAATTTTTAAAATTTTATTGTTATGTTAGTCACCATACATCAGTTTTTGATGTGGTGATCCACGATCCGTTGTTTTCGTATAACACCCAGTGCTCCTTCACTTTTAGAGCTATTTTAGGTCTGCAGCAAAATTGAGCTGGAGGTACAGAGTTCCCATATACCCTCTGCCCCCACACACGCAGAGCTTCCCCAACTATCCACATCCCCCACCAGAGTGGGTCGCATGCCACAACTGATGAACCTATGTGGACACATCACAGTCACCCAAAGTCACAGTGTACCTTGCGTTCACTCTTGTACATTCTATAGGTTTTGACAAATGCATAATGATAGATGTCCATCAATGATGTTAACGGTTCTTTGGCATTACCGAATTGAAAGACTAGGACATTAATACAGATTTTTTCTCCCCAGGATCCATAGGTAGAATAGTCTCAGCTAAGAAACACAGAGCTAGGGGCGCCGGGGTGGCTCAGCTGTTAAGCATCTGCCTTCAGCTGTGGTCATGATCCCAGGATCCTGGGATTGAGTCCCGCATCGGGCTCCCTACTCAGCAGAGAGCCTGCTTCTCCCTCTGCCCCTCCCTCTGCCTGTGCTTTCCTGCTGTCAAATAAATAAATAAAACCTTAAAAAGCAACAACAACAACAACAACAACACACAGAGCTACCCTTCTATTCAGAACATTTTCTAATGATATAACAAGGCCCCAACTTAAAAAAAAACTAAAAGTCTTCACGGAAGTCTCCAGTGAACATTGTCAGTCAATGAGTATGTCTTCCAGGATTGAACCTGGGTGGTTACTCTTTACCCTGTACCCAGTCGTTCAGCTTCCCTATTTCTCAACCATCCATCCTCAAGCACGCGACTCTGGGTCTTCCCACGGTCAAGCTCACACACTGGCAGGCTGGTCTGAATGGAGCCCTGACCCATGCTTGATTCTGTTGTGATTTCTTCCTCGTCTCTAGTTCCCTTTGTCATTGCCCAGAGCCAGGGAGCCCTTGGCATTTCTTGTCCCTCTTCCCTCCTGCTCTATGCACTATGTGTCTTTGGTTATTTACCGCCCCTTAGTTCTGGAGCCTGTGTGCTTCCCTCACTCACTCTCAGGCACGTCTCTTGTCCTCAAACCATGAATTTCTTCTTTCCCCTCCTGGAAAACATGCCCTGGACATGAGACAAAGCAACCTCTGCCTTCCTGCCTTGGGTACCCAAGTGGACGCTGGTTTTAATGCAATTTCTTTCCTCTCCAGGTATTCAGGGCAGAGAAAGTTCTCGTTTTCATTGGCTCCAATACATTATCACGATGCCAAATATCTCAACTATAACCAATGTGAGAAATGGACTATTTCATTTGCAAGCTGAAGAATCAGGTAAATATGAGCATTTCTTTATTTAGTTAGCAGGAAAAAATCATTCTAGATTGTCCACGTGGGACCATTCCTAGCCACTGGTGGGCTATTGCTTTACACTCAGCCGAAGTTACAGTGCCGGGTGGGGAGGCATGATTATAGAAACAGAGCTAGGGACAAATGCCAACACGAACATGTATTATATAAACACAGCTCAAATTACCTCCATACGTTCTGAATTTAGAAATCTCACCAATCCACAGATGAAAAATATTCGAGTATCTAAGTCTGGGATAATATCAAGTGAATGGACAGTGCATTTAGTGCTAGAAGCACAGTTAGGAATTTCTCATGCTTTGTGCAACTTGCCTGCTTCACAAGCAACCGAGGGAGCAGGGGAGCCCATTGCAGTAGTTCATTTAACTTTTCAAATTTCCAGATGCTGTTCTTGTCTCAGCTCCTGTTTGGATAACTGCCATTACGTTCCCTTTCCAATAAAACCTGGTGTGCGACACTCCTCTCTGGCTGACACTGCTTTTACCTCGTTCCTACCAAATTACCCAAAACCAACAGGGGTCTGTCGTGGTCCATAGTATAGCAGGAGCCTCCCCGATTCTGTTGCAGACCCAAGGGTTGTCTTTCCCACGGAGAGGTGGCCACTGTGGCTTATCCTGAGAAAAAGAATCCACGCCAGAAGCAGGCTCTAAGGTATCATTTTAGTCTTCCCTACCTCATCCTCAGAAGTCAATAACCCCTATTGTTTTGGGGTGACTGGTCATGGTCCCTGGGGACCAGACCCATCCTAGGTACCCCTGGCAGCTGCCCCTGGCTTTGGGAAGGAGGGGAGGCTAGCCATGCATTCTAATGAAAATGATAGAACATAGCTTTGGATTTTGAACAAGGAAAGGGCTTTCTGTAAAGTGAGAGCTCCAGGCAATTTTCCTGTTCCAGTCATTCCTGCAACATAAAGGGTCCTCCCTCCACAGGACCCCCACTACAGATCTTTCATTCCTCACTGACCATTCTTAAAGCCCCTTGATCAACGAAGATCCCTGGCTGACAGCAACCTTCCCTTAAGAAATCGTATTTTTCAACTGCAAATGTCGTTTCATTCTGAATGAAGAGTTAATTTTATACATGATGCTTGGAGGGAATATTAGAGAAGTGTTTTTGGGGGTTTGGTTTTGTTTTAGAGAGAGAGAGAGAGAAAGAGAGAGAGCAAGAGAGGGGCAAAGGGAGAGGGAGAGAGAGAATCTTGAGCAGGCTCCATGCCCAGTGGGAGCCCCACGCAGGGCTCGATCTCATGACCCTGAGATCATGACCTGAGCCAAGTTCAATCAAGAGTTGAACATTTAACCAACTGAGCCACCCAGGCGCCCTTAGAGAAATGTGTTGATATCTTGTCCATGATGGACTGGATCTGTTGTTAGAAAACTTTTTTTTTTCTTTTAAAATGAGAAACCCTTTCTTCAAATAAAATCTTGCACGGAAGGCTGCTATACACATCAGGTAAAAGTGCAACTGCCCTGGGGAAAACCAAGGCAGTTCAATTGTTTGGTCCAAGTAACCCATGAGATAGCTACATGGAAGCCTTACCTTGGGGCTTCCCAAGGTAAGGCTTGGGAAGATGGTCTGAAGAACCCAGAATCGGATGATTTGTCCAGCTCTTTCCTCCAACAAACTGTTATTTGATAATGTAGCTATACTGGCCGGTCCCAAACACCATCTCATGCCCATGTGTTTTAGTTGGTTTCCATGTAAAAATAATACCAGTCTTAAATATACAGATTAGAGGCAAAACTACAAAGATACTAGCTAGCAACCGCTTATGAAATAAAGGAACATGTAGAGTAATATCAAGACCCACACACTCACTTTGCGCAGCGAGTTATTACCCCAGATATCCTGGGCAGCCATGCCCTTGATCACCTTGGTTCTTCTTCCTTTGCCACTTTCTCCCTTTCTCTTTCTTCTTGCCATCCTCTATTCTTTCTCTTCTCTCTTACATTTTTTTTTTTTGCTCACTCCTTTTCCCCATATCTTCCTTGATCTCTCTTTTTCCCCCTTTTTCTTCATCTTTAATTCTTTTACTTTTTTTTGTATTACGTTTGCTTTTGGTCTTTTCCCAGCTTCTGCTTACTCCTTCCATATCAGTCAGGCTAGGCTAGGCTACATGGCAGTAACAAACATCCCCCAAGTCTCAAGTGCTTCAAGCTTCAAGTTTATTTCTCAGTCATTCCACATGTCCGTTGCAGTTTGACAGGGGCTCTGCTCATGTTAGTCATCTGGGGATCCAGCTGATGGAGCATCCATTTTCTCAAATGTTGCTAGAACGAAAAGAGAATGGGGGGGGCACACACTGTCTCCAGAAGCTTCCATCTAGACATGAAAGACATATAACCTGCCTCCTATTTCATTGCCAAAGCAAGTTATACGGACACACTTTAAGTAGGTGGGTGAAGTGCACTTCTACCAGGTGCCTGTGAGTTAGAAAGTACAAACTTATGGAAATGCCCCCAATGAGTACCACTCATTAAGTAAACTGTGCAGATCTATTCAAGATTCCTCCCACTCCTCAGCTTCTAATTTTCTTTCCCTCCAGCCCTGTTCCTCTTCCCCCTTATTTGTCCCTGGTTGAGGTCCTTCCCGATTCCCTCCCCTTCCTCAGCCCATCCTGTGGTAGAAGCACCAACAATAGTCATGGGAAGTATCACTTAACATGCGGAGAGGGGAGTGTCATGGTTTTATGCATAATCCCTGGTGTAACAGGATGACAGGCCTCTACGCAGAAGAGAAGGCTGTGTCAGGCCCTGGTCGGGCCCCTCCCTCCCTGAAAGGGACAGTCCTGACAGACACTGGTCTTTTCCACTGTTGATGATAAAGCCATGCTGCTTAAGGCTCACATGGAGCACGCTCTCCCTTTTCCCATTCTACACCGCTTCACATTAATAATCATTTAAACTCTTTCTCCATAACCATCACTTAGCTGCCCTAAAATAAGTCGGGGCAAAACCATTCCCACTATACTTAATAAATATATAATAAAGGTACAATGCAAAAATATAAGGGTGGTTATGTAGTATCGATTATAGTTATAATGAATCCAAGGAAATAGCTGGATTGCAGAATTATAAGGAAATCTCTAAGGTAAAGCCAAACCTTACCTATCAATAAAACAGTACCGAGAGCTGAAGAAGAGCAAGTACGTATTATTTGAATATAAATGTTACTCACTTCATCCGCTTAGTCAGATAGCACTGGGGACCAGTAAACCAGAAGCCAATATGTCTACTCTACCAGCTCCTATTCCCCAACTGGCTGAAAGTCATGTGCAGTTTTGCATCTTAGACCTCTTTCCTGGGTAGCACTCAATGGCATGGGAACATGGAGGAATTTGTGAGGTATTGACAGCAGGAAGATTCTTCAGAAACTTTTTTGTGTTACCTGGAGTGCCATGGCCCGGATCAGCTATGGGCTACGTCGTATGATCAGAGACAAATTGGGCTGGCTTGGGAGTGGTTACATGTAAATGGCTGCGACGATGAGATGATAAAAGACAAAGAAAGCTTCTCAAATGTCTCCCCCAACGTTCACTACATTGACACAATTTTACAACTAGACAATTGTTCTTTTGAGAACTAAGGTTTTTTTGGGTTTTTTTTGTTTTTTTTTAGCTTTCAGAAGAACCAATAAAAAATGTTACCTGGGAGGTGCAATATTAATTTTTTTAAATTTTTTATTGTTATGTTAATCACCATATATTACATCATTTGTTTTGGTGTAGTGTTCCATAAGCAATATTAATTTTTTTAAAACCATCATCAATTACCATGGTATTGCAGGGTTACTTGATACCATAAATCTGGACGAGGTAGTATGGGGGAAGTGAAGAGTCCTTGGTCTTAAGAGGAGGTAGCTGGTAATTCTTGGGAAACCAGGACCAAAACCAAGATTTACCACCTTCTCATTTTTCCCCAAGGAACAGCTCTGATTTTTCTCAAGGCAAACTAGAAAATTTTGTGACATAGAAACAAAACTAAATTTTCCAAAGCTGCATGTTAGTCGTATTCCTTGGGCCACAAGATATATCCCAGATTTCCCCCTTAGGGTAAGTAAACATGTTTCAATTCCCTGAGGAGTGTCCCTTCGAGTTGTGAGTTCCAAGATGGAGGGCAGGAAGCTGACACGGAGGTCAGGCAGGGAGGAGATACTCACAGGAAAGCAGAGGGTACAGAGCGATGCAGATACGGGGGCACCCATGACCCAGGCTGAGACAGTCCATGACTATTTCAAGTTCATGGGCGGTATGTCTGGCTTATTCAACTCCAGGTTTTGAGGAACTGAGACCTGAAAATGTGTGAGTTTTCATGGTACTTACAGACACTTTCCAATACACAGTTGGGGTGGGAGTTGTTTTTAAAGGAAAAATAAAATAAGATGAAAACAGGGAGGGAGACAGACCATAAGAGACTCTTAACTCTAGGAAACAAACTGAGGGCTGCTGGAGGGGAGGTGGTGGGGGGATGGGGCAACTAGGTGATAGGTATTAAGGAGGGCACGTTATATAATGAGCCCTGGATGTTATATGCAACTGATGAGTCACTAACTTCTACTTCTGAAACTAATAATACACTATATGTTAATAAAATTTTTTTAAAAAGATGTTAGTTGAAAGATGCATTCTAAAAATAAATAAGTTAATTAATTAATTAATTAAAAAAAATTAAGGGCCTAGAGACAAGGCCCCTGCATTCAGTATTTCATGATTCTATTTACAATTGAGAAGCCAGAGGTGAGTATCTTTTTTTTTTATAGGCATGGTACTTTTAAAGCTTATAATTGATGATTGTGATATTTATTTAATCTTCATTCTCTCCCTCCCTTTTATTTTTATTTTTTTCTTTAAATTTTTTTATTGTTATGTTAATCACCATACATTACATCATTAATTTTTGATGTGGTGTTCCATGATTCATTGTTTGTGCATAACACCCAGTGGCCAGAGGTGAATATCTTATTTCGATAAGATGAGCCAAGTTCCCTTCTTTGTAGGAAATCAAGTATTATCAATTAATAAATGAAGAAATGCAGAATTATCAATATCTTACTTTTACTAAAGTTTCTTATTAAGGCAACCACTTTCTACCGTTTTGTATACAATTAATAATAAATAGTACAATAATCACATGCATTAATTCTCATTAAATGAGAAGGCTAGCATCCCTTGGGCTTCCACCTCTTTTGTTTTGCTTCCTTTTTACCCCTCTATGTAGAGTTGTTACTTAATTTTTTTGTTTGTTTGTTTTGCAAATCAACCTTCTCTTTGGCTTAGTTCCTTAGGTGACCAGTGTTGGCAGGGCCTTATTTTAGGAAGCCAAATACGCAGAGATGTAAATCCCCAGGAGAAAAGGTGACCTGGCTCTGGCTGCCACTGTTGGAGGGAACGCTCCATCATTCCTGGGTCATAGCTCTTCCCGCTCTGTGAAAGCCTGCTCTCCGTCTGCCTCCAGAGCAAACAAACAGCCACAGGCCATGTAGTAGCTAACAACTCAGCTCTGCACAGGAGTGACTCATGACACGGAGAAGGTGAGTCATTCTGTACTCCTAGGAGTACACGCTCTCCCTACCCCACCTCACCCCCAAGCTTTGAGGACTCTGAACTCTATTAAAGGATCTATAGAATGCAAGGGAGGAGTGACGACAGTGTGTGTAAATTGTAGCAGGCACAGATGCTTCAAACAAATTGTAGGCATAATATACTTACATTTTGAGACAGGAGGAAAAAAAATACATGTGCTACTTTTAAATAAAGAATATTCAGCATACACAACAATTTAAAGAATTCTAACATGCCTTATTGCCTCTAAGTAAATACTGCTTTCTGAAAGGAACTGACATGGTTGGGTTTGGGCATCTTCCTACTCTTAGGAAGATGGTTTTTAAAATTGATTTGCATTTCAGATTTTTTTTATTTAATCAGAACATACATCATGTCATCAGACCCATCCTATTAAATGCCACCCTAGGAGCAAGCTCATGAGATTCTGCTGCTAGCGCTGTGTCTAAATGTCAGATGTAGGGCAGGTATAAAGAATGATTTTGATCACAACTTAGGGTCAAAATGATTACCTTTGGGTTCTTCTCCTATAATAGTCTTTCCCAGAGAGCTTATGGTTTATCTGCTTGTTCCTAAATAAAGCATATTATTTTTCATAAGAGAAAAAAACGGAGTTTCTATGATCTAAAGATGGAAAAGTATAGCCAATATATTATCAGAAGCAAATATATTCTGTGTATACAAAAAACAATGCAAAAGCCTTTCTGGACATTATTTCTACTGGAATCTGCCAAAGACAGAGAAAGAGTAAGATGGGCACACAGAGTGTTTCTCAGAAGCCAAACCAAAAAGAAAAATGTTAAGAGAGATAAACATTATGTCATGTTTCTGAAACTTCCTGATCATCCTTAAAGTAGACCATCTGTCCCTGATGACGAAACTCACTGGATGAGACCTTGCGGAATGTAACTCTTGTAAAATTTCTGAAACACTGAATTTGTTCCCCAGTATTCCAACTCTGGCAAATCTGTTACCCAGATGTAAATTTAGAAACATCAGAGCTCTTGGCTCCCTGAAGGAAGAATTTCAATTTAGAAAAGGCATTAGAGACTAACAAGAGAAGAATGCTCAAAACCTAAATTACCCCAAACAAACCAGGATGCAACATAAGGGAAACAACTAGAGAATTCAGCAATAGGGGAAGGTGAGTTCGAGCTTCTCTTACCACTGGGAGGAAAAGATTCTGCCAGCCAACAAAAATGAAACTCAGCGACATGCTCCAAATGCTAAGCACATAGTCCGATTTTGATGAACAATTCTAAGCATGTTCCTACGTGTCACTTAGCACATGAACAATTTCAAATTTGACACTCACCAAAGGTGTGTGCGTACGCGTTTGGGAGTGACTCTGCGTCGCCAGCCCTCTACGAAGAGGCAGATGCGACTGGGAAAAACAAAGTTGTTATGATGAATCCTTAAGCAGAGTAAAAACAGGAGGAGTCATAAAAGTTCAACAAGAAAAGCTTCAAGAAAGGACAGGTGAAATGGCGGAAGATGTCAGGAAGTGGCGCTGACTTGGAAAAATTTAGCAGGAAACATGCTAAGCAAGAGATTCCGCGCACGGGTAAGAGGAGCCAGAGAATGGGTCCAGCCTGGATGGACTTACGTTAAGAGCTGCAGGCAAAAACGGGAGGTGAGGGGCCAGAGGAGGGGATGAAAGAGAAGCGGAGGGAGGACAGCCTCCATCCTCCCAGCCTTGCTCTGCAGGGGCTTACCCTGGGCGCCTCATTGGCTGGGCAGCCTCCCAGATCTGCCCAGTGGAGACCCATGGGCCCCCTGGCTCTGGGGGTCCTCAGAACCTCAGACAGGCTTCCTTCTATGTGCTTCTTAAGCTGGAGCACACCATTGGAGCCACCCGTACACACGTAAAACAGCCATGTACAACAGCCTTCCCAGTGCACTTGAGCACAGTGGCTTGGGAATCAAAAAGACTCACCAAAATGAATCTGACATATTCACAATAGGCTTAATGGCCATTGTATACATGGCAATTACCCCGTAAATAGGTTTTATAAATCACTACGTTGCATTTACACCGCTAAACCAAGGTGGTAATTTTCCATTTCATTAGATTTATCAGTCACCATAGCACAGTATAATGAACACCACAGACCCATTACCAAAAACGAACAATTATTAACATTTTGCCACATTTACTTTATTATTTTTTGATGTAGTATTTAAAGTAAGTTTCATGACCTTTTCCTCCTGAAGACCTCAGTAGCATCTCTAAAAACTAAGGACAGTTTCCTCTATAACCACCATCCCCAACTGCATCTACCCAGATCAACAACAGTACCTGCAAATCTGACAGTCCTCGTTCCATATTCAGATTTCCCACAACTGTCCCCCACATGTGTTTTAGGACTCATTTATTCAAAGCAGGACCCAATCAACGTCCGCAAATTAATTGCATGTGGTCGTTACGTGTCTCTATGCTCTTTGACTCTTGCAGGCTTCCTCCACATCTCCTACCTCTGCAGTTTTATTTTAACGTTATTGAAGCAGGTAGCAGAAGAGATGAGCAGGGGCCCTGGGAATGCCCACCTCCTGGGTCTGTCTAATTAACTGGCCCCTTGAGTCGCGTCCCTTCGTGCCTAAGCCCTCTGTCTCCCGTGTGCTGGAAGTTGGATAAAACCCTTGTTCCAACAGTTTTGGTGCAACGTCTTCATTGTAAATGAAGCCTCTGAGCAAACTGCAGCAGAAGCCACATGCTGTCCCATGGCTCATGATGCAAAAACGGATTGCTAGTTAAGGTGTGGTAATCTGAGCTACACGGTTCTGGCAAAACCCCATCCTTAACACCCAAACCTCGGAACGCGCTGCCCACCGGCAAGCCTTCCTGTGCTTCGCCCGAAATAAGCCCACATGACTGACAGCAATAAATGACAGCTCTAAGTATTCATAGACTCTCAGCACCTCGGGTGCCAAGACACAGTTATATTTAAGAACAAACGAACTTAATATCAGCTGCTCTTTGGTTTGATGGGAGGGCGGAGGGCAGTAAGCAGCAAAGAGAACGCAGAGGAGTAGAAATTTCAGGTGAAAGGAAGAGAGGAAGAGACAAAATAAAGATAGGAATTTGGGGAAACTTTTTCTTTAAACTCGTAGAGTGATCTATCATGGGACCTGAGTTTAGACTCTAAAACCAGGACACTCCAGCTCTCATTGTCTGACTCTGTCCTGGGATACCTAATTTAACATTGCTGGACCCTCCTTCCTCAACAGGAACTACCAATAATAAGGCCACTTCCCTAGGAGGGTTTCCGGGCAAATCAGTGTGTGAACAATGTTTAGCACAGTGCCAGACCCACAGTAAGAGCGTGACAGACAGAGGTCGCTACTATGGCTAAATCCTGCACTGAGCTAAGGAGCTATTTTCTTGTCCTATATTTTTCATTAAACATTCACAGGAGACTTTTTGAGAAAGTCGAGGGTGAGGGAAAGCCATCAGAAGCAGTGGCTGTATGGGGATCAAGAACATTGGTGCAAAATTCCCCAAGGATGGGTCAGGGAAGGAGAGTAGAGCAACTAACATGGAAATCATCCTTCCCCTCAATGCCACAGGTTCGGAGTCTTCTGAGATTGCAGATTCCTTGTGCTTTTCTTCACTTGTGGCCACAGGGTGGACAGAACTCAAGGGGCCCAGAGCTCTCTCTCCACCTCCATGCTCCCTAGGGGATGCGACCTGAACTCAGCAGGTCTGAGGGCAATATGGTTTAATGGGTAGTTTATGGCACAAACTGACATCAATGGATCTAGTAATCAGCCAAGTCAAGGGCGGAGAAACAGAACATCACGCAATGCTGTGCAGAAATACTGATGCATCCACCGTGGGACACTCAGGGAGTCAGGCCCATAATGGAATGCCTTCCCCCTCCTCTGAAGCATTCGCGCTCCCCTCTACCACAACCAGCTCAGTGGGCGCTTCTCAGACAAGAAACCTCATGGTCCTTTGGGACATTCATAATGCGGTATTTCATTTCAATAATCAAAGCACTCTGCATTCTGTAAAAGGGAAAACCAATGAATTCTACCACTTGCAATTTTACTCTGACAGGAATTAATGTGCAAGGTTTCCTATTTTATTGAGCCACCCACAAAAGGGAGCAGAGAAAGCCTTGAATTCCTCTAAAAGTTCGTATTCAAGCAAAATAACCCAGATAGACATTTACACTTCAGTTTTAAGACAGTTTTCCCAAGTTCCATTTTTAACTTCCAGTGCAGCAGAATCTTAGCAGGATGGTTGATCCCCTCCAACTGGGGCATCAGCTGCCGGAAAAAAGGAGACACTCAACTTAGCAGGCAGTTATTAGACACTCCACACTCAGTGACCATCCTGAGACTGGGGTGCGGGGCTCCCAGGAGCTTTAGAAGGGATCCGCAGCACGAGACATTTCCCCAGGCCCTCCGACAAGCATGGACGACACCTGTGGGGAGGGGAACAAGTTGGGGGGCTAGGGGAGGCTGCTGCTGGTGATCAGCCCCTCTTCCTACCCATCTCCACCCACAGGCAGCATGGGAAGACACTCCGTCTTTCATCTCATCAACAACTCATCAAACCAGTGCCCTGTGGTCATCGGTTTTTTGGGGGCAGCCTCCATTAGTTTCCAATGTGTTAACAGGGACTGCATGGAGGGGGAGAAAGCAGGAAACACCCTGCCGCTGGGAGCCCTTGGCCACTCTCATCGCAGATACTAATGGGTATACACTATACACTGAAAGGGCCTTAAAAAAATGACACCACTATGAGGGAATTCTCATCAATTTTTAGAAATAATAACTATCTACTTTGGTTTCTTCTAGGGCCTCAGGTCAGTCCACAAACTCCTAGGAGCCTTAAAAGCCTCCGCAGTACATGAGAAAATGGTTGTTTGGCTTCCTGACATCCCTCCATCACCTATGCACAGTATCAGGTTCACAGAAGGTGCTCAAATATTTCTTGCTGGATTGAACAGAAATGCTCACGAATGGCAATTAAGTACTCTATCATAACTTTCATTAGTTGAACACTTAGTATGTGCCAGGCACGTATACTTATACTAGTTTCTTCACATGTGCTATTTCAGTGAGTTCTCAAAACAACCGAAGAGGTAGCTATTATCCTCATTTAAACATGAGAAAAATGAATACCACAGAGGTTTCACATGGGTAAAAAGTGCTGGAGCTGAGATTTAAATGCAGGTCCATCTAGCTCTATACCCCAAACTCTATAAACAGCAGGAAAAGGAAAGAGAGAGAAAAAGAAAAAGTGGGAAAATGTCAATCTTGCCTTCAAGAGATTTATAATCTCACCAGAAAAACAAGACACACTCCCATGAAATAACTGTAACACAGAACATAATAAATAGCCTAAAATAGGCACTAGCTTCCATTAGCAAGTGCTTCTCGAGGTCAAAGTTGGTGCTGATTAATGCTCACAGGACAGTCAGGGAGGCAGGGAGGTCTGAGGTGGGGTTTAGAAGACTGCCATACTTCTAAGAGATGTTAGTATAAGGAGGGGGCTTTGGGTGCAATGGGAGGGGGATGGTAGAACCACACTAGTAGACATGGTGGCTAGCAGTGTTCAGGTGGAACACGTCTTGGGTGTTGAGTAGCAGTGGGGAATTACCAGATGTAAGGGAAAGAAGTGGTGAATGAAGGAGTTACAAAGCTCAGTAGATCTTAAAGGAAAAGAGGAGGTGTGTAGATTCAGGCAGGAAGAGCCACAGCATGGTGAAAACAGACTTCCAAGATGACTTGTCAGGTGGTGGTGGGCAGGATTCACTCCAGGCAAGGGCCCAGAGATTGAGATCTGGGTTTTCAGTCCCCAGAAGGATTGAGGAAAAACAGAACATCTTCCTTCCTTTAGCCATGCCAAGTGAGTTTGGACAGTTCCATGGAGAAGGTGCAGATATTTGCCATAGCTAGGACCAGAGTTAGATATGGGTAAATATTTGCTTTGCCTCAGCTGGAGAAGATGGATTTTTAATAAAGAGACAGCATGACTCATGTCACAGAGTGTACCAACAATTCAGGAAGAAGCCACTTCAGAAAATGCCAGAATGGCAAGCATTATCTCTTGATGTGCTCTCAGGAAGGCTCTCCTCTGTCACACACACAAACACACACACACACACACACACACACGTGCACACACACATATTTTCTCCTCCTAGTGGCACTGGCACCACTCTACCCTATGGTGTCACTATGGGCCTGACAGGGTCTCCTGAGGACACCTTGAGTTGGGCTCCCACAGTCATTCCAGAGCCCTTGTAGATCCAGCTCCCCCCAGAGCAGTGCAACGCGTTGGTTGTGATTAGAAAATGCTGAGGGCCAACCTGGCTGTGCTCTGTGACACCCTAAAATGAAACTCACCATGGTATCTGCAGAGAGCAGAATTCTAAGATGGCCCCATGATCTCTATCCCCTGGTATCTTGCCCTATGTAATACCCTCCCCTCAGGCATGAGCAGGACCTGAACTTGCTTCTAACTAATGGAAAATGGCAAAGTGATGGGAGCTAGAGACGCTTTCCTGTTGGCTTTGAAGAAGTAAGGTGCTATGTTGTGAGACGGCCAGATGGCATCAACCATGAGTGGACCCCAGCTGACAGTCAGCAAGCAAGTGGGCACCTCAGTCCTACACCAATAAGGAGATGAATTCTGCCAGCAACCCAAGTGAGCTTACAAGTCAATCATTCCCTATTTGAGCCTCCAGATGAGAACACAGCCTGGCCAACATCTTGATTTTAGCCTTGTGAGACTCTGAGCAAAGGACCCAGCTAAGCTGTGGTGGGAGTTCTCACCTGCAGAAATGGAATCTAGTCAGTCTTAGCCGTCAGACTGAATTACCACTTACATGGCTCTCTACTTGATTATTACAACTCCAGGTCCCTTCCTGAGGTTTCCCCGCTCCTCTGTTTCCCTGATTGCTTCTAGTTAAAGAGTTGAGTAGACTTTCTCTTGGGCACTGGTCCAGTACAATGCAGTGAAAATGTTGTATAGATGTGCACTGTTTTAATAGATATGCACTGTTTTAAAGCCACTATGTTTGTGATGATTTGTTATGCAGTGAAAGAAAGCTAATATAGCCTTCATTTTCCTATCTTTCCAGAGGAAGCCCAATAAAGTGGTGGTAATACAGGGAGTCAGAGACACTTCCAAAACAAGCTGGAAGAAAGGAGCATGACCTGGGGTTAAACCTGAGTGTATGGAGTCCAAAGAGTGTCAAAGACTGCTGGCTATGTAAACTTGGTCAAGTCATTACCATTTTCCAGAGTCCAGTTCTCCTACCTCCAATGAGATAGAGTTAAATGAGAGATTTCTTCCAACTCAAATAGATTCTGATTTACAAAACTGATGAATGAACAAATCTAATGTCTGTTGAGCTTCTACTGATGTGGCATCCCAAACATTATTGCACTCTGTCTTATTTAAACTTCAGAAAACATCGTACTCACGTTATTATTACAGTCTCTTGGAGAAATAAGTAAACTGAGGTTCAGAGAAGTTTAATAATTTGCACAAGACCACATGGCTTGAAAGTGGTAGAGCAAGGAATCAGTCTTAACAACATTTTCACTGCATTGTACTGGACCAGTGCCCAAGAGAAAGTCTACTCAACTCTTTAACTAGAAGCAATCAGGGAAACAGAGGAGCGGAGAAACCTCAGGAAGGGACCTGGAGTTGTAATAATCGAGTAGAGAGCCATGTAAGTGGTAATTCAATCTGACGGCTAAGACTGACTAGATTCCAAGTGATGGCTTTGAAGAAGTTAAATCACCAGCAAAGTTCATCAGAGGTCATTTTAGAGTGGAGAGAAGGGAGAAATTAGGACTTTAGGAGAATATTTCCTACCACACACTAAACACTGATGGCTCTAAATGGCTTTCTGTGGCCCGAGACATCGCTCCTCAACCCCAGACCTATCTCTGCAGCCCTCCTTGTGGTCCCAACTTCCAACTCAGCATGTCCCCAAACCAAAGTCATCCTTGGACCCAAAGTCACCTCCCTAGGTCCCCTACCCTGGTTAAATAATTTATGATTTACTCACCTGGCTTTCATCCCCAGCAATTCTCTTTGCTTATCCCTTACTTCTTAGTAGCCACCTAGACCTATGACCTATGACCTATGGATTTCATTTCTTAAATGTCTTGAATCATTGTGCACTTTATCCCCATAAGTCAGATGTCCATCACTTCTCTGCTGGGCTATTTCAATAGCCCCCTAACTTATTTCCCTATCCTCCAGCCCAACCCTCCACCCTTTCCTTATACAAATCTATCTTCCACGTTACTTCCAAGGTGAACTTTCAAAAATGCAAGTCACCATCATATTTAAAGACTCTCCAGCACTAATTGGATGCACTTCAAACTCCTTGATATGGCATGCAAGACACTTCTTTTCTGGCTTCCATCTCCTTGTAGAACCTCATCTCCTACCACACCTTCTCTTGTCCCCATTTACCTTATCCATATTTTACCCCATTGCCTGGGTCATTCCCTGCAATGTCTTTTGATGTTTTGTCTACATACTCATCATTTCAAGGCTCAACTCAAGTGTCTCATCCTCTGTGAAGACTTTTAGTGACTCTTCCCAGAACAGCCATGTTGCACATCTCCAGGCTATCACTCATAGTGTACCCTAAGGGCCACGATTCACATAGCAAATCACATACATGATCCTTCTGGAGGTGTGCAATAGAGCAGTACCACATGCCATCCTAAGTGAACTTGGTCACTCTCCCACTATGACTACAATCTGATAACATAATTGTCTCCATCAGACATTAAGCTAAGCTCTTTAACTGTAAAGCCCATGATTTATTCATCTTTGAATTCCTAATGCCCATCACAGTGCCCTACATATTGTAAGTTCTCAATAAGTCTCAGCTGAGTAACTGAGTGAACAGTTGGATGAAGTCATCAAAAGTCAGCAAGAGAAAGGGCAAGCACCTAAACTAGACATTCAGATTTAGAATCCAAAAGAAAGGACACGTTTCTTGAGCCAGTTTAAATTGGGCCCTTCTGACAATACACCCTAAAAAGAACAATGCCAACTAACAGACTGGAAAGCCATTAGTCTGCAGATATTGGTGCAGAAAAACATAGCCATTTCTTTCCAACTGTTTTTGGTACACATACAAGGTATTTTTGTTCTTGGTAAAAATCTCATCTAGACTGATTCCAGCCACATGGAATGGCTTTTTGTTTGTTTGGGTTTTTTTTTTTTTCTTTTTTGGTCAAATGAGGAGAAATTTGGCTATTTCAGCATAGTTGAAAAAAATGTCTATAGAAGGTAAAATGGTGTCCTAGTAGCTTTCTGAGGCAACGTAGGTAATTACTTAGTTGTACTAAAATATCCAAGTCTAGGACCGTAGGAAAACTTAATTGTGTTTATATATTAAGAAATTAAGGTTCCCATCCCGCTGTTTCTTCCTGCTGAACAGCTGAGTGCATGGTTTTAGACTGCAGAAGAGTCTGAGATGCTCCAGGGAATGAATGAATGAATGAATGAATGAATGAATGAATGAATGAATGAATGAATGAATCTATCTATCATCTATCTATCTATCTATCTATCTATCTATCTATCTATCTATCTATCTATCTCTCCAGGGAATTTTAACTTAGCTACATAAACAGCAGCACAGACATCTACATACTGGGAAACTGATTATAGACTTTCTAGCTTTTGCTAGTTGTTTGTGGGCTGTGTGTGTGTGAGTGTGTGTTTACTCCAAAGTCCCAGAACTAGTCTGATCTAGAAATTCTCCTGTAATCTGCTCTGGTTCAGAGAAGATCTACTGTCTGGGAAGAGTAGCTTCATAATGGCATGGTATGTACATGTTCTCCGTAGTTTCAGAACCTAAAACTAAGCTGTTCCAGAGTCACAGTTGCCAGACCCATTGTGAACAGAAGCAGAATTCACTTAATAGCCCCAGTCTGGGGGACTGGGAAAAAAGAGACAATGAAGACATGGCATTTATTCTCAAGGAGCTTACCCTGAAATATTGGTAAACTGTCCCCCCCACTTTACTCTGACATATCTCCACTACTCCCAGTTCTCGAGAATGGAGATTTGGAATCTTCAGAAATAGGCCGACTGCCAGCCTCACAGGTCAGTGTGTATCTGAGACGTATACACTGAGTCTGAGTTTCTTTTTTTTTTTTTTTAAGATTTTATTTATTTATTTGAGAGAGAGAGAATGAGAGATAGAGAGCACGAGAGGGAAGAGGGTCAGAGGGAGAAGCAGACTCCCTGCCGAGCAGGGAGCCCGATGTGGGACTCGATCCCGGGACTCCAGGATCATGACCTGAGCCGAAGGCAGTCGCTTAACCAACTGAGCCACCCAGGCGCCCTGAGTCTGAGTTTCTAAAGTTAAAAATTTTCAGGTCCGGAGAATCTCCATCAAAGGAAATCTCCATTAAGGAAAATATTACACTGCATACCGGGTATGCCTCTTGCCCAGAGACCTGTAGGGCAGGATTAACTCTCAGAACCCCTCAACCCCTCGTTATATCTCTGAGTAAAAGCTGACAATGCCAATCCAACTACACTGACAGATCATACTTGACGTGGCCATTTAGGCTAATGTATTTGGGTCTTTGGGGAGAGGTCACAATAATTACGCTTTTAAATACAAGCTAAACTAATTTATAGATATGGCCAGTGGCTCTGGGTACAGGGTAAAGAGCAGTGTATATTGAAACGAAATGTTGTTCAAGTATCTGAGACCCATCAGACCATTAGTTGAACAAATTAAACCTGGTAGACATTACCTGAGGCCAGGTTGAGTTTTTGGGTATGTGAGCTGAAGTGTGGCTGAATGCAAGAGAATCCAAGGTGGATATAAAGACAATACTCCAAAGAGGCACCATAATTTCCCAATGAAGCAATGATCCACGTATGTTCTGTAGGTATGATGGCAAATGCTGACTGTATGAGCAACAAACAGCACCACACTGGGAAACTGCAGTCAGCCGCAGTCCCACTTGCCTGAACACATTTTTAAAAATCTGTGAGCTCATAAACTCTTATACATTGCATGGTTATCAGAAAGATCCTGATATACTGAAAAGTGTTTAGAACTGAAAGATGGGAAGAGCAGGATTCTAACTTGGTTCTGGCATAATCGGCTAGGAAAACTTGGGCATGTCATTTCAATTCCCTAGGTCTCATGCTTTCTTATCTGTGGGCAAAAGTTATTGTGCAGATGACCTCCAAGACCTCTCTCAGTTTTAAATTTGGTTATTAGCTGATTCTGTCCCCCCACCCCCACACTCTGTATTAATTATCTTTCACATCAACAAAGACAAGCCAAAAGGCTAAATCTTACTGCTCCAGACAGCAAAGAACAGTATGGAAAGGTTAAGAGCTCATCAATATTTAAGGTAAGCTCCTTGAGGGTAAAGGCCATGTCTTAATCATCTTTCTGCCAAATGCCCAGCACAGTGCATTCTAGAGGTCCACAGAAGTCAGCACATAGGACAATTCCTAGTTAGGACGGTGGCTGGGAAGTGATTACACAGGTGAGGACTACATTCCCCAGGCTCCCTTGCATCTAGGTGGGGACATATGACTAGTTTTCCCCAACTGAATATGAACTCTAGTGATATGTGTCCCCCCCAAGACAGGTGGATGTGCCTTCTTCACCTTCTTGTAGAAACTCTGTGCTGAAGATGACAGAATTCCTGGGTCTTTGAATGCCCACGTGGAGCAGAATACCCCATTACTCACTTGTATCAAACTGTTTCAAAAGTGGGAATCAAACTTCCATTACTTAAGCCCTTGAAGTTTAGGGGCTGATTTGTTATGACAGTTGTTTTTACTTTAATGAGTACACAGAGAGTAATAACTGCTCAAATGCCCAAGCACATTAGATTTGCAAGAGATAGGATGAGGGAAAGAGGGAGAGAGACAGACAGAAAGAGACAGAGAGAGAGAGAGGAGGGAAGACGAGGGGAGTGGGGAGAAGGAAGGAGAACAAAGGAGAGGAAAGGGAAAGAAAAAGAAAAAGCTGGTTTTGTTTTGAAAAGCATTTCATTTGGAAGATTGAAAGGTCAAGCCTGTAGGACTCAGACTGCAAAATTTTTACAATAAGCCTAGAACAGAGAAGTACCTAGGACATTATGTAAGCATGACATAAGCAGTTTCCTCTGCATAGAAAGGGCTGGGGCTTGAACTAAGAAAAGTGTTGCACAGAAGAGCATTAGAATTGGGTCAATATCCCTGAGTAGCTTGGGTCCAGCCCCATCCCACAGTTGAAACTGTTGGAGAGAGGAGCCTGGTAAGAGGTTAGAAACACCAAAGAGGTTACGCAGGAATCTGTGACCCTCAGGGCTCGTGCCCACCAACGGACTGAAACCCTGGATGGTTTGGAACACTTTGCATTATGCTCCGAGCCAACAGGATGGCCTTGCATGTTGCGGTGAAGAGCGCCTGAGATATGTTCACTGACTCTTCTCTGTTAAGTGTAAGGACAGACAGCTAGGAGGCTGAGAGGGTCAGTGGCCTGCGGAGGTCTGGGGCAGGCTAAGAAGGAGTCATGAACCCATGATTGGGGTTGCGGGGGGACTCTGGGCAGGGGCCAGCCACCCCGACTACGTGCAGTGGCCCCAACTGTGTGGGCCAGTCCAGGATGAGCCAGAACAGAGGACTCCGACCAGACATCCCCTCTGAAGGCCAGTGGCACACGTTTACCCTGACTTCCCAGGGCAGAAGAAAACACAAAAGACTAGAACAGGATCTTCAACAGATTGAATTTAGACCAAGAGTTTCACCTGAAAAAGTCTAGTCTTGAGCTGAACAATCCTCAAAAGGCAAAATGTTCCCCTCCATCAGAGGAAGGCTCATGAGGAAATTCAATTCAGCTATAGAAAAATGAATTTTCTACGCATCCTAATTACAGTGCATAACTTTTATGTCCCTGAAGTATATGTAATATCCTTCTAGGGAGAACATAAACCTGGTCAAAAAGCCGAGGTTACTGCCTTTCTCTGCAATCCAGAAGAAGTAACTTGGAGAAGAACTCTCTCATGACCCAGAGCTGACCTCGTTGTGCCCCAAACCTGTCCCCTGACTCCAGGGCATAGAAGCTTTTTGATTTCCTGCTGGAGAGGGAAGGCCAGTGTCGAACCCAGGACCCAGGGCTAACGACCACACCTGAGTCCAGAAACGGTCCAACAGCCGGAGCTGTGAGGGTGACCAGCAATCCCAGTTGGCCTGGGACGAAGGGGGGTGGGGGTGTAGTTCCTGAAACAGGACTTTCATTTAAAACCAGGAGACTCCCAGGCAAACCAGGTGAGTTGGTCACTCCATCCTCTTCGCCACCGAAAGGCCAGGCCAGGCGGAGAGAGGCGCAGAGGCCCTTCTGCTGGCTGGCGTGTGGAGGGCTAGGGGCTTCTCTGCACAGCAGAGTCTTGGAACCCTTCTTCTGAGTGTGGAGTTACATAACAAAATGAAGATGGATATGATTCATCATCACTGCAAGTGAAAGAACATACACACACCTAAATATAATTTACAAGTGGCTCCTCTTGATGGTATTGCACAACCAAATTAGCTCCTTTAAAAAAAAACACCCACTTTAAAGCACAACAGATGATCTGTACGTATGCTCGAAACCATACAAGTTTTGCTCTGGTGGCAGAAATGGCTGAGACAAACAGGACGGAATTTGGATTCAGTTCTGAGAGAATCATATCTGTTACTGTACATCACACACGTCCCAGGCAACTTCCGAGAAGAAAGTCCTGACCCGACTCCCTCTGTCAAATGCTTGGCCTTCACACGCACACGCATGTGCAAGCACGTTAAGTACCTCTGATTCCGCCCCCCCCCCCCCCACCGTGAGGGAGACGGGGATAATGACTAACAGGAGGGTTCTAGAAAGCTTGCATCTGGAATGGCGGAGATCTTGACTGTGCCTCAGAATGATTGATTCCTCCCAGGAGGAGCCGGGGCTCATCGAAGGAGACTAATGCTCAATGGTACTGAAGTCTCAAGCATCCAGAACTGGGGACGGGGCGGCGGGGGGGGGGAGGCTTGGGGTGGGGGGCTGGCGCTGCAAACTCCCAGAGCGCTGCCCTGCTGAGTTTATTTTGGAAGTCTGTTTTGAATTTACAGCACTGCCTCTTTAGGAGGGTATTTTAAGATGCTCTGCCAACCCGCAAGGGCTCCAAGTAGCTTTTGTTTCTGTACTCACACAGATGAGGAGCTAAACTAATTGAGAGAGTGACCCAAATTTGTGAGTATCACAAAGTACCACAATTGGCCTGAATTCCCCAAACTCTTCGCATGTTATCTGCGTTCATGTCCATTCGGAAGTCGCTCTTGGAACCCTTGCAAAAATCTCCTCACTCACATATAATCAGTAAATAAACCATCAGTTCCGCTCCTAAGTGGTAATGTTTCAAGGTCCCAGGAAGAAAAATTTCAATGGCTAAACTCTTCCAGAGGCTTTTGTTAATATAAACACAGCTTAGCAAAAACAATTAATGTTTTCTTTCTTTGTGCAGTGACGGCACAGCGTGGCTTGTGCTCAGATATCGTCCTTTAACTGACATAATTTGGGTGTCCTAGTGTCGATCTACCCAAGGTTGTAAGAGGAGGAGATTCGCCTTACAGCCTTGGAATGTTTTCATTTTTATTCCTCCAAGTATAGTTTTCTAGCCAAGAGCATTTCAAATCATTGTCAGAATTCACTGAGGAAAATCAAAGGGGAAAAACTCCCCCCACCCCCTGCCCTTCTGCCCCCACCCCCCCCCCCACACACACAGAAAAGGGAGGAAGGCATTTAAGGTAACTATAGGAATGTAAGTCCTAATGGGAGCGGGGTGGGGGGGGGCGTCAGAGAGTCAGAGAATTTTCATCTCAAATGGGCATTTTCCATTTAGTTTATATGTATGTCTCTTTTCTCCCTTTCCTTATTCCCAGCTTTCAAACCCCTTCATGATTAATAGATATGCCAGAAAGCTTCTTATTCTCTCTCTGGGAATTATGCTCATAACAAAGAGTAATTCGTGCAAAAGAGCCAGTTGCTGGGAGAGGGTGGGCAAGCGGAGCTCAGGAGTGTGTAAGGAAGAGCAGCGAAGCAGGCAGAGCATGAGGCATGTGGGTGGCCTGCCAAGCGCAGCAGTTGGTGGGGACAGAAGGCTTCAGATGGACACATCCAGGTCTGGGCTGCTGGCTCATACTTACCTGCACTGCGCCAGGCTTCATGCCACCAAGCTGGAGTTTGCCCGGAGTCTCATCCCCAGGACGGCTCAGCTGCTGACCAAACCCAGGGTTCCTCACCCCAACCCTCTTTGGTTTTTTTCCTTAGGCACAATACCAATAGGGATTTGGGAATGGCATGTCATTCCACAGCACTTGGAGCAGAAAAGAGAGACTGAATCAACCACTGAATGAAAGCTTAGAGAGAAAAGTGAGAAAGAGGAAGATAAAATAGAATCTAGAGGCTGGCTATTCCAAGTGCGGTCCACTGACCAGCACGGCATTAACATCTTCTGGGAGCTCATGAGAAATGCATCATCTCAAACCTCAACCCAGATCTGTGGAAAAAGGGATCTGCTGCTGACATTCCTAAGTGATTCATATGCATAACCAAACTTGAGAAGTGCTGACCTGAGATAATCACATGCGAGGTTTTAAAAATTACCAGCAGCTCATCCTCTGGTCTGGAGTAGGGCACACACCTCAGGAATTTTTAAAAGCTCCTCTGATGATTTGAATGGGCTTCCAGAGTTGAGAGCCAATAGTACATTGTTCTGTTGTGAGAACAATGGTTCTCCAGACCAGCAGCATCAGCATCAGCTGGGGAACCTGTTAGAAATGCAGATTCTTGGACCCCTACTGAACCAGAAACTCTGGGGTGGGGGGCAACAATAAATGTTTTAACAAGCTTTCCAAACACTTATCCAAAAGAGCTGTAGAATTAGAGTAAGGGCTGCAAATGCATTCAATTCTACTACTCAGAAACCCCCAGAAATATCCATTACCTGTGGTAGGAAGTCCAGACTTTTCCACTGACATTCCAGGTTCTTCACGAATTAATCCAACATACATTCCTAAATAAATTCCCCATAATTCCCTTTAACAAATGCTGCTAAAATGAGTGGATTGGATTCTAGGGTCCCTTCTAGCTATAAAAGAGTTATTCCATGCTTCCAAAGCTATAACTTTAGCCAAGTTCATTGTCTCCCTGAATATGGTAACCTAGATGCCCAACTCTCTTTTCCTACCCAGGTCTCTTTATCTTCCTGTCTTCCCAGGTCAGATCCTGCTCATTCTTTAAGGTCATGTACAAATGCTACCTCATCCACTAACTGGTGCCCCCAGCCAGAATGAACCTCTCTCCCCACATTTCTCATATCATTTGCTCACTGCATTCATTTCACTGTGTTCTCTCTCAGTCATTTGCCTGATGCTTTGGCTGTCAGCCATATTTACTGTTCCTTGAAACAGAACAGTATTTTATTCTTCCTTAACTACTCCCAGCTTCTAGCACTGCCCTCTGCACATAGGAAGTAGCACATAAATACTGACTGTATTGAAATGAATGGGTTTGAGGACTCTCCAGAGAATTTGGACTATAAGATGAATCATGACTCTTTTTTTTTTTTTAAATACAGTAAGCAAGCACAGAATTCCAAACCAGCCAACAAGAGCACAGACATCATGAGTCTAATAAAGGTGACTCTGTTCCAAAAATTTGGTTTCAAAATAAGTCTAAAGTCACATCCTCAAAAATCCATAAAAAGAAATTATATCAAATCTTATACTAGTTGGCACATATTAGTCATTCAGTAATTATTTTGTTAGATGAATTTTTAGATGAATATTGAAAGTTTTTTGAACAAGAGCTCAAGAAAACTAAAAATATCTTTGTGTGTGTGTATATATATGGGTGTGTGTATATATATGTATATATATATCTCATATATATATATATATGAAATCCTTTATTGAAATGGAATTTGGCTTAACCCTCTGCCAGACACATTACAAACTTTATCTCATAATCTTCAAAACCCTAAGAGGGAGATATTTTTATTCCCCCTTCTGTGAGTAAACTCAGGCTCCAAAAGGTTAAGTAAGGCATTGAGAGCATCTGGCTAGAGAGGAGGCAGGGTAAGGACCCACACTCAGGCCTTGCTAAGTCCAGAACATTTCTGCTCTCCAGTATATAAAGATGCTTGGTGTTTTAAAGATTTCAAACGATTTATTTCTCCTCTGTGACTCTGTAGAATTGGTGTCCATTTCTCCTTTTTATGTTTGTCATTAACTACATGCTTCCAAATGGTGAAGCAACCAACAGAACTTGGTAGGAATGATTCTTAATGAGCCCTTTCAGTGAAGAGATTAAAGCAGAGAGGAAAAAGAGGGCGAGAACGAGGAAGGAGCAGAGCCTGTGTTCTAAGTGGAGTGTGATATGCTGCATTTATGTGTCTGCTATGCCTTTAAGAATTTAAGCGGGATTTTGGGTGCCTGGGTGGCTCAGTTGGTTAAGCGACTGCCTTCGGCTCAGGTCATGATCCTGGAGTCCCGGGATCGAGTCCCGCATCAGGCTCCCTGCTCGGCGGGGAGTCTGCTTCTCCCTCTGACCCTCTTCCCTCTCGTGCTCTCTCTCTCTCATTCTCTCTCTCTCAAATAAATAATAAAATAAAATCTTTAAGAAAAAAAAAGAATTTAAGCGGGATTTCAATTGCTTCTGGTGAAGAAGGACCTCACACGCAGAGGCACCGCAACCTCCCACAACACGCCCACGGCAAAGGGTGAAAGGGCTCACGGTGTTCTGTGGCAGGTGCTGCCAACGGTGTACGGAAGAAACCAGCAAAAAGGTCATTCTGCCCTCCTACCTCCCTTCATCAATGGCACTACCAGCTCATACAAAGTGCTATCTCATATCCTCAGGCTCTGGGATCTTTTTGTTCTTAGAATGTTTCCCTACAGAATCTGCCTGCCTGCCTCTTACCTTTAAAAATGACCCCTCTTCTTAATCTTAATCTCAATCTCCTACCTTTATCCGGGACTGCCAATTTGTTGCTGAATGATAATGTCACTTTATACTAAGAAGTGAATGACTAATAGACATTCCCTATCAGGGAATGCATCTGAAAAAAAAAAAAGAGAGAGAGAGAGAGAGAGAGAGAGAGAGACATGATCTTAAATGAGTTTTCAATTGATTAAACATGTAGAATTAGTTTGAAAGGTGACCAACTTTAGAAGTGTCTGTGTTTATTGAGGGTGGGGTTGGATTTCCTTTTCTTATTTAATCCTTATTTTCCAGGGCAGAAAATTAAGGGCCACCACTTGTACAACGCAGGAGACTCTTGATCTGACCTAGTTCTCTGTGGTGGGCAGGGTTTAAAACCATGACTTTAATTATGATTCTCTCTGGTTTATCTGAGAACAAAACTCATCAATATGTAAATTGAACTCAGAGAGGCTGGGGTCAAAGTCAAGCACAATAGAAGAACAGAGAAGAACCAGGGATGTTTAGGAGAGAAGAGCTCAGTGCCACAAAGGAGAGATGAAATGGAGCGCTGGAGTCAACACCACCACAAACAGAAGTTGTCATGGAAACCCCCATTGGAAAGCAGGGCGGTTGGATTCTGGAAACTGGATGAAGCAAGACTTGATGGCGAGAGAGAGGGGGAAAGGCTGAAGCCCCCAAATGAAGGCAGATACTTAAGACGTGCCATGGTTGTGCCCGTGAGCGTGCACATCACTGTTACAGGGCTGGAGCCTGACAGAGCTGTCCAGCCAGGCGGTCTATGAGTAAATGTGTTAGAATCTTCCTTTTATGGCATTGCAGTGCTCATGACTCATCCTCCAGAACAATGTGATAGGTGGGTGGAATCTCTTTTAAAAGATTTCCAAGAAGAATAGGTAGTGTGTCCACATCTAATTTTTAACCGAAATTCTTTCTCCACTCAAATAATAAGAGTAGAGGCAGGTAGAACAATTGCTGCCATGATTGTTTTATATGAAGTATTCCCTTACGAATATGGACATGAGGATCGTGCAGGCACACCAAAGACTGACTTCCCTGTTTTCTGGCTGAAACACACTCTGAAATTATATGATTACACGGACTTATAACATTGGCACTCATAATGCACACGGATTGGTTTTCCATAAATTACCTCTTAAAGAAGAGTCTGTAGTACTAAATGTACACATGTGGTTACAAAAATTTTCCACAGAGGAAAAGCAGACAGTGTGCCAGAGGAAAGAAAGAACTCTTTCAGCAGCACATAAAAACTATAGAGGGCTAATTCAAAAGCAGACTATAAGTGTACGTTCTGTTACCTGAATATGAAATAACAGATTCTTTGGGACAGCAAGTAGTATCCATGAGGAAAAGGTAAAATAAGTTACCCTAATGTGATAGCTAGGGGGAAAAGGGCAGGTGACTTGAGCAATATGAAGATATGTGATGAACAGTTCTGACCAGACGAACTGGTTTATGCTTCTATGTTAAATAACATAATGTCTGTTCATTAGGATCCTCGAGACTTCCTTTTGTATTTGTGAGTTATACCCTAACTTGAAGTTGGATACAACAAGGACTTGAAGTAGAGTGACAGGGATAGAAAAATGCCATACTTCTAAGCATTTGATACATCATTAGCTTCAGACTATAATCATGACAGGCTCAACTAAGGGACATGATGGGTCTTCAAAACTAGGTAAGCGGTGGAACAAAGGAAACAAAACAGGGATGAGGTAGGACCCAGGCCATGGGAGCAAACTTGGCTGTATGATTTGTCACCTGGAGAATTGGGGCAAGAAGTCAATGGTCAACCAACATTGGTTGGAGCCAAAACGTAAATATAGAATGAAAGCAGAAGTTTCCAGGCAGAAACAAATATCAAATTTGGGTGTTGGCAGCCCTGTGGTTCCAGAGAGGTGGTTTAGTTTGGAGCACAAGTCCAAGAGATGGAGTAGATAAGAGGCCACAGTGAGTTTCTTGAGATGATGATCATCCAGCAAAGTTTAGGAAAGGTACCAGGGTCTGAGCCAAGTGGGCTGAGATCTACTGCAGGCATTGTATTCTTACAGAAGATTCAGATTACAATTCAGTATCTGAGGCTTGGCTTCAACTCATTTCCAGATCGTTGGCTCCTGATCTGTGTTCATCAAGGTCTGATCAGGAGAAGAGAAACTACTCCAGATATTTCTGGAAGACAAGATTCCATGCAGGGCATTAAGGGTTTGCAAAACCCTTGGGAGACAAGGTGAAGAAAGGTCAGTGAAAGCTGCTTTTAGAGTTTAGGGAATGAGGACGTGCAGGAATTGCGGGAAACTCTAGCCAGTGATTTCAGATGCCTGTGACAGGTGACCGCAGAAGGCCTCCTGGAAGCCATGGTCAAGGCCTCCAAAGCTTCCTGCTGCTGCTACAGGAACAACGTTGATGTCAACTTCTTCTCTACTTTCAAATCTCACTTGAGATTTTCCCTTTGGGACAATCTAAGCTGAAAAAGCTTTTGGGAAATGTAGTTTCCACATTTTATAGCCCATGGGACTCTGGGAGAACACAGAAGGGGGATAGAGGTGATCCAACACAAGATCTAAACACTAATACTATCCCACTGGCTGGTGGAGATGTGATCCTGAAATGAGTTGGTAAGACTGACCCAGAAACTTGGCAAGGCTGAGTCTGGGTAAGACTGATGCTGGGAAGCAAAGTCCAGTAGACTCCACAGACACAGCCGAATGGAAGGATGGCTTGATGAGTGTGTGGGACCACACAGGGAGAGACAAGCCACATGGGGGAACACAGCAAGTGCAATGTGATGACCTCCAGAAGCGACACAACCCACGTTCTGTTTAGAACTGTCACTGGAGGGGTGCCTTGATTTCAGCTCAGGTCATGATCTCAGGGTCGTGAGATCAAGCCCTGCATGGGGCCCGGCGCTCAGCATGGAGTCTGCTTGAGATTCTTTCTCTCCCTCTCCCTTTCCTTCTTTCCCTCCCCCTGCTCGCTCTCTCTCAAAATAAATAAATAAAATCTTTTTTTTTTTTTTAAGAACTTTCACTGGAGTGTGGAGCATAAATGGGAGACAGAAAACACAACTAAGGGGCAGGCAAGTTAGGAGGAAAACTCTATAGCAACCCAGACATTCAACTGATAGTTATTGAGAGGGTCTTATGAATAAAGAAATTATTTCAGACTAGGCAAAAATTAGAATAGCCTGAAGTATGGCAGTGATGTTGGAACTAGAAGGAAAGAGGTAGAAACTCGAGCCACTTAAAAGGAAGTTCGTAACTCAGTGAATAGTAGGGAGGGGAAAGAGACCAAACAGGACTCCCTGGTTCGTGGTCTGGGTAACCTTGTGAATGGTACTACTGCTATACTACTTGAACACAGTTTAGAAGTTGGATTTGAGTTGTTCTGTTTGTGTCTGTTCAAGGTGAAGCCATTAGGATGTCTAAATGGAGAGGCTCAGTAATTTACTGAAGATGGGGATGTGGGTCAGGTCGGTCTTCCCCATTCCTGTGGACCAACAGGATAGATTTTACTCGCAGATGGAAGTAATGATAACCTACACATGTGACACTGGATGTCTCCTAGTCTTATTCCCTCACCACCTTTGATGTCTGAAATCCAACTATCAGCACTTCATGTTGTTTGCTTTATCTGAAAGTCAAGCTTTTGTACTTGCATGCAGCACAGGTGATGGGATTGCCATTTCCATCCGCCACTTGGCCTGACAGAACACAGTTTGGAGCATTTCTCTGTCACACTTACAACTCACTGCTGCTTTCAGATCTAAAAGTATGGCCAGGAAGAAAAGGAGCTAGAAGAACCTTTCAATCCTACATTACGCCGGGACTGTCAGAGAGACATGTAGGGTTTACAAATAGAGAGAACCTTCCTATGATTTCTCTTCTGTCTTCACAGGCTCCTTTCTCGATTCAGAATTATTTCTTTATTAACAACTTGATTCCTGAAATCTCAGGCAATTCCAAACCTATTTCTCCCATCAAAACAAAAAGAGTTCGTCAGCTCAAATCATGAATCCATTATGCTCGAATGATACATCCCCATGAAATTATGATCTACATCGTAGGACAGATTAATAAAAATGGAATCACTCTGTTGGAAGGGAATTATACAAAAGAATCTTCTAGGGTTATCTAAATTACATGAAATAATTTTGTGAGAAAACCTGGAGAGAGAGAAAACAAGAGACAGAGAGAAGGTATTGACTGAGAAAAAAGCAGGCCTGAAAACCCGCAAGCCAGTTAAGTGGTGTGACTCATAGCTCTCAGTTTTGGGTAGACAGCTGAAGCCAGAGAACATTCAGAGCTGCAGACAAACACTTAAATTAGGCATCTTGGTGGAGCAGGGGCTCCCACTGCAATGGCCTGTCCTACAGCTCATGAGGTCATTATCGGTATGTTGATTAATAGGGCTCCTGAGAGCCCCTCCTAGCCAAAAGCAATGGGCTTTACAAGTGGTTCCAAGTGGACCAAAAACATTGCTCATTTCAATCTATTCCAAAGAGTTCAAGAAAACAACCATATGTCAAGAACTATGTAATATTTTCCATATAATTCTGATTGTTTCCAATCATCAAAAACACTAAAAGGAGTGGTCCCCATAACTATAGGATAGTATGGGGCCTAAAACCCTTCCCAATCCCTCATTCAGGCTGGCCATTGCTTTTAAGTACTTTATTTATTGACATAAACATAAAGACCTTCGGCCAGAAAACAGTTTGGAAACCACTGACTTAAAGGATCGGTATGGCGGACAGAATTAGATGTTAGACAGAAACAAGATACAGAATAGGACATGAAAAAAAGATCAATGGTCATATTCTCCTGAAAAGGGGATTACTTCCATGACGGGCTGGAGCCAGCCTGTATGTGCCAGCTTGCAAGGAAGAAGTGGGCACATCTTTCCCTAACTCTGCATTCAGGGGCTTCATGTTAGCAGCTCAAAATTGGCCACGGTGGGAGTATTTACACCGTAGAAACTGGCAAATGCCACACGAATCGGGGCCTTTTCTTTTTTTTCCTCAGACAGCTGGTTATGAAACACTTGTTAGCATACCACTGGAACTTAATCCAAAGACAATGTAGCCAGCAAAACTGCCAAGGCCCTGTGAGGCTCTGACCAATGGCCTTCTGAGCATGGTCAAGGGGTGTGGGGACCGTGTGGAAGTCTATAGAATCCAGAAAGAGGGAGGCCTTCTGCTTGGAAAACACACCTTTGTTAAGCAGTCAGAGACACAGCCATACACAAGGGATCCGAGAGTCAATATGAAAAGGGCCATGTGGCAGTCACTGCTCCCACAGGGAGCAGGGGCCCTTTCTCACTTTGCCAAGGACGCCAAATAAAGGAAGGAGTTGGGAGAGTCGAGAAAGCTGGGGCTCAGAAGGACCAGCATACAGGTCATTCCGACAGCTAACTTCTGCTTCTGTTGGACTCCAAACAGAAGAAAAATGGGCTCCGACAACACATTCCTTAGGCATCCCAGAGAACTTTCCTAGAGCAAGGGTCAGCAAGCTCCAGGTCAAGTCACTGAGTGACACAGCAGAAGTTCTTTCTGAGAGGGTCCGGATGGATACCATCCATCTGTGATGTCTGTGGTTCCCTCCTAACTGAAGCCAAGATTGGAAAATCTCTTCTGCTTCCTTCCTGGGTCCTAAGACTCTTCTGGCAAGACATGTCATTAACTCTGAAGTAGCTTCCAGTGAGATTTAGGAAGAGTGGAAGCTATCACATGCAGAATAAGAAAGGCCCTACAACCCAATGGGAGGAAGTGTTCCATTTTGAGGGAGAAGTTGATTTCTTTGAATGGGTCTGGGACAAGCCTGCCTTTGCCTGAAAGGCCCTCTCTAAGTCTTTCTGAGCCATATGTGTTTAAGATGTAGGGACCAGCTCAGACAGTCAACACACACAGCACTGGGGGGGTGGGAGGGGGGCAGACAGTGCACTTCCTATTTTCACCAGCTGCCTGACAATTGTGTGTCATTGTCATTGGGCCACCAAGCATGAGAGTGCAGGCAACAATGGGGTTTGCTCACCTCATTCCTGTGACCCAAGTTCAAAGGCGATGTCTTCCCCAAGAAGGCTGAGTGCAGGCCCGAGTTTCCTAGAGGGCGGCATATTTCGGGGATAGCTTACTCTCCAGGAGCACCGTTTCGCTTTCTCAAGAAAACACTGACTTTATTATTTAGAAAAAGGTCTGAAGGAAAGCTTTAAGAGCTGATACTCCAAATAGTTAACAAGTATAATAGGGACACTGACCAATCAGCACAATGCTGGCTTCTGTTCCTAGAGACCCTTGTGTGCCAGCATTAACCCCCGAAATGCTGGATGGTGGGGAGGCCTGGAGAGTCCCGGAGCTGGAGCACGGGTGGCTGGGCAGCAGGAGGATGCTCTGGGAGCGAGGGGAAACACCAACCACTATGGAAATACTGCAATGTCTTAACCACCAATCAAGCTGCCCCTGTGTATCCTGTCTATGGAAACTTGACCATCCAGGACTTCATGGGCCAAAGGGGAAAAGTCACTTCTGGCTGGGTTTCTGTTTACATCCTTGGTAATCAAGTGCCTGACCTTGTGACCTTCAGCTGAAAGAACAGGAGTCCAGGATTTATATTTCTTAAGCACATGTTAGATTCCAAGTCGGCTCTTTATTTTCTATCTTTGTTAATCTTTTCTATTTTTTAAGAGCACCCTTTGATGTCACTTTGATGACGTTGCTGTATCTTCTCCAAACCTGCTACGACACTAGTACCTTTAGTCGCAAACGTGATTCACGCTTCATGTTCTATATTTAGCAACCATCTGAGAAGGATCTGAGTCTGCATTTAGCCCCACGTAGCTACAAAGAAGGGAGTAGCAGCGGCAGCACCCCTCTAAACGCTTCCGTAGGCAGCACTGTGCCAGGGGCTTCTATGACATCCAGGGAGTTACAGGTGTGCTGAAGAGCTGTAAGTGAACGGGAAATCCAGGTAGTGGCTGATTAAAGAATCCGAGTGGTGTACTATGAAGCAGTTTTCCCACTTTTTCCAGATGGGTTGTAAGGAAACATTTCAGCGTGTTTATCTGTCTGCCCAACCCTATTTAGCAAAAAAAATGACTGCTCTTTGCTTCTTGTTACCATGCTCAGATGATACTATGGCAACCAGGCTGCATAAAGGGGGGGGGGAGATAGATGCTGCTTAGCAACTTGAAGATTTTTAAAAGGCAAGTACTCATTTTAACAGCAACAGTTTCCAAAATGCCAGTTTTGAGGAGAGAAAAGAAGAGAACATTAGAGAAAGCAAATGGAAGGACACAATAAAGGAATGAAACCCAGTTCGTGGGAGTTTGGCAAGGTCTCTGCTTGCTGATGGGGAAACCGAGGCTCACGGAGGGTGAGTAATGTCTTCAGGGTTGGCCAGCTAGCCAGGGGCAAGGCCGGAGCTCACAAGCAGACATCCCGATTCCAAATTCCACACTCTTTATCACACCATGCTCTAAAAATAAATAAATAAATAAATAATGAGAAAATCCGAGAGAGAGGAAGAAATTTAAAAGCCACATGGAACTGTCAACAATGTGAAGAGATGGGCATCTGTTTTTCAGGTGGAAACTCAAATGGAAAGGACAAAAATACCCTTGAATGTATTTATGTAGGGCAAAAGTGGTGACAAGCAAATGGTACTGAATTCCTGCCTCCCCTGACTGAACTGGACGTCGCCTGTTCCTGGAACACACAGCATCTGGAGGAATTCCTGGATACCACAAAGACTCAACGCAGCGGGGCTGGAGGAGAGGGGAGGGAAGGGTAGAGGTGTGAAGGGAAGGAGAGAGGGGAAGGCTTGCTCTGATTTAGGAACAAACGGTCTGAATCAGCAAAACAGGCCTCAAAAGAGCTGACCACGTTGTCTCGACCTGGATGATAACCAAAGATGGCCGGCCCTCGGCTCCATCCTCACTGGCCCAAGCCACGCTGCCCCCACTCCAGCTCTCCACCTTGGGAGACAAAGTACCAGGTGATTTAAAAACCAGACAGGTCAGACACGGTCCCTGTGGGGTTGAGCCTGACGCGTGTATCCAAGAGCAGACAGCAACCAGAGGAAAATGTGGTATGTGGGGCTAGGGAGCATTCTCAGAAGGTGACAGACCAGGGGTCTTGGGATGATGCCCTTTCCTCAGCGTCGGAGAGAGGCTCTTCAAGTCAGCTCGAAGGCCTAAAGGAGGCCCAACCTATTCCAAGCTAGCAGAAGTTCCGTGTCTTGGGCGCGTGGGTGGAAGGGCACAGGGATGAAAACGAGCTGATGGCTGAGTTTCTGCTCTTGGGTCACTCTTCCACTCGGTCACTGCACAAGCCCTCCAGGAGGGCCCACGGCGTGCAGCCCCCAGGCCCGTTCTCCTCCCTCGGGTGCCCTCTGCTGCCCTCCAAGGGGAGGACCCCCAGGCCGAGGGCCTCCGGCTTCCCAGGCCTGGTACACGCCTTCCAGAAGAGGCATTTCCTTCTCACTTAACAGCATGGCGCAGAGAAGACAAGTGCAGCTTTGGGCTGCAGCGGTCACAGCCGAGTTACGGGCTGGCTCTTCTCCGCATTGTTTCCGCTTGCTCCTAATTGGGTGGATGCAGAAGCAGCAAGAAACAGTAAACAGACTGCCTTTTCCTGCATGTAGTTAACTCGAAGGGTGTGGGTTGTTGGTAAGGCTCCTAACGAACCAGACGCCACCTAACATGAGTTCTCAGGAGCCAAGAGTTTGAGGAGTGGGGAACTGGGAGATGTGGCTCTTACTCGTGACACAATAAACACAAAAGGAGCCAACTTCTGGGTTCTAGTCCTCATTTAGCCATTGGCGCTCCCACCCAGCTTCTCATCACACACACACACAAGCACACCCGTTCCCATGTGCACCGCAAGCTCCAGCCATAAGGAATCTCTTGAGAGCCCCACAAATACTTCCACACACCCTTTCACTCTGTCCCCCAGGTCATGAGGACGTGCGCTCACCTCACGAGGAAGGTTACTGCAGCTGGGGAGAGTCATGACTGACATTTGTACCCTATTTTAATAAGCACAGATCTCTTTCAGAATCATTATCTGAATGAATTAAAAAAGTTTTAGTTGTTTAGATAGCAAGATCTCCCTTTTTTATAGATAAGGAAGGACATGAGAGAAACGGTTTAGCGGGACTTCTCCAGCTTAACCCACCTGGGTGACTAGTCGGGAGGGAGCTAGCGAAGTTTGGGATGAGGTCCAACTCCAAATCCCCCGCTCTTTAAGGATTTGCAAACCTCCTTCTCTTGTGGCTTACATTAATTAAATCCAAACCTGCCTTTCAGAGCAAAGCAAAACAAATACACACTCTCAAATAATTGGCCCTCTAAATATTTGAAGGCAGCTACTGGCTGTCCTCTGGGCCTTGCTTCTCACTTGAAAGGGCACAAGACTCACGTGGGGTAGTTTGTGAAGCTACAGAGTCCGATCCAGCGGATCTGGGATGGGGCCTGGGATTCCCATTGCTCACAAGCCCCACCTCCTTCCAAATTAGTTGCTTAGAGGAGGAAAAAAATCTTCAAAATCAAGAAAAAGCATTGCCCTATTCTTTATTGTTTCCTGTTCCCCTGCATTTATAAAAATGCCTAACTCCTATGGAACACCTAATAAATGTCTAATATATTGGACAGACAACAGTAAAATAAAATACCTCCTCCCCTTTTTTAGAAAGAGCCTTTGTCTGTTACCCGTTCCTCAACTTATGTGAATAACACAGTCGTCACCTCTACATCGGAAATGGCTGCGACACTGCAGGTCAGGTGCCCAGGACGGTGCCTGGTGCGGGGGGCCAGGGGGGGGGACACGTTTAGTAAATGTCATGATTACCCCACCAGACAAAACCAAATCGAACCAAGCAATCACTGAGAGAAAAACAAAAAGCAAAGAACCTAGGCACCTATGAGCCAAAACACTGTGTCCTCACTGCAAGGAGACAGGAAAACTGCTTGCACTGGAAAAGCGCACGCGGCCGGCGCGGCTCCTTCGGCCTTTCGCGAAGGGCCGCGCAATGGCTCGGGCAGGCCCGCGCCGCTGCGGAGGGGCGCCCAGCCGAGCTCTGCTGCCCTCTGCTGGACGGAACGCGCAGCCCGCGCCAGCCTGTCTGGTCACAGCGCGCCAGCTCCCGGGGGACCCGTGTCCTGATCCAGCAGCTTACGCAACAGCCGACTGCAGCCAGAGCACGTCGGAGAAAAGGACATCACTGACTTCATGGCGCTTCCACTAAACCTGTGATGAGAGAACGGGAGGGCCGCGAGACAGCGAGTGCCCTCGCAGCGCAGAAGGCACCAAGCGATGTCCCTGAATTAGGGGTCTGCGCGGGACCCCTAAAAAGCAGGGGGATCGCTCCTGTTTTGTGTAGATTTGGAACCTGAGGCTCAGGGGAGACTGGGTCCGTTACCGAGGGAAACATAGCTGCGGAGAGCCCCGGCCCGGTTTTGAATTAGGGGCCTTTCCGACGCGGGGATTCCAAGTTCCTACACCTGGCTGTGCTGTTAATTAGCTGTGGGAGCTGGACCAAATACATACCCCAGTCGTGTTGGGTCTTGGTGCTCTTCATTTTTGGAATGAGGGGTTGAATGAGGTAAACTCTGAGTTCCCTTTCAGCTCTCACATTCTGAATACAAGCCTTTGTTACTAGTTGCTCTTGTTGCATAGAAATGGACTTTGGGGTCATCTCCCCCAGGGGACCATGCATTTCTCATCAAGCATAATTACTGGGAGACAACTGCACCCTTCCTCTGCAGTCCCAAGCACACCAGGTCCCCTGCCATATTCTCCAGAGGCTACCTGGCTTCTGCCTTCCTCCAAATTATGTCAGAGGCTTAGAGTTGTGTTTTCTAATCAAGCCTTCAAGCTTTGCAAATGTGACCAGCGGTGAAATGCACCAGAGTCAGCCTTGCCTGTCCAAGATACAGTTTATGTTGCAGAGAAAGGAATACTACAAACTGAGCAGGTGCATCTAATGCCCATCAGTCCATGAGAAACATTTTTATATTCTCCATTTACCTTTTGTATTTTTAATAAAACTGTTTTATTGAGGTATGATGGACATACAAAAAGCTGTTGGTATTTAATGTATACAACTTGATGTGTTTGGAGATAAGTATATACCTGTGAAGCCATCATCACAATCAATGTCATAAACATATCCACAGCTTCCAGAAGTTTCCTTCTGCCCCATATTTTGTTGGTGTTGTTCTGTTTGTTGCCACTATTTACTTCAGGCATACTTTCTTTCAGCCTGCATCAATCCTCAGGAGCTTCAGTTTGGTTCTTTCTGGTCTGAAGAGGGTGGACATCTCAGTCCAGTCTAGTTTGGATACTGATTTAGGACATTGTTCTAGTTCACTGGAATCTTCAGGTCGTAAAATATTTTAAGGATCTCTTTTTCCACACGGGGCCAGGAAGCATCTCCGCCTCTCAGACAATTTGACAGAAAATTTCAAAATCCAAAATCACGAACACTGGAAGGCACCCTAGAGATTATGTGATCCTATTCTCTTATTTTATGGATGACAACCTGAGCCATTTGTCCAAATAAGGATAGTTCTCTAGAAACAATTTTTTTTAAAAGCAATAAAACAGAACCCAAAGCAAACCAATAGAGCGGGACCAAGCATCTTTTCCCGGGGCTCCGGATGGTACCTTTCATACACCGGCAGGAAGGCATTAGGAAAGCTGAGTCAACACAGAACCAGGGCAGCCACCAGAAAGTTAGGGTTCAGCCTGATTATTATATTCCCAGCTAAGAAAGGCAGGTCTAGTGCCAAAAATATATTAGTGCCTTTTCCGGAGCTCTGCCTCCGAACATGGCGCCCGGAGAGCTATTCCTGTCTCATGGAAACATTATACCGCACACTATCTCAGGAGGCCCAAGCCATGTTCACCCCTGAACTGATGATAAAATACCGATCAAACACTGATCAAACCTCTTTAGAGGCAGCCAAGTTGCAGTTGGAGACGGTATCTGGCAGAATTTCCAGACTGAGAGCACATGCCAAATGTAATTGAATGTGAGTATGATAAACAGTGACGGACCACTGACAGACAGCAATGCTGTTAGAACAAGATTCCCCGCCGTTCTGGAATTGTGGGGAGATACTGGGAGGTCCAGCTGCAAGCCCTGAATGCTATCATCCCAGCTTAGAGAAAACTTCTACTCTTTTTCCCTTAAAAAAAAAAAAAAAAAGTGAACGTTTCAATCTGGTCTTTTGTTGGTTGGGTATTTTTCAGTCCCGTCCACTGTTTTCCTTATTAACATGGAACTTCTGTGGTTTGTGTTTCATCTCATCCCACCAGGAGCAGCAAAGAAACTGCCCAGGACCGAGCAGCGCCCCCCTCCCAGGGTGCTCGGAAGTGAGGGGCTGAGACAGGGTGTTCTTAAAGCCCCAGGATGAACTTGACCCATGTTCCGGGAGCTTATTTATAACTCACAGTTTTTACTCTGTGGGGAGGGGAGGAAGAAGGGAGGACACTGACATGTTAGGAAGTAGCAAGTAAACCTGCGTGGGTTTTAAAGATAAGGTACTAGATTTTGAAGAAATTCTTTCTTTGTAGCTGATTGCTTCCAGCTATTGCCCCCTGGCGCCTTGGCGGCCCACATATGAAAAATGGCAGATTAGACATTTCCTTCCATCCGGCTCTTTGCCTTGAGAATATGATGACCACTACTGCTGTCACGGCCACTCCCACCCCTTCTCCTTGCCTGTTACCGTTACTCCCACTACTATTACCACTACTATGATCATGCACTCCCCTTTCCGTCTTTTATAAGTTGGGAGAAATGCCAGGACTCCGGGGGCGACAGGACCGCCACGAAGTTCTGCAGAGCCTGAAAATAGGGTGCTTCCTTTGCCTTCCCACCTGAAGACATATCTACCTAAGAACTCGTAATGGCTAAAGAGAAGCATTCCTACCACAGGCCAGTCCGCCAGCCTGGTGGCCATCAGTGCTCGGAAGCCTATTCAGACCGTCGCAGCTGTCCCACACGAACGTCTGGGTGACACAGTGGGAGAGCGGATGAGGGTGCTCAGGACCAGCAGCGTGGGGCCGAGAGTCCAACTGCCCCAGGCCTCCTCACGGAAGGCACCGATGTCACACCTGTAACACATCGGTGGCACGCAGAGCAAGATCTGATTTAGCCTAGTCACGGCAGCAGGCAATTTTAACAATTTTTCAGGTAAGAAAACAGAAGACTTCTCTTTCAGCTGATTAATCCCAGATGTGAAGGACAGCTGATGGAGAGCAGTCTGCATGTGACACTGGCCACATGGCAGTCTGCTGTTCTCTGGGTTCTGAGAGGCCACTTGTTGGTGTTTCCAAAAGATCTGAGGCTCAGTCTGCTCCTAATTGGAGAAGAACCGTCATGTGCGCATCTGTTGACTCGTTCATTCATTCAAAGAATAGTCATCAAATTCCTACCTTGGGCTGTGCACTCGGCCAGGCACCGAGGATGTCGGGACAAAGACCAGCGGATGTGTCTCCTCCCTGCATCAGGCTTTCCATCTAGAGAGGGACACAGAGAAACAGTCTGATTGGAAGCAGCACAATCCAGTGAATAGAGCGTAATACCTAGCACATGAGCACAGATTTGAAGCCTGACTCTGAGAGGCCGAAAAGGCTCCTAGGAAGTGCTGTGTGTAAGTGAAGAGCTGACGGCATTAGACAAGTTCGCTGAGCATGAGCAGGGGGAAGGCGGCAGGAACCTGGACCAGCTGGATGATGCTGGAGGATAGAAGCTCAGGAAGGCAGCCTGGGAAGGGGATAAAGACCGGAGTTCCGGCAAGGGCAGCAACTGGAATCTGCACTATCAGTGACGCCCCAGTGCAGGGGAGCAGGGCCACCCCCACTGAGGTCCATTCTCATTAATTGGGGCTGCACAGGTGAGGCCCACCTCTCCACCGCCCCAGAATTTAATTGCAGCTGTCCTACAGACACCTGCTCACTTGCTGGGCGGAGGAGACTTTGTGCGAATACTGGTAGCTGGGTTCCTGTCAGTCACTTTCCTCCCGACCAAGCCTCTGGGTCCTCACCCAGGCTGGACCAAGGGCAGGGGAGGATGTCTGTTATCCAAGCTGGAGACATGCCTCAGAAGAGACAAAGCACATGGAGTGCGCTGTGTTGCTCCCTTTTTTGCTTTATGAAATGCATTCTTAGATCTAAGAACAATTCATTTCATGAAGCCAGAATAATCTGTTAAAAACTCCTGACACATCTCTCTCTCTCCATCCTTCCCCTCCCCCTTCTCTCTCACACACAAATGTAACTATTGATCAAAAATAACTGATGGCTCAAAAGCTCCTACAAAAGTCCCACAAAAAGCTAGGAAATTAAAACTTAAAATGCAGTAGACTAATAAGTCACTACAACCAAAAATGTCATCATAGTTTAAAAAAAGATCTATATGTATCTATACGTAGGTATAGCCCATTATATTAATGTCAGATAAAAAATACTAAATACTGAAAAGGCATTCAATAAATATTGTTCAATGTCCATTCCTTCTTTAAAAAAGTACGAAGGGGGGGGGCGCCTGGTTGGCTCAGTTGTTAGAGCATGTGACTCTAGATCTCAGGGATTGTGAGTTCAAGCCCCACGCTGGGTGTAGAGATTACTAAAAATAAATAATTTTTTTTTAAAAGAGGACCGGAAGGACATTTCTCAAAAATAAAAAGAATATTCACCTCAGAACAACAGGCATATGTAATAGTACAAACTAGACCAATCACTATTGAAATCAGGTCCACGAATAATGAGCACACTAGCATCATGATTAATTAACAGTATCCTGGAAGATATGGCCAATACATTAATTCATGAAACTTAAATAATCGTTGAGAAAGAGGAAAAATTATAATTACTTGCAGAATATACAAATCATCCAAAATAAATCATGGAGAGATAGTAAAATGAATGGATATTAAGCAAATTTCTAAAAATCCATTTGTTTTTTACATATATCACAAATAATTTAAAATATAAGGAATAAAACCCTTCATAATATCAAAAAACCCATTACATATATAGAAATAATGTTACATCAAAATTATATAAGACTTTTATGTACATATGATGCTAAGACTTAAATAAATGGAGAAACCTACTCTATTTTTGGATGGGAAGACTTAATTTTGTGATGATTTGAGGACTTTTGCCAAAATCCAATGCTAAAATCTGGGAGTTTTCTTTGCAATTTATCAAAATAATCCTAGAGTATGGAGAAAAATCCACAGGTGAAAATAGCAAAGAAAAAGAATGAAAAAGGAAATTGATGTTGATGGATTACCACCAGCACCCCCCCAAACAAGGAAAAGCGTAGAATAAATGATAACAAATAAGTCAAAATGCAACTACTAAAAAAATATACAGATAGATTACTGAAACAGAAGAGCACCTTAGAGGTTCATGATATATGAAACGTAAGTAAATAAAAAAAGCATTATAAGACAATAGGGAAAGTCTTATTCACCAAATGTTAAAATTAGGATATTTAGTTAGTGAGGCAGAAGTCACTAGCTGCTACCCAACTTTCAGTCTTCCCTTCTTTCTTGGTGGCACAGACTCAATTTTTTAGGAGTGGTTATGTGTCTCACCAGCAGGTTGTATCTCCCAGCTTTATGTCCAGCAGTGGGCCTCAGTGTGATCCTACCCAATGATGTGTGAGTGGAAATGCTGTGTGGTACTTTGAGGAGGACTGTTGAAGGGAGCTGTCGCAGCCACAAGTGGGCTCTTGTTCCATCCTCCGCAACCCCATCATCCCTACCTTCTTTTCTTGGCCGGAGTATGGAAACGATGGCCGAGCTTCAGTATCTATGCAAGCCAGAAGGGCACCTTCCAGCTGGAAGTCATGTACTAGAATGGCAGAACACAATGGAGTAAGAAACCAGTACTCCCAGGGATGAGGAAGCCGCCAGAGGGGGCTGGACTGCCTAGCTCTGAACACTTTTTTAAATGATGAAGAAATAAGAGTTCCATCTTGTTCAAGTCATAGCTATTTCGGGTTCCCCATTGTATGCAGCCAAATCTAATCCTTATTCCGACAGGTAGCTGGTAGGGAAAGATAAATTTGGATCTTTACGTAAAAGTGCTGGCCAAAACAACTTCTAAGTGTATTAAAGGGTTAAATGTAGAAAAGAGACTAGGCATCCACATATACTCAGAAAAGGCACCGACAAAAATCTACAATTCATGTACAAACACTTAGCAAATTAGGAAAACAAAGTGCTACGGTAAACATCTAATTCTGTGGTAAAACTTGAAAAGTTTTTTTTTTTTTTTTAAGTCAAAGATAACAGGGGTGCTCATTATCACCACTTCTAATTTACTCCGTACTAGAATTCCCAGTATATACCCGCAGGTAAAACTAGCATTAAAAAAACAAAACAAAACAAAACAAAAAACCCAAAAACCTCCAAAATGTATGGTGGAGAAGATATAGTAGAGGCTCATATCTTGTTCAAATAAAGTGCTACTTAGGTGTTCTAGATTGGTGGGCAGCTCTTCTCTTTGTGTTGACTTAGGGACTGAGACTCCTTTCACATCATGGCTTCTTCCGTCTTTCATACTTAGCTTTGATAGTTGACACATTCATGGGTATCAAGTTAGCAGAAGGGGAACAAACAAGAGCATCATGCCTGGGAGGTTTTAATGGGCAGCTCTTTAAGGAGCATGCTTTCCTTCTGCTCACATTACCTTAGCTAGAATTTACTCATATGGACCTCCTAATCACAAGGGACACTGGGAAATGTAGTTCAGCTGTGGGTTCCCAGGTAGTCAGTGTCTGCAATAACTAGTTAGTATAGCAAAAACATAAAATAAAAAGGAATCATAAGAATTGGGAAGGAAAGAACAAATCTATAGCAATCTGTCGATAGTAAGACTGTCCATAAAGAACCCCACCAAAATTATACGTGAATAATTAGAATAAGAGTTTAGCAAATTTACCAAATACCAAATCGATATGAAGAGCAAAAAAAATATTTCCAGACACTAGCAACCAAGAATTAGAAAATGAAATTAAAATAATTTAACAAAATTTAAGACAGCAAAAGTACTAAGGATCTTAGAAGTCTGACAAAGTAAAGATTAAGGAAAAAAATATGAAACTAAATTGAAAGAATGATGACACATCTGTATTCACGGGTAAGAAGATTTAATAATGAAAAGATTTAAATTCCTCCCGTTTTGGTCTATGAATTCAATGCCGTTCCCACCAAATCACAAACAGGATTTTTTCATTGAACTTGATACTCTGATTCAAGCATTTATGTGGAAATAAAAGGGTCAAGAGAAGCTGCGACAACTGAAGAACAACTGGGGAGATCTGCCCTCTGAAATATTAAGACTTATTACAAAGCTATAAAATTAAGCTGATGCGGTAGTGGTATGGAGATACACACACGGATCAATACAACAGAACAAGGCAACTTCCTAGAGGGCAGCTAGCTCAAGTGGAACTGAGGACCAGCCCAAGTAGAGCAGGTCATGTGCCTGTCAAGGCACCATCTTCTGGGAGGAAGGGATATCTTGTTCTAACAGATATGCTTAGAAGAACACATGTTTGCTAATTGGCTCATCCAAATGGGATGCCTTTTGCAATCTGACTAAGGGAGGGCATGCTTTTCCAGCTTCAAAAGCTGTCCACTTGAGGACTCATCAGTGTAGAAATAATAAATATTTCCATAAATGACACCGGGCAATTAGACATCCATATGGAAAAAATGGAGTTTGTTGTGTATCTCATACCATTCATAGAAATCACTTTAAGGTGGTTTAAGGACCTATCAGTAAAAGGCAAAACTTTAAAACTTCTAGAAGAAAATACAGGATAGTAGTTTAACACCTCAAGGGAGAGTGGAATTTCTTAAAACAGGTAAGAAAGCATAAAACATGGGTAAAATTGGCTACATTAGAATTAAGATGGGTAATATGGGTAAAACTGACTACATTAGAATTAAGAACTATTGTTCATCAAAAATCTCTACAGAATAAAAAGACAAATTACTAACTGGCACATATACACAAACATTTATGGAACTGGAAAAAGAATTTATATCCAGAATATTAAAAAAAAAAACCACACACATGAATCAATAAGAAAAACGTAAATAATGAAACATAAAACGGGCCAAAAAATTACCAAAGGGGAACATAAATACCTAAATAAACATGGAAAGATTTTAAGCTTTCTAATAATCATGGAAATGTAAATTAAAACCACAATGAACTAATTTTTCATACTATCACATTGGCAAATATTAAAATACCCATCAATTTCAAGTGTTGGTAAGGACGGTGAGCGGGCAAGAGCTTAATGGTACAAACATTCTGGAAAACAATCTGGCATTATCTAGACATTTGGAAACATACATCCCCCAAGTCCAGGATTTTCACCCTCACATGTGAGAAGAAGAACTCGTGAACATTTTCCACAAGTGATACATAAAAATAGTCATAGATGCCTCATCTGTAATAGGCAACAAAACCACCAACTAAAATCAACAGTAGAATGAATAAACAAATGTGATATATTCTTTTATTTTTTTAAAAGATTTTATTTATTTATTTGACAGAGAGAAACACAGTGAGAGCAGGAACACAAGCAGGGGGAGTGGGAGAGGGAGAAGCAGGCTTCCCGCTGAGCGGGGAGCCCGATGTGGGACTCGATCCCAGGACCCTGGGATCATGACCTGAGCCGAAGGCAGACGCTTAACGACTGAGCCACCCAGGCGCCCAAATGTGATATATTCTTATAGTAGAATATTAAACACCAGTGAAAACAAATGACAGTTACAAGCATCAACACAGCTGAATCTTAAAACTTAAGGTGGGGGCGCCTGGGTGGCTCAGTTGGTTAAGCATCAACACTAGGTTTTGGCTCAGGGCATGATCTCTGGGTCGTGGTATCGAGCCCTGCATTGGGCTCCATGTTCAGTGGGGAGTCGGCTTGAGATTTTCTCCCTCTCCCTCTCTCTCTCTCTCTCCACCCCTACCCCCACTAGCTCATGCCCTCTCTTTCTCTCTCTCAAATAAATCTTAAAAAAAAACTTAATGTGGATTGAAAACACCAAATTGTAAAAAAAAAAAATTATATACCATTTATTCCATTTATATAAAAGTTAAAAGTTAAGTGAACCTAAAGAATTTATACCACATAGATGGTAACACTACACAGAAAAGAAAGATAATTGGATTGTCTTTCAACTTTTTCCTTTAAATCCTTGGAGGTCCTAAAATGGGCATTTATTACCTACATAATAATAACGAAAATGTTCTGAAGAATATTCCTCAAGAGGTTTCACCAGTGGGAGGCCTTGGTGCTTACAGGTTTCCATTCCTCCGGGCCCCTTGTCCCGGAGTCCATCAAGATCTTATTCTCCCTGAAGTTTATTTCTTGGCCACCACTTGAGGCCTTGGGACCTAGAGAAGTCTCAGTTCACATGCTCCTTAACTGAGAGGGAGTGAGACATGGCATGGATCCAGTCCCTTGTTCCACCGATTTGGGGAATCGAGTGAGAACGGGCATCCAGGAGATAAGTCCTGGCATAGACACCTGGGTCTACCCAGAGGTTAAGTTCAGGATGACCCAAAATGTTTTCTGAGATTCCTACATTTGAATGACAAGAGAACACATTTAAAATGGGGAGACTGCATGTTCTTCTGCCTGCCCTTTCCATTCTTCTGATAATACCAGAGTCTATTTTGCATATCAAAAGCCTGTCCCTATTGCTTGGGTGGAAGGAAATCTAAACTGCCTAAACTAATCTTCCTGCCAATATTAACAGTTTGAGCCTTCATTTACCACTGATATAAATCCATGTCACCTCATAACAGAGGTTGTTCCATTATATACAAAATCGGAATGTTTCACCCTTCCACATCTTTGATCTTGATAAGAGTTTTGGAGTGTTTTTCAAATATTTAAATAAATTTATTTCGAGTTATTTTAAAGCATATCTTAAAGAGTTCCTTCAGTTTAATTTGTGTGTGTGTGTGTGTGTGTGTGTGATTGCATAAGTTAAAATTAAAGAAACTCGTGCATGTAGTTCAATCGTTCTCAACTGTAAGTGATTTTCCTCCTGAGGATATGTGGGGATGTCTGGAGACAATTTTGGTGATGGCAACTGGGGATCTAGCCACTGCCATCTAGTGGGTGGAGGCCAGAAATGCTGCTGAACATTTTAACAATGCACAAAACGGCTCCTCACAGCAAAGAACATTCAGCCCCAAATGTCAGGAGGGCAGAGGTTAAGAATCCCTGGTGCCGATTTACAGTGAAGATAAAGCACACTGGTATGCATGCCTTTTTCTGTGTTTTGAATATTCAAGTCTTAGACTTAGGGCACATAAGTCTCACTGCTCCATCCTAGACAACAACCGTTTTGTTGTCTAGTTAACCAAATGGGTCAGGCTATTTATGTTTCTCAGAAGCCCAAATCTCTTTAACTAATGGAGTGCCCTATTTGAGAACTTTTTGCTTCGCCCTACACCACTTCACCTGTTGGCTTTGCTCGGTAACCAAATTTGGCCACACTCACTCTTCCGGTGTCTCGAAGCTCAATGTGTTTCATTTTATTTCCCTGATGAAACCTAATGCAAAAATGGAGAGAGTATCAATGTCCCAGTGATTAAAGATTTCACTTTTTCCTTCCAAATCCAAGTGTTTCCATTTTCTGAAGCAATCTAGTCATGTTAATTTTAGATAATGAATGAAAAAAATTCTAATTAAAAATAACCCAAAATCATTGCCAGTGTTAGTTCTCAGACTGTGGTGAATGGATCAGAGACCACAGCAGCTTCAGAAAGATAGTTGCACTCCAAGTAGCCTAAGAATCAATTTTTTAATTTTAATTAAGTCTTCCAGGGGGTCTGGCAGAACAGTCACCTACCTGGGTCTCAGTGAGGGGAATATCGCAGATCATGGAAAACAGTGCCAGAAGGACAGCAAGGCACTGTTTTGCACAGTGACCTCCATCTTAAGACCTTTGGCTGGGCAATCATAATACAAAATATTATATAAAAGATTCACAGGACAGCTGTTTAAAATAATGCAGATTCCCAGGTTTTGCCTTCAGAGACTGAGATTAGTCGGTTCAGGACAGGAGCCTAGAATGTCTAACAAGCACCCTTGGGTGATCTGAAGCAGCTTGAGAAGCCCTGGTTTAGGACAGCATGTTTATGCTTCCTTGCCTGCCCTATCCATAAGTTATTAAAGACATTTCTCTTTCATGCCTGTCCTTTAGTGCAAAGATAAGTAATAATGACTTAAAAGGAGTAACCTTGATTAACCACGCCTGTGGAAACGTTTGGCCTCAGCACCGTCTCTTTTGCCAGGGCAAAATAAAATTAGATGTTACATGTGAAAATGCTTTATAAATGGAGAGGAGGAAAATAAGCCTATTTTCATGCGCTCAGCAAATAGCTTATATGTTGCCTCTCACACAAAAAGGTGCTTAGTGGCATGACTAAGCAGAGAAAAGCTACAGAATATCAAAATGTGACTGCATTGTTCTCTCTCATTTAGAGCTTAGAAAACAAGGAAGGATCACCAGTCCAGGATTGATAATGTTCAACAGGATGAAAGGAGCCCCTAATTCAAAGAACTTTTGAATCCTGGCAGTCCATCAAAGCAGAAGGTCATCATCCTGAAAATGACTCAGCAGAAATATATAACCCTGCTAAGAGTACATCAGCAGATTTTTTCAGGAAGACTCACATATTTGGATTTAGAATCTTCTAGAAGGCCCAGGGGCCTGGAGTTGCCCCTTGCTGTCCTCCCTTCCATTCAAACATTCACTACGTGCCTGACCTTGATCAAAATCCTTAAAAGTCTCCAAGATTACTTCCCCCTGTTGTGGAATGAGGACAACTGTATTTACCTCAGAAAGCCACTGTGAGTCTTAAAAGAAATAATATGTGATAAGAAAAGTCTACACAATAAAAGTACCTGTTGCCCTCCATTTGAGACCTACGTACCAGATTGTAAGTTTGGTCAATGCTCAAAAAAGACTGGATGCCTCGTAGTACATAAAACCCAATTTATTACATTATATGCCAAAGCAGCCAACTGTGCTGGGAGCTTGATGAATGGGGACTGAATATGCACAGAGCTAGAAATCTAAACGTTGGTACTTGCCATCATAGGCAATTTATCTCTGAGGCCCATCTCTGAGCCCCCGTTCTGCCCATCGACACACACGTACACGCACACACGCACACAGTCTCATTCTCTCCAGCAAAGGTAGCTCCACTTTCACAACAGAGCTTCTACCTCTCTCGTCTTGATTACCACTGTTTACCATTCTTTAGCTTCACTGAGCAGTCACTACATCCTAAAACTTGCCAATGAAAACCTGAACAGGGCTGCACCCGGCGCTCAACCCCCACCCATTCAGTCCATTATCATGGCTGCCCTGCATTGAGCAGGGCTTTCCTGGGTGGTGTAAATCGCTCGTTTTTCTTGCCTGAAGGTGTGCTTTATCGGTGAAGGAAATTTGGAGAGAAGCACAAAGCAGCCAACAGCGTAGATACAGATACCCATAGAAATCTTGACCTAGTGATGTCAGTGAGGCCCCCCTGTGCAGGCTCTTCCCTCTGAGAAGCAACACTGCAGCATTTATTTAAAACCAATGTCAATAGAAAAGGTGAGTCTCTTGACTCCACTCACATCCTTTTTTTAGACCCTTTATGATACCACACGTCTTCCCCCATCTGAATCCTCTGACATGGCTCTAAATGCCAGTTTGGAAACGCAAGTGCACCTTCACAGAATTAAGATTTATAACCTTTGAATATATTAAAAGAATGTGCCACAGGTTCTCCGAGAAATCCTTTAAAAAGGAGAACCAGCGAAGCTTAAAAATTAGACTATGTGTGTAGTTTTCAAGTTAATGATATTGAAACGCAACATTCATGTGGAAGGACTATTTGATCTGCTTGCTTAAAGGAATCGGTTACACACCTTTTTTCTCTTTCATATAAAAATCATAGTAATACTTCTCCAAAGGCACAATATCAATGCTTCTCTCTTTGAGCAGCACAGAGGCTAGGGAGTACTGAGTATCTCCTAGGGACTATGTAATTGAATTGGAAGGACACCAGAGCAGGGCTTCTTTCTTCCCATAGAAGGAGCACATTTCGTGTTGGATGGTGTTGATTATGGATGCAACGTCCAGAGAATAAGAATATTGTGTTGGGTAGGGTCTATTATGAGTGCAAATTAATCCAAAGATGGGAAACAGTGTGCCCTAGCGTGGTGAGGAAAACTTCAAGGAGACTGGATGGTCCGGAAAGATGGCTCGCCTTAGTATCAGCAAAGGAGTGGAGGACAGCCCCACAAACACATGGAGGCAAGGGTGTGTGAACGGGCCCACCGGGCTGGTGTGGTGCTTGCATGATGGGGGATCCTGGGAAATAAAGGTGGAGTTGGGTCAAATTGCCAAGTATTTAATACCTTAGGGAAGAAGAAGTCATTATGGACTTTGGAGCAGGAGAAATATCACGATAAAAGAAATGTTTGAGGAAAATTAAACCAAAAATGATATCTAGGGGTTTAGAACAGAAGGCAGAGGAAACTATTTCAGTAATAGAATTATGAGAACTCATGACTAGAATAACAAGCAAATTGTTCACAGAAGCCATATTTTTATATTTATCTTATTTTCCTCAGAATTTCTAAACATTCATCTCTACTATTTATCTGCCACTTAAGTTCAACCTGTGTGGTAGTCATCTTTTTTTGGCATTTCAAGAGATCACATACTCCCTCCACTAGATGATATATTGGCACCATATTATATATTGATACTTTTTAATTCACTGGTACGCCCCCTAAAATTGTTTACCCACAGTTGGAAAAGAAGAAGAGGAAACAAAATTATTTAGGTTGACTAAATTAGAGAATTTTTTTAAAAGATATATTTACTTATTTTAGAGAACGTGTGTGCGCACACGTGCAACTGGGGGGAGGGGCAGAGGGAGAGGGGGAGAGAGAATCCTCAGGTAGACTCCTTGCTGAGTGCAGAGCCTGAGGCAGGGCTCAATCTCAGGACCCTGAGATCATGACCTGAGCCAAAATCAAGAGCCGGCCCCTTAACCAACTGAGCCATCCAGGCGCCCCTAAGTTAGAGAAAGTTTTAAAAACCCTGACAAGAGATGGAGAAGCCAGCAGAGATAGTCAAAACTATCTCCCAATTTTCTAACCTAAGAGATTAAAATAATGATGGTATACTTAGAGGATAGTTCGTTATAGGGAAAGTTGATGAGTTAAATTTTAGAAGTGTTGATATCCAAGTAGAAATATCATGTCAGCTTTTGGAAACAAAGAAATAGGTGTGAAATCATCCATAGTTCACTTATTACTCTTCACCATCTGTTCTTACATTATCTTATTGTGACATTATTGATTACTTATTCTGTTTCAAACAAATGTCTTAGCTCTATAAATATGGTGAATTCAAGATCCGTATCTACTTTATCTTTGTAGATATGGGACCATATTGTTACTTTTTTTGTGGATAAAGTACTTTTATCTTCCTCAAAATATTTAGCATAGTGGGGTGCCTGACCGGTTCAGTCAGTATAGCATGGGACTCTTGATCTCAGGGTCGTGAGTTCGAGCCCCATGTTGGCTGTAGAGATTACTTAGAAGAAAAATTAACATAGTGAATTATACATGGTAGGTTATCAATGCTGTATCAATGAACAGATTAACAAATGTGTACCCGTGTTTCTCAACTTCAGGCCCACAACTATATAGTCCTCTCCTTCCACCCATGCATGCACTCTCTCTCTCTCTCTCAAATAAAAATATCAAGTCTTTTTTTTTTTTAGAGACATGGTTTCTGCTTTTTTTTTTTTTTAGATTTTATTTATTTGAGAGAGAATGAGAGAGCGAGAGCATGAGAGGGGGGAGGATCAGAGGGAGAAACAGACTCCCTGCTGAGCAGGGACCCCCCCCCCCAATGCAGGACTCGATCATGGGATTCCAAAATCGTGACCTGAGCTGAAGGCAGACGCTTAACCAACTGAGCCACCCAGGTGCCCTAAACAAATCAAGTCTTTAAAAATAAATAAATAAACTGATGAAATTAATTTTAATAGTATATTTTATTCAACAATATATATCCAAAATACGACCACCTCAACATGTAATATATAAAAATTCTTTATGAGCTATTTACCTTTTTTGTGTGAAATCTTTGAGATCTGGTGTATATTTTACACAGATAGCACATCTCAACTTGATTGTCCATTTCAAGTACTCTATAGCCACATGCAACTAGGGGCTGCCATATTGGATGGAGCAGGACCATTCAGTACATTTTAATAAATGTTTTCTGGTCCCTCTAGTTGATATTATTATCCTTTTCATAAAGGGAGCTACAAAGGTTAGTGATGTGTCTGAAACTTTTTATAAATGTACTTTATATTCTGTAAACAGCAGATGTCCCTTTGTTGGCGTAGCATTCTGTGAGGTTTGATAAATGCATGGAGTCATGTAGTCATCACCAAAATCAAGACACAGAACAGTTCTCACACCCCCAAAATTCTTCTGTGCTGCTCTTTTGTAGTCAGGTTCTCTCCCACCCCTACTTCCAATTTTTTCTTTTCTTTTTCTTTCCTTTTTTTTTTTTTTTAAGAACAGAATTCTCCCCTTTTACCAAGAAATATATGTCAGGAAAAAAGTTAGATGGGAAACAGAGACATAGTTGGGAAGATGAAACCCTTGACATTGGGAGTATATTCCTTTCCAAAGCTCATGTGCAGGGAGCTCTGCTCCCCTTGAAGTCACACAAGCCCACTCAGAGAGGGGGCCGTGTGTTTTCCCTGCCCCCACATTCATCTGTCATTCCTCCGCAGGTTACAGGAATAGGAAGGTCTCTCCCAGAATACTCTGCATGACAGATGGCAGGATCACACTAGGAGAGACCCACAAGAGGATCGCAGGCAGGGACTCCACAGGTGGGAGCCTTCCCATGGCTAAGAAACAAGGGGTTAACGTGGACCCTCACTGCATGCTAGATATTGCTTACACTCCGGTTTCTGGATTCTCAACTGTCTCCATCTTTTCATGGCCTCTTTGCTTTACTAAGGAGAAAAACTTATGACAAATAGTTCTTTAGGGCATGCGCAGCTTCTAAAGTGGACAGCCCTGGACTGCTCTCATGAAAGCACAGATGAGCCAGGTTGTGTCAAACACCATGAGGGCAGGTGTCCTTGGGCCAACTGACAGCAGTGGCTCTGGCTTTGTCGTGCCTCTCAGCATCTCCATTCTGTTCACAAAGCCTAGCGAGCAGATGGGAAGAAGCATGTGGAAGCACCTCCCTCACATATATGTCACTATTGGCACCCAGGTTGAGAAGGGGAAGGTGGCCTGCTTGCTTGACATCGTTCCAGAAGCACAAGCCTATTGTGCTGCCCATGGAATCGTGCTCCAGAAACAGAGTTCTGCAAGTCACTCCCACTCCTCCACACACACAGGGGACACAAAATACTCACACGCAAGCACATCACCACGAATTCACACTGTTGAGCATTTGTCTTTGCAATTGTAAAAATGCAATTAGAATCTTTTCAGTGTCTATCTGGGACATCTGCTTAGCATTCTTTACACTTCGTACACCTTGGCTAACACTTCTCTTTAGCCCTCACCCTCCCTCATATAAAGTTTTGGGGGGAAAAAACCCCAAGAGATTGCAATGACATAAAGGAAGGCACTGACCTAAAGATATATGCATTAATTGGCCAAGTTCTTTGAGTAGTTATGTTGTAAAACCAAAGTAGAAAGAAATCCTACCAGAACCAGAAAATCCTTTCAATTTCCTAGTTCATCCCCTGCACAGAGTCTTCCAGCAACATGCCTATACCAGAACACCTGGGGGCCATCTACAAGCCCACATGTCTGTAATGGATGACTAACAACTAGTGGACCCAAGCTGTTTCAAGTTTACCATGTAGTTCAACAAAATCAGGTACCCTCACTGGCATGCGCTGTAAAAGGTGAACTGTCCTGCACACACTGGGACGGACTTGCCAGGCCAAGAAGGGAAAGAGGGAAGTAGTGGCAGTAGTCATACCGTGTGTCCACAAATTCCTATTTCATGTCCCTCCCAGGCACGTGAGAAGGCCACCTCTCCCCACTCTCCCCTGCCACCTCAATTCTGGCTAAATAGATGTGGACTGGAAATGTCACCTGCTGAAAGCACCATGCGCTCTCCTCGAGGGCCAACCAGATACCAGACACCCCACGAGGACTCTGAGTCCCCTGGTGATGACGAGGCCCCTCAATGGAAGGAGCCTGGGTCTCTGCTTGAGCAGGGCCAATACTTCCAATCCCCAAACCATACTGAACGGTGACATGAACAAAAATGAAAGCTGTGTAAATCCCTCAGCCTGTGGAGGTGTTCGTAAGAGCATTTGTTTTCATTTCCTTATCAACACAGGTAGCCACCACCTGACTCCTGAGTTTACTTACCTTGGTCTCAAGGTAAATCACACCAGGTGCTCCTTCAGTTGGATGTAGCTGTGAAGGATATGATGCTTATGACTCCTTGGGGACCAAGGCTTGTCTATTGCCCTGGCCAATTTTATTACTGTTCAATTTACTACTGCCTACTGTTCCATTTTGATTTGCTTGGTTTGGTCTACAAGGGAAATAATTCGTGACAAGTTGGGTCTCCTAACATCACTGCAGCAAAGAGCTGTTACATGCTGGTGCCAGCCTGCTTCGTGGTATGCTGGTAAAAGTTTAACAACTGGTTCCTTGGGGAAAATCAGAGATGGATAAGTGCATAAGTCTATTGTTAATTTTACTGATATTAAGAATATGTAGCACATCATTTACATATAATAAAGTGTACAGTACTTTTATTATAAATTTTATATAGCCAATTGATTCTCACAGAACACTTTCAGCGATTTTCCCCAAACTCTTGCATCTATGGGCAATCTACTATTGCAATTCAATCATGATTTGATAAAATTTCATTCCAGTCTGCTGATTCTTTCCTTAATACATTTATTGTCATTAAATCTGATATACTGCGTACTGTTAAAATATTTCTCCATCTCAAACAAATGATATTCACTAAAATGAAACTTCCACTTCAGACTTCAGCTCTACACACAGATATGGGAACTTCACCCATTTGTCCGCCACGTGAGCAACTCTTTTGCTGAATTGGATAATTGTTTTTGAATCCTGGAAGATTTTTTTTAAAAGATTTTATTTATTTATTTGACAGAGAGACACAGCAAAAGATGGAACACAAGCAGGGGGAGTGGGAGACAGAGAAGCAGGCTTCCTGCTGAGCAGGGAGCCCGATGCGGGGCTCGATCCCAGGGTCCTGGGATCATGACCTGAGCCGAAGGCAGACACTTAACAACTGAGCCACCCAGGCACCCCTGAATCCTGGAAGATTTTTACAAGTTTTCATGCTAGCCACAATGCAATGTCTATACATACGATGTCCTTCTATGTTTAACCTGTCTTATCAAATATTTTCCCTGTCAGTTTCCTAATAAGTCTAGATTCTGGGGCTGGAGGACATTTTCTGTAAAGGGCCAGATAGTAAATATTTTAGGATTTGTGGGACAGAGGGTTGCTCTCAGCAACTACTCAACTCTGCTGTTGTAAAAAAAAAAAAAAAAAAAAAAAAGACAGCTACAGACAACACATTAATAAATGGGCATGGCTGTTTTCCAATAAAACTTTATGAAAACAGACCTTAGGCTGAATTTGGCTGACTAGCTGCAGTTTGCCAAAACTTGCCTAGGCAATCAGCAAAACAATCAATCAAGCCTTGACATGTAGGGTTTGCCAATTTGTCTGATGGAAATACTCCCACTGTGGTCAATTTCAGAACACTCATGCAGCATGACTGAATGCAAAGTTGGGAAAAGATATGTAGTATCAGAGCACTAGGTCAATTTCCACCATACAGATACAATGGAACAACTGCAAGAAGGGAGATAATACCAAACTGCAACAAAATAATTAGGAAGTGTTGCTGAGTATTTATCACTTTGCTTTTAATGTAATTTAATTGCAAGACTCTATAGTTTAATTTTTAATAACAGCTACATTTCACACCTTGCTCACAAAATTCCTGGAAGTTTATTAGTCAAGTCTCACAAGACAGTACAAAAATGTTTCTAACACACCACTTGATCCTAGACAGTTTCTCTTCTCCATGGCTGCTCGGCTCTTGCATACAAGTCAGGGAATATCTCTCATTGCTTTATTTTCTCCTGAGGCACAGTTACAGTTGTTGAAAGGTAAATATTATTGAATCAGTTATCTTGCTCAAAAGATAACTCTGGCAGCACTTAAAACTCACAGCATCCATCAGTTTGTACTCACATGTTCAAAATCATTACAGGTTTGTTGTATACTTTACACCAAAATATGCCCAATATTTTCCTTACACATAGTGTGAAGTTGACCCATCTTTACTTAAGGGGAGGTATGATAGATTATGAGATTGTGTGAAAAGTCCTTATGCACCGACTGTGACTCCTTTTAAGCATCCACTTCAAGGTAAGAAAATCAGAAACCCAAATGTAAATAAAGCTGACCCTGAACAACATGGGTTTGAACTGCATGGGTCCACTTGTACATAAATTTTTTGGATAAACACAGGACAGTGCTGTAAATGTATTTTCTCTTCTCTTTAATTTTATTAATAACACTTTTTTTCTCTAGCTTACTTCATTGTAAGAATACAGCACATAATACGTATAACAGACAAAATGGTGTTAATCAATTGATTATGTTATCCATCAGGCTTCCGGTCAAAAGCAGGCTGTTAGCAGTTAAGTTTGGGGAAAGTCAAAATGTATACATGGATTTTCAACTGTGTGGTCATCAGCACCCCTAACCCCCACGTTGTTCAAGGGTCAACTGTATCCTAGAGAAAAAGAGAGCCTACACAGATTGTTCATACGTGAGGCAACATGGCTTAATTGAAAAGGACACCAACTTTAGAATCAGAAAAATTTGGTTCAAATCCCTGCTTTGATATGTGCTCACTATAAGACTTAAGGTAAATTCCCTAAGCTTTTGAAGCCTCAGTCTCCTCTGTAAAATGGATCATGAGGTTTATAAGGCTTAAATGAGGGGGAAAAATATGTGATGTACCACAGTGTGCAGCTCTTATAAAGCATTCAGTAAATGTCAGTTATTATTATTAACTGAAATGCTCATATTACTCCATTAAGTTTTCTAATCATCAAGTTGATGATATAATGGTTATGTAAATGTCAGTGATTATTCACACTTGTAAGGGTTCAATATCTGGATGGGGGAGCCTGTGTTTCAGAGACATATGTCCGCTTCATCAGGCATGGGGTACCAGCAGTTTCTCTTAGTAGTCAAAAATTTTCAGCTCTACAAGGTTGAATTGGCAGTTGCCAATTAACTATGTGGCAAACTGAGCTTCTTATGCTTTTCAACTACACATTAAGAAGCCCAAAGTAGCACACTACCACTTGAAAATAATCTAGGGGCCCACCATCTCAATTTGTCCAACTTACTTGATAAAGTTATCTAAGATGGCATGCCGAAGATGAAAAGAGATGCACCCGGTTTTGAGTTAGTTTAACTTTTTCTGTTCTACCTCATGGATGGGTAACATTAGTTTTGGCCATGGTATTAAGATTAAAGCATCTATTTCCTCTTGGACTTCTATAGGAGTATCCTAAACTATACAAATGTTCAAACAATTCTTTAGGAAGATTTCTCTTTAACTTCAATACAAGGTAGTAACACAATACCGTGATATGTACTCAAGAGCGCCAACCCAGTACTTCAGGGGCATGCCGGAGTCTGTCAGTACGGGCAAGTATTGTAGTCTGTCCCAGGGATCACCTTATCTCCTACAGTTTTTAGTAATGATAGCACAGCCACATTAGGAATTTGATTCACTACTGCACTCTGAATCTTCCCAAATTCCCACTGAAATGTTCAAAAATATAGAGATGATCCCTGACTTCCAGTCCAGTCATCTGATTTTATTATTTTATCATAACTTAGACACCTATGCAGTAAGCAAAACCCATTCGTGACTCCTTGAGTTGCTGATGCCATCAAGCTAATGTCATCATGGTGACAAACTTGACTCACACATTTAGTGAAAAGTATTCTCTTCATCTTCTTAGCCTATGTAGTTGAAAAATAACTATGTGCTCATTTGCTTTGATTTCTATTAACAGGCTAAATAAAACAGTTCCAGGCCCAACACTGGCCAAAGAGCTTCCCGAAGGAAAGGAATAAGTGACTTTCTTTCCTTGTGTTTCTTTTCTTCTTCTTTTTCTTTCAAGCAATATTTACTTAAACATGACCTCTACTTGCTCTATTTTGGTAATCAGATACCTTCCGGCAAGGTACCTTCCAGGAGCTATTAAGTTGTACTTTACTCCGTGTATATTTTAATTCTCCAATTTCAAGCACATAGCAAAGCCCTTACTATTTTCTTGCCTCAAGAATTTTTGAAGCCGAAAACCAAAGCCCTCGGCTCTTCCTGCCTTTGGGGGAAGGACTAAACACAGAGAAGAGATTCTACTGGAGTTCCCAGAGGGGAACCAGAGGGAAGGGCAGCACTTTACAGAGAACATGGGTGGGGCGAACAGGGGAAATATTCTTTAGGAGTGGCCTTTGTGAGATACTATCAAAAATGTTCAGTGTGAGCAAAAACTGGCTTGTAGTTTGGGGGAAGAAAACTGGTTTTCATAACTCCAGAGAATGGTGAGGATGGATCAAGTGCTCATTGAGTTGTAGGGACTCCTAATGTGAGCAGTGCAGTGGCAAACACAGGTAAGAAACTCCTCAATAAGCAGAGAATTCTCTCCTGCACAACTCTTTTAACAGGTAGATGAAACTCTATGAAGGCAAAAGGAAGATGGGAGGGAGGGAGGGAGGCAGATTTTTCCTGTTCCCCTTTAAGGGCATAAAGATGTGAATATATAAATATATATTCAATAAATACATTTTCAAGACAACTTATTTGAGCTCCACATACTGGATGTACATAAGCATCTGAAAGGATAACAAAACAAAGAACATACTATACAAGAAAAAAAAAAATCCTGTAGTTCAAAAGAAGTACATGCATCTGAGTTATCAGATGAAACGTTCTGTGATGAAACAGATTATGCACCAAGCAAAATCCAAGAGAAAACTGTTTTTCAAATCTAATTTATATTCTCAATATGATTCCCTAAGATATTATATAAATGAAAAAGGAAAAAATTGAAAGCAGTGAAGATTACTTTCAGAGGGAAATTGTTATACTAAAAATGACAAATATAGTGGAGGCTCTAAAGAAAAGAATGAATAGTAAATCAAGAAATTAGATAAACAGCTTGAGAAATCCTCCTAGAGCAAAAAAACAACAAAACAAAACCCACAAGTAATGACTACATGAAAAATATAAAAAGCAAAGAGAATAGATCCAAGAGATATAATATAAACAAAATAAGACAGTGCTTTTCATACATTTTCCCAGAGAAAAACAGTAACAGAAAATAAGTATATTTGTATGCATCTGTGTATACATAGTGAGGAGGAGGGTAATTGGCAGAAGATGAAGAAGAGGTTCTGACCAGGGGTAGAATATCAAGTGATCTGCAATGAACAAAAAGTATGTTTTAAGTCTTTTGTTTTATCTTAAAAGTTCTTGGAAATTTAAATTTTATCCCAAAAGACATCCAAGTTTTATTCAACATTATAAGGAAAAAAGAATGTTTCATATAGCTTTCTGCTACTTTCAGGAGTTAAAAAAAATGGATGGATTTTTAAAGTATATTACTAAAAGTCCTAAATAAATAATAAATAAATGAGGACCACAAAAGTTAAGAAAGCACAGTAGTCTTTTTTGCCTTGAAGATTTGGTATCCCAATATATTAGAATCTTATTTTTGATAGGATTCTAAGTGAGAGGAGATTGAAAAGAAATCCCAGAGTCTGTCCAAGATGGGGCATGCTATAAGAAACTCTCTGCAGCCAATTCTCTCCACCATCCCTCCCAAAAAGTTGCTGAGACTTCAAATAGCCATGCACTCAAAGGTGAGGACAAATCAAAATGGCAAAGTTCACGGGGAATTTCATAACAGTTTCAAATCCTTTGGTTATACAGGTAATGCAAAGCCTGGAATTTGGTTTAAGGAGGTCATGGAATTACAGTGACCCCACGCACTTTGGAGAAGTAAAAGTAAATTCTTTCTGGAGGGAAGCACCTGTACATGCTTTAAGTAATTCCGACAAATAATTTTTCACATGCAATGTAATACACAGCCAAAGGTAACCAGATACCCAAGAAAATTAGTCTTCATGAACAAAACCAGCAAAATAAAACAAAACACCTCCAAAGGCTTCATATATTGACAATATTAGACATAGACTATAAAACTAGACTATGCATAAAGAAATACCAGATAAGCTTAAAGATACCTGCAGAAACAGAAAACTTAAAAAAGTCCCATTGTGCATTTGAAAAATAACCAGACAGAAGTTCTAGAAATTAAAAAGAAATTAACCTACTTAGAAATAATTGATGGCTTTAACATCAGATTATAAACACCAAAAGGGAGAATTACTAAAATGGAAGATAAATTAAAATAAATTATCCAGAGTATAGCACAAAGTTGTAAACAAAACTGGGAATAATATAGAAGACAGAATGAGAACCATGGAACACAGAATGAAAAAGCTTAATATCTATATTAAGCTTTATATATACATATATAATTAGAATATATATCTATGTTTTTATATATTATATAATTATGTAATAATAATATAATATCTATATATATAGTATATAGATATATATTAGAATCCAAGAGGGAGAAACTAAATTGAATGGGACAGAGGCATCACTTAATAGCAGATGAGACTTGGTGAAGACAGGATTGATGAATAGGCAAACAGGTCAATAGAAACATGCAAGCTGAAGACACAGAAGAAAGAATGGAAGTTACATAAAAGAGCATGAGTGATATGAGACAGAGCAGGAATATGTAACATATGTGAAATCACAGTCCCAAGAGAAAAAGACAGAAGAAATGAGACATAATCATTATTTAAAGATGTGATAACTGAGAGCTTCCCAGACATGGTAAAGGGCACCAGTCCACAGATCCCATGAAGCCAATGAATCTCAAGCAAGATAGAGAAGAAGAAATCCACACCTAGACAAATTATGGAGAGAGTGACGAAAATCAAAGTGAGAGCAGACAGAGAATAGAGTATCCTTAAAAAGCTACCGTATACTGACAGCTGACTTCTCAACATAAATAATAGTATCTAAAAGTCCATGGAATGATATTTACAACGTACATTTAAAAAAATAGCACAATGAATCGTGGATCACTACATCAAAAACTAATGATGTATTGTATGGTGATTAACATAACATAATAAAATTAAATTTAAAAAATAAAAATAAAAAATAGCTAGCAAGCTAGAATGCCAAACTCACTGAAAATATCTTTATTTCATCTGAGTCTTAAAAGATATTTTCAGTCAAATAAAAACTGAAAGCACTCACCACCAGCACTGCATTAAAGGAAATTCTAAAACATATAGTTTAGGTAGAAGAAATGATTCCAGATGGAAGATCTGAAATATAAGAAGGGATAAAAAGCAAAGGAAGTGGGAAATATATAGGTAACTCTAAATGAGTTTGACTGTAAAAAACTTTTTAAATCAATGTTTCTTGGAATTTAAAAAAGTTTATAATTAAAATATTGACAAAAGATAAAAGGAGGTTTATTAATGGTAGAATTTTTAAAAGATCTCTCTATTGCTCAAGATGAGGATAAAAGTATTAATTAACATTAGACTTGGTAAATTAACCTACATTTCAATTTCCAAATTAAAAATAAAGAATAAAAGCAGGATATGTAATTACAAATAAGTAGAAGAAAAATATGAAATGCTCAAAAAAAAAAAATCAGCCCAAAAGAAGTCAAGAAAGGAGACGAGAAAGCATGGAAGAGGTTAGACAACTAGAAAACACAAAATCAGATGGTAGATTTGATCCCAATATATCAGTAGTTGTTAATGTATACACAAATGGATTACTTGACTGACTACTGTCAGTGTGGATGAAAACAAAACAAAATACAACCATTTGTGGGGTTTTTTTTTAAACAAGAGATAGATCTAAATACAACAACAATAAAACGCTAGAAATGTAGAGAAGGATGTGTTGAAGCATCACTTAGAGAAACGTATAGTCTTGAAATAAATGTGTTAGAAGGGATGAAAGGCTGCAAATTAGTAAGCTAAGTATTCAACTCAAAACCTGGAAAAGTAATAGACAAATAAGCCCGTAAGACTCAAGGAAAGTAGATAATAAAATTAAGATAAATAAAGATAAAGAGATAAAGATAAAAACAAATATGCAACAGAAAGGAGCAATGAAACGCAGCAATTATTCGTCTTTGAAAAAAGCCTTACATAACTGCTAAATCTTTGATGACGCTGACTCCAAAACCAGAAAAAAAAAAAAAAGGAGACGAAGCACAACTAATAGCACTACAGAGCCCTCAGACATTGCAAAAGATCATAAAAGAATATTATAATTTTATACTCCAAGTATGACAATTGAGATGAAATACACAAATTCATAGAAAGGGCTTCAACTACAAACACTGGCTCAAAAAGAAACCTGAACAATCCTATAACCAGTGAAGAAATTAAACTAGTAAGAAAAAAAATCTCACAAAAAGACCCAACGTGGATCAAGATCATCCAATCCATTGAGGGGCTAAATCGAACAAAAAGGTGCAGGAAAGCTGCCTGACTTTTGAGCTGGGACCTTGATCTCCTGCTCTTGGCACTCTTGGTTCTCAGATCTGCAGACTTGGATTGGCATCTGTACCATTGGTTCTCTGGCTCTCAGGCCTTCCTTTACCATTGGTTTTCCTGGGTCTTCAGCTTGCAGATGGTACATCAGCTTCCATAACCCCCGGAGCCAATACTTTATAATCTCTTTCTCTCTCTCTCTCTCTCTCTCTCTCTCTCTCCTGTGTGTATGTGTGTGTATTCTGTTTCTCTGAAGAATCCTTATCTACAAAAAGATACCTTGTTTATTCTCATGATGCTACCAGCCAAAGATGGATGCAGACTCCCCACGTAAATTTTAAGTCTAACAGTGGAGCTCAGACATAGTCTAAGAAAGAGAAGTCATGGACATCCCATTTAACTTCCATCCTAGGAACACGTGCCCCCATTGTCCAAGTTGGCTATTTTGGGACCAAGATTAGAGAGTTGGGGGCAGAGGATGGAGAGACTAATGCCAAGTCCATTCCCAAATATTTAGGACTCTTTATTTTATAAATTACTGGTATTAAGAGTGCCATCAGGGCAATTCAGTGATGAGAGGGGAGAGGAAACTAACAAGAATTAAAATATGGACTGTTAGTAATATTTTAACGAATTCAGTGATCTACAACTAAGCAGCTCCCATGTAGCCTTTAGACTCTCAGGAGAAGCTTTGATGGCCATTGACTAAATAAATCCCTCCTGCTTGGGAGCTGCTGCATGAGCTGTCCAATCAGGAATCTTCTTGGTTCCAAGGGCTGCCACCTCCATCCAGGATTTTTATTTGGGGCCCATGTCTGAAGACACTGTTGCTTGCTTGGGCCATGGCATATCTAACTACTCTGGTCTGACTCGCCTGATTGGCAGTTGTTTTTGGCCTTAATATCAACTGTTCTGGAAAACAACCACAAATCTCCCTGAGATGCTCCACCCTCACCCTCAAACACTAACAAAGTGAAATTTTTTTTTTTAGTACGTTTCATGACCTATATTTTAAGTTAAATCATCCCAATGCTACTTCTCAATTTTTGCAAAATTTGATAACTGGTAGAAAAAATATTTTAGACATTTTTCTCTACTTAACGTATTTCTCCATTAGAGATTTCGAAAAGACTGATAAGAAATACCCCTAAAATGATAAAATTGGTAGTATCTGAGTGACAGGATTATAGATGGTTGCTCTCTAGAGTTTAGGAAATGTTAGGCTACATTAGTAATGGTTAGGTTAAATAAATAAGAAAGTAACTTGATTCTTCCCCAGAAATTTTTGTTTGCTAATAGATAAATGCTTAGGATTTTATATAGACACAAAAATGTGTTGTGTGTCTGTGAATGCGTGTATGTGTATGTCTGTAAATATATCTATTAGTATCATGCATACTCATACGCACATCAACTCTTAGAGCTAAAAGGACCTTAAAAAATTATCTTACCTCTTTCACAAAATCTAAAATTATCTGTTGTGGCCTGTGGTCATTTTAAACCTATTTATACTTTAATTTTTATAAGAATCAGTTGGTTTGCCTGGAACTGAGAGAAGCCGGAGTCACTGACTATTAAAGCCAGAGGAAACCTAACAGACCCAAATCAGCCCCTGCCAGGAAAATGATGAATTTATAATGATAACAAGAGGTGACTAAGGAAATCAAGCCTAATTTTGTTAACAGGTATATCTTGGGAATAATTAGGTCTGGGCCAGAAGCCAATTTCAAGATCATTCTCTTCTTCTAAGTAGACTTTCACGTTCAGTCCCGTTGCTATGTTGCCACAATGCCAAAATCAAATTAAAACTGAACGATTTTAGTCAAAATATCATTCATTTAGTTGGTCAACATGATACCAAACCACTGAATTAACAGACGTCTTGCCCTAAATTGAGGAGATGTTTTTGTATCTACTGGCATAGTCTTTGTACATGTGATATTTAGGACTTTCTCCTTTAGATGTCCAACACTCCAAAGTTATCAGTATCACACACTGAACTTGTATATATATATTACACTCAAATATCAAGTAGTCAATCTCAGATAGATTGAAGACTGACTTAACCGTGAGAGAGAAAACAATAAAGCTTCTAAAAGATAATACGGGAGAACATTTTTAGGATTTTGAGATAGGCAAAGACTTCTTTTACACAAAAAAGCACTAATAATAAAGTCAAAAGCCAATAAATTGAAAACTTCTGTTCCTCTAAAGACATCATTTAGAGAGGACTACAACAAGAAAATGATTATTTTCAAGGACAAGGAACTCATATCCACAATATTTAAACCACTTCTACACACTAATAAGAAATGCACAGACGATTCAAACAAAACATGGACAAAAGATTTGAACAGGCATCTCACCAAAAACGGATATCCAGAAGGCCATCAAACATACTAAAAGTTATTCAACATCATGAGTCATCAGGAAAATGCAAGTTAAATCTCAAACAAGATACCACTATATACCTAGCAGATGGGCTATAATAATTGAACAACCTGACATCACCAAGAGTTGGTGAAAATGTGGAACAATAGTAATTAATTCATGTACACTATGCATGGGGATATAAAGGGATGTAGTGCTTTTTAGCAGTATCTGGCAAAGCTAAACACAGGCACGCTCTAGAACACAGCAATTCCACTCCTACACATGCTTACATGTATACCAAAAAAGACATTAACAAAAATCTTCAAAGCGACGATATTCATAATAATCCCAAACTGGAAACAACTCAAATGTCCGTGAGGAGTAAAGTGGGTAGATAAAGTGCGTTATGTTCATTCTGTGGAATACTCTAAGGCAATGAGTGAATACATCACTGCGGTACACAACACCTGAATAAATCTCAGAAAGGTGTTGACAAAATAAACCAGATACCCCGAAAATACAGTATGGTACCATTTATATAAAGTTCAACTCTGCACTACACATCAATAAGAAATATTTACAAACAAGCAAAAGCAACATAACCAGGTATGTTATATACTTGGTCACAATACAAACTACTTAAAAGCAAGACTCTCAGATAAATACAGGGACAAACATACAAGTTAGATTTATATAACTCAACATGAGGGAACAAGTAAAAAGGTAAAGCCGGTTGAAACAAGAATTAGGGGAACAGTGGTTATAAAATTCACCAGGCAAGACAACATATTGAAATAATTTTCTGAGCTGGAGACAAAACCATTTAATGTCCAACAGGGCAATCAAACTCATTTTTGTGATCACCAGTATTATCAGACTGAAATATGCTCCAGTTTGACATTGAAAACACCCAGGGCTATCCTTTGTGGGTGTCAATGCTGTTAAGCATCTGATTGATCATCTTGAAGGATTGAGCATGTAGAAGGAAGTGGTTGTAAAGAATGAGAAAATAAACAGTTATATATTTGGAACTACCACAAGTTGTCAAAAATAAAGTTGCAATTTTGTAAACAAGGTTTCACATTCCAAATTTTCTACAATTCCTACCGGGCCACCTAAGCCATCAATGAATGATATACTATATTTAAAAATAAACATTATGTGTAAAGGGGGGTAGGGAAGAATGTGAACTTCTTGCTTTGTTGAGAAAGAAGTGCAAATAAGCAGGCCACGAGACTGCTGTGGAGACAAGTCTCTAATACAGTAAAACCCATCGCTGGGTTCTCTCACCTCTGCCTCCACAACAACCTCTGTGAAAAGTCTGATGATGTCATGTCACTTCAATTTTTTTAATCTATAAAATTATAAGTTATCCGTTCTGCATGGTCTCAAGGCCTTCAGTATTCAACACACAGTCATGGAACCCTGTCCACACGGTGGGCACTGGTCTAAACGCTGGGTGGCAGGAGTCAATGTGTAGGAAGTGAGTAGACATATCCGGGAAATATTTTGATGGTAAGAGGATGATTTTCTAATGAACTGAAAATGGGTGGCTAGGAGGAGAGATATGAATCAGGAGTTTCATGATCCTAGGGTTTTTTTCCTAAGAAATTAGAAGGATAGTTAACAATTTGCCAAGATGGTAAAAAAAAATGTAGGAAGATCAGCCTTACTTTCTAACTTGAGAAAACTATAGGTTCCAATGTGGACTCGTTAGCTGGAAAATGCTTATTAGACATCCATTGTGGCAATGCTGAGCACGCAGGTGCACACCTGAGCCTTACATTCAGGAAGGGGTCCAGACTACAGATACAGATGCAGGTGGTTTTTAAAGCCAGAGGACGGGATGCACCAAGCAGGTGCATATGGACAGAAAAAAGAACTGAGGACAGAACCTTGGGGGCACTCCAAGGTTCAGAGCTCTGGAAGATGAGGAGAAACAAAGCAAACAAAGAAGAAGGGATGAGAGAGGTAGCAGGAGAACCAAGAGGGAGTGGGTCCTGGCTTGGGAGTAGGAGGAAAGGCAGAGTACAAGGTGGCTTCAGGCAGGTTGATGGAGGACACATGAAATTTCTCTTCTGCCTGCTTCTAATTTGCAGTGAAACAGGAATTAGGGTTATCTGATAGGAGTGAGGATGAGACAAAGTAGTAGAAGTCTGGAGAAAGAAAAGACACGAAACAGCAGTAGACCAGGAGAGTGGGAGAGTGAACTACAAGTAGCTGGGGGGGGGGCCTGAGGGCACACTCAAGGTTAGCATCATGGAGAGAGGGTGGCATGAAACATGGTTTTATGCTTTCCTCCAGCCACAGCCAGATGCTGCAGTGCAGGTGATGAGAAGGCAGGAAGTTGGATTAATGCAGGGACCGGGCTTTCCCAAACGACCATGGCGAAGGGAGACAGAGAAGGCACTATGGGTTTGTGCAAAGCATCTATGATGGCCTTGGGAGTGAAACTGGGCAAGAAGGTCCCTGACGCCGTGAGCAGGTGTGGGGAGTGGAGAGGTCAGAGGCTCAGTGGGTTGCAAATTCCGGTGGGATGGGAGAAGTTCTTGGGTTGGGGGGTAGGAGGGAGGGATCTGGCAAACAAGAGGTGGAGGTCTCCAAGTGGGGTCGATAAACCGAGGTGGGGGAGAGGTGGTATGTGTCGTAATGGGAAGGTGCAAGGTATGGCCTTGGGGGCAGAGGGCTAGGAGGGGGCGGGGGACACAGTTACAGGTGAAGAGGAAGCCAGAGAGCTGACACAGCAGAGAGCTGGGAAGCTGGTCTGTTCTCTCACCAAGAACTACGGCAGGGCTTGACTTGTGGGCTCCAAACTACAATTTCCTGTGAAAGAGGAGGGCCCTGGGGTCACTGAGCAAGGAGACCATCCAGGCGGAGGGCTTGGTGGGAGAGTCTTCCACATAAGCCTTGAAGATGAAGGGGGAGAATGTTCTGAAAGGACAGTGAGAAGCCCAGGGTCAGAACCTTGAGGGCTGAGAGGGAGGAAACTGCCAGCAGGGGCTGCCAGGAGCATGTTGTCCTCGGGGGAGACTGAGTCACATCTCCTTAGAACAAGAGACTGAGGACACAGCGGCTTCTGCTACTGAGCAGGCTGTTCAGAGGGCACCGTGGAGGGGAGGGGTCTGTGATTGGGTCAGATCAGAGGGTCTCATGGGCATGAGGGTCCAGCGTTGAAGAAGGACATGGCGGTCTCTGGGCTCCTGTGGTGGACAGATGGGACTAGTCCCCAGGCCGTCCTGCTCTTTGTGAGGCTGAGGGTGGGGGAGGGACGGGATGGGAGGTAGGAGCCTAAGGCTCTGGGCTCCTCCCAGCTCTGCCAATGCAGGCCTGGAGGCTAACAGGGCGGTGGTGATGGAGGATCGCACACTTCCCAACGTCAAGCGTTGGTCATCACCCCCTACACAAAGAGCAAAAAAACAAGCCTACTAAGAGCTGGAAAACAGGGATAACAGGTATCTGCAAAAGGTATCTCGTTGTACCACTATCCCTGATATTTCCAGGTCAGGCGGAAGTGTAATCAGCCACGGCACCAGCCCTGTGGTCATCGATTAGAATGGCCATCCGACCATGAGAGAGACAAGACTCCTTGCTGCCAAGGGCTGAGAATTGGGGTGCAGATTTAAAACCTTTCCAGTTTGTATGAAAAATCAGAGTCCTAGCAGACACAATGTTGGAAACTGCCCGCTGGTGAAGGGGAATTCATAATGGCCTCCACCTCCCGTGTTTTCAGTTCGTCGGGCCGTGTGAAGAATTAATATCCTGCTTATCCAGGAGCAAGGGGGCTCTTGTGAAGGGAAGAGGAGAGGCCTGACTCCAAGTTCAGATGCACCATGGCTCCTGCTGTGGAAAGCCAAACAGTATGAAGTGTAACGGGAGTGGGGAAAAAATGGAAACTCAGCCAAGAACAGAAAACTGCACTTTAAGTGCATAATGGATAATGGAGATCACTACTGGCCTAAGATGCTGTCCTCCAAAAAGAGTCACCTTTTAAGTGATTTGATTTCACCGCTAAGCTGTTTGCCCATAAGATAAGTGCTCAATTAGGGCAGAGGGGGAGTTGCATTTGAAGAGATTAATGTTGCAGGCTTTTAGATTCCATGCAGGAGAGAAAAAAAAAAAATCAAGAATCAACTGTTACTTTAACCTACCAGGATGGTGCTTCCCTCCACCAGCCCCCACCACCCCCGCCCAGGTTATAGCTGCTGGGAGAGGCCAGCCTCCCCGAACTAGCAACCAACCTGGACCACTGTCCTTGAAGCTGACTGCCTGTAGGACAGCTCTGGAGAAGCACTGAAATCCAATCACCATGTTGCCTTACAGAGGTGGCACGCTTTGCCCAGAGAGATCAGAGGGTAATTTGTCTGTGCTCCTCTTTGGCTGGCTCGAAATCTTTACCTGGTTTCTAAATCTTAGGTCAGGCTCCCCGGGGCCCTGGCATCTCATTTCTGGAAAGCAAGGTCAGTTTTAATGGTGGGAATTAGTATGAAAGAGAGAGGATGAGCTTCAAGGTGAAGGGCAAGAGCTGTTTAAATATCCAGAGTGTTTACCATTCCCCTGATGGCTATCGGGGCACTCCTGCTTATTTTGGGGAAATGTGTTGGAAGAGGTCCCATTGGTGGGGGAAGTTAGAAGGCATAGCTGCAAACAAACGTGCAGATATCACATTCCACTTAAACACTGGATGCATTAATCTCCAAATTGGGGGCCCAGTGACCCCTGCTCCCCAGCCTAGGGAGCCCATTAGGTGGGAGGTCCCAAATAACCATTAATTGCAGTGGCCTTCCTTGTGCTCATCCCTTATCAAGCCGAAAGGCCAAAAGCAAACTGAGCATCAGTGATGCCCCGTACCACCCATCGGGATTCTGTAACGCCAGAGGAAGGCGAATAGGCATGATGGTCACATATTCCAAGAACTGTCAAGATGCTGAGCAAACAGGTGATTTATTGCTGTGGAAAACCAATAAGAGATTACTAGAGGGAGCAGGACACAGGAGATCAGTGACTAAATGATTTCCTAATGGCTTGAAAGAGTCCCAGTGCCTCCCTCCGTACCTAATGTAATAGCAGAGGGTGCTCTTTGGACCAGGGAGAGACTCTGGATCATTAACCCTCTCTGGATGATTCCTAAGATAAAAGGAAAGTGGGTTGAGGCTAACAGAAAATGCAGATAGTTGGGAAATTCTTCTTTACTGATGGGGACATATCACACAGAGACTTATATTTGGGGTTTCTTGGATCATGGAACACCCCCTTGAGAAATAAAGTTTTGGACTCTTACACTCCAGGGTGTGTGTGTGTGTGTGTGTGTGTGTGTGTGTGTGCGTGCACGCATACATATAACAGATTTTATATATAATTTCAGAGAGCTTATGTACTCTGAAAACTCACCCATTACATCCAGTTTAAGAAGTCCCATCCTACCTAGATTAAGAGGGAAATACCTTATCTAATAACACAAGCCCCTTTCAAGAATTTGGAAATATTTTGCTAAGGAGAAGGCATTCCTCATTAAAACAAATAAAGAGATATAGATAGGGGTTTTTTCCTCTGACTGAAGTTAAATTCCTGAATATTTGGATCTAGTTTCTCTTCCAGGCTTTCTTTGTAAAATGTGTCACCTCCAGAATTAAATGTGGGTAAAAGTCATTTATTAACAAAATATGTATTTAGTATTAATAATGTGCAAAAAAAAATATGCTAAGAGCCCTGCTAAGTATGTAGAGATAAACAAAGCCCGTTCTAGATGCTCAAAGAGCTTCGGAACCCGTTGTAAAAATGATATACTTACAGAAGCAACTCTGAAGCCTCAGAGAATGTGGCTGCCAGGCAGGAGTCCAAGGTCAAAGGAAGAAAGTTTGCGTCTGGGTCACAGAATCTGGAAAGGTTTCACGAATGACATGCAATTTAAACTGATGGCAGAAGTGTTTTTCAAACGGTGTTTTTTCCAGAACCTTCCTTGAGAAATACATTTCATGTCACAGTGTAGGACACATACTCATATATATGAAATAAAATGTCTGCAAAGCAGTATTTTCACTTATTATGGGCCAGTGCAGTCCGCTGAGTCCTACTCTACTCTGCTGTACTTGGTTCGCTTAACCGGAAATCATGATTGGAATCCCTGAAGTTTATTTCACAACCCAATGATTGTCTACTGTGGTTTGATAAATACTGCTTTAAAGGATGGCAGAGGTGGGGGTACCTGGCATGATTACTATCACTTGAGAGTTCCAGAAATTCTAGGCTACAGGTACCATGATCATCACCGTGTGTCAGAGAAGCAAACGAGATTGTGGACAGGTGACGCAGCCCCTAAGTAGTGCAACCAGAATTCAGACCCAGCGCAGCAGGCTGTGCAAAGGCCCAGGGCCATGCAAAGGCACAGATGAAGGAAACAGCATTTGGGGAAATGTGTGGTTTGGCTGCAGTATAGGGTATGAGTAGGAAACCTGGGACAGATGATTACGAAAGGAATCACATCATTAGTATTTTCAAATAATTTAAGTAAAATTCTTCTTTCACCCTTTGTTTTATTCTCAGCTTCCTCCTGGGAAAATCTCCCTGCACCTTTAGCCTAATTCTCCCATACCTGATTTGTAGTTAGAGCTGAGTTTTTAACAATATTTTATTTATTTAAGAGAGAGTAAGAGAGCATGAGCAGGGGGAGGGGCAGAGGGAGAGGGAGCAGCAGGCTCCCCGCGGAGCAGGGAGGATGCAGGGCTGGATCCCAGGACCCTGGGGTCATGACCTGAGCCGAAGGCAGACACAACCGTCGGAGCCACCCAGGCGCCCCTGTAGTTACAGCCTTTAAGAAATACCATTCTCATTGTATATCACACATGACACAGTTGAAAACTTATGTGCTTTAATGCTCAGGTTAACAGAAGAAAAAAACAAGATGACAAGAAGGCTGTTCTCAAAAACTCTTCCTGGGTAGGCAGATCTTACGTAGGTGATTACACAGGTATATTAAATATACACACACATAAAGGGAAACATTATTCTTTAAAATAAAATGTATAGGATGAATTATCAGTATAAGTTAGAAGTCAAGAAAGGGAGAAAACATTTTCAGCTGGTTCTTGGGATGCTCCAGGAAGTAGACAGGATTTGGAAGGAAGACGTTCCAGATAATTTAAGGACAAGGGGAACCCAGGAGTCCTTGAGATCTGGGTGGTAGGAGGCAGACAGAGCAAGGGGGTAAGAGGTGAAAGCAACCAGAAGAGAGGAGAAGGGTGGTAAAGGGATTCAAGGCTGGGCCTGGCTTGTGGAGGACCATCCACGTAGTCTTAATTAAATTCTCTTCCATAATTAATAGTTAGCATGCACTCTATATATGTCTGATAAATCTAAACTGAGACTCTGACTCTTCTAACAGCAGAGGAAAAGTCTAGGCATAAAAATAAACCCCAAACCTAGCTTACGTTTATAGTTTGAAGAGTTATCCCATCATTTCTTTATAGTTAGTATTATTTAGATGAGAGCACCCACATTTTGAACTAACCAGGGGATGCTTCAGTGACTGCTGTATTTACATTTTGCAGAAATAATGAAATACTCATTTTTCCCCAGCTCTTGTTAAATGCTGCCTAAAGTAATAAAAGACATACACATTCAAAAGAAAACACAGGACTTGGGTTCGGATTCTTAATAACGACTATTAGTGCAATGTTCATTAGACCGTGGATAAGAATCTCTTCCTACTCCAAAAGTGATCATTTTCGCTCTGTGTTGATTTGGATTACTTGCCGTGTGTGTGTGTGTGTGTGTGTGTGTGTGTGTGTGTGTGTGTGTGTGTGTGTGTAGCCTAACAGATCTCAAAATATCCTTCTTGATTATTTGTGCTTTACTTTCAGTATTAATAAAATGGAAAGAATAATTCATTAAATGGATCCACTTTGGATGACTATTTGCAGAAAACAAAGACATTTAAAAAGATATCTTTAACAACTTACAGATTCTAAGACAATTGCCCTCACAGCTTCAACTGGAAATATGCCTCCAGTAGCCCAGACCTCTTCCTCCAGCACTGGTCTAGTAGGACAGAGACAATGATGGTTCCCAGCTAATATTAAAGCACCAATTTGGGGGCACCTGGGTGGCTCAGTCGGTTAAGCGTCTGCCCTTGGCTCAGGTCATGATCTCAGGGTCCTGGGATTGAGCCCTGCATCAGGTTCCCTGCTCAGGGAGGAGGCTGCTTCTCCCTCTCCCTCTGCCGCTCCCCATGCTTGTGCCTTCTTTCTCTCTGTCAAATAAATAAATAAAATCTTTAAAGAAAGTAAAGTACCAATTGGGTTACCAGTTGGGGAGTGTGGAGTATGAGTGTGTATGAGTGTGTGTGTGTGTGTGTGTGTGTGTGTGTGTGACTAAAGTAACTTGCCAGACCTTATTTTATCTATTTTGTGTGAATATAGTTAAAAATGGTTTGACTGCCAAGCATTTGTTCTCAAAATCTGCACCTGTCTGGAACACAGTGGATTCTTGTTTTTCATGGGAGTTATGTTTTATAAAGTCAGCATGAACTCTGAATTAGTGAATACTCATTCATTGCTCCAGGAAGAAACATAAGGTTAGGCTCCTGTGAGCCTCTGGTCACATTTCTGTCAATGGATTAATACATGACCATGTTTTATGTGTATTTCCGTTTAAGGACACCTTGTTTAATATATATTATTGATTCATTGACGTTGAACTTGGCCAATAGCACTATAACTCATGCCTCAAAAAGCTTACTACCTTGAAAGGGTGTTCAATATATCTAACTACTGAAAATAAGAAGTTAGAGAGTGATGTGTATAGTGTATCTCTTTTTTGTAAAAACAAAAAGCAAGCAAACTCCTGGGTAAGTGTGTCTTTGTGCTTCCCCAAGCATGCAGAACAGAGTGGAAATATAATGTCAGGCTGTTAGCATTATCTCAGGGCAGTAATGGGTGGAATGGGGAGAAAAGTATTAACTTTTTTTTCTATGCATCTTGTATTTTTTAAATGAAACATAGTGATGTGTTATTAATAAAAATGTGTTGAATAAAATTGAATTTTAAATTATTTATTTATTTATAAAAGGCTATCTTTCCCACTGGATATTCTTTCCTGCTTTGTCAAAGATTAATTGACCATATAATTGTGGATTCCTTTCTGGGTTTTCTATCTTCTTCCATTGCTCTGTGTGTCTATTTTTATGTGAATACCATACTGTTTTGATCACTATAGCTTTGTAATATAACTTGAAGTCCAGAACTGTGATGTCTCCAGCTTTGCTCTTCTTTTTCAAGATCACATTGGCTACTCGGGGTCTTTTGTGGTTCCATACACATTTTAGGATAGTTTCTTCCAGCTCTGTGAAAGATGCTGATGGTATTTTGATAGGAACTGCATTAACTGTGTAGATTGCTCTGGGTAGTACAAACATTTTAACAATATTTGTTCTTCCAATCTATGAGCATGGATTTTTTTTCCCCCATTTCTTTGTGTCGTCTTCAATTTCTTTCATAAGTATTCTACTGTTTTCAGAGTATAGCTCTTTCACCTCTTTGGTTAGGTTTAATCCTGGGTATCTTATTGTTTTGGTATAATTGTAAATGGGATTGATTCCTTAATTTCTCTTTCTGCTGCTTCATTATTGGTATATAGAAATGCAACACATTTCTGTACGTTGATTTTGTATCCTGTGGCTTTACTGAGTTCATCAATTCTAGCAGTTTTTTGGTGGAGCCTTTTGGGTTTTCTATATATAGTATCATGTCATCTGCAAATAGTGGAAGTTTTACTTCTTCCTTGCTGATCTGAATGCCTTTTATTGCTTTTTGTTGTCTGACTGTTGAGGCTAGGACTTCCAGTTCTATTGTTAAATAACAGTGGTGAGATGGACATCCCTGTCTTGTTCCTGACTGTGGAGGAAACGCTCTCAGTTTTTCCCCACTGAGGATGATATTAGCTCTTGGTTTTGTATATACGGCTTTTATTATGTTGAGGTATGTTCCCTCTAATCCTACTTTGTTGACAGTTTTTATTCAATGGGAAAAAGTCTCTTCAACAAATGGTGTTGGGAAAATTGGACAGCAACATGAAAAAGAATGAAACTGGACCACTTTCTTACACCATACACAAAAATAAATTCAAAATGGATTAAAGACCTAAATGTGAGATATGAAGCCATAAAAATCCTAGAGGAGAACACATTGGCTGTGGCAACTTCTTTCTAGATATGTCTCCTGAGGCAAAGGAAACAAAGCAAAAATAAACTACTGGAACTACATCAAAATAAAAAGCTTCTGTACAGTGAAGGAAACAACAAAACTAAAAGGCAGTCTACAAAATGGGAGAAGATATTTGGAAATGACATACCTGATAAAGGGTATCCAAAATATATAAAGAACTCGTAAAACTCAACACCCTAAAAATGACTAAGCCAGTTAAAAAATGGGCAGAAGACATGAATAGTCATCTTTCCAAAGAAGAAATACAAACAGCCAAGAGACACATGAAAACATGCTCAATATCATTCATCATCAGGGAAATACAAATCAAAACTACAATGAGATATCACTTCACACCCATAAGAATAGCTAACATCAACAACACAAGAAACAACAGGTGTTGGCGAGGATGGGGAGAAAGGGGAACCCCCTTACACTGCTAGCGGGAATGCAAACTTGTGCAGCCACTCTGGAAAACATTATGGAGGTTCTGCAAAAAAGTTCAAACTAGAACTACCCTGCAATCCAGCAACTGCACTACTAGTTATTTACCCAAAGAATACAAAAATACTAATTCAAAGGAATACATGCACCCCAATGTTCATAGCAGCATTATCTACAATAGCCAAATTATGGAAACAGCTCAATTGATGAATGGATAAAGAAGATGTGGTATGTATGTATACAATGGAATATTATTTAGCCATAAAAGGGAATGAAATCTTGCCATTTGCAATGACATGGATGGAGCTAGAGGGTATTATGGCCAGCGAAATAAGTCAGAGAAAGACAAATACCATATGTGGAATTAAGCAACAAAACAAGCAAAGGGGAAAAACAAAGAGAGAGAGGCAAACCAAGACACACACTCCTAACCATAAAGAATAAAATGATGGTCACCAGAGGGGAGGTGGGTGGGGGAAATGGGTGAAATAGGTGATGGGGATGAAGGAGGGCACTTGCTCTGATGATGGGTGTTGTATGGAAGTACTGAATCACTATATTGTACACCTGAGACTAATATTACACTGTATATTAATCGGAATTTAAATAAAAACTTTTTTAAAAGCAGAAAAAAAATTTATTTATTTGTAAAAGAATAAAGGTGACAATCAGTGTAATAAACAATTGGCTCTCTTTAGCTAGGCAAAAGAAAAATCAAACTAAGGAGGAGTTTTAAATTGTTTAAGTTAAATTAGAATTAAAATAAAATAATGCTAGCAGATTTGAAAATCTTGATAAAAGCTCAGTTTTATAGAAAACATAAACTATTACAATGACTTGAGAAAAAATAGGAAACCTGGAGAAAGAAGAACTATTAAAAAATGAAGTTATCAAAGAATTACTTTTCCAAAGAGACTAAACCATGACGATTGTAGCAGCCATTGCTTTAAAACGGACCATTTCAATACCATAACAACAGTCGAGGGAAGGAAAAACCTATAAAGCTACCTTATTCCTTCCATCAAAATGGAAATATATATATGTGTGTCCGACACACGCACGCACACTGAAAAAGAATATACATCTATCACCTTGTTGGGGGAAAAGTGTGAAACTAGAGAACCAGAAAGTCTGAACAATGTTTGGAAGAAAAAACATACTGGAACAGAAGGGCACAGAAACCAGAGAAAGAAAAATATTACACGCAGAAAAGAAATGTGCAGACTAAAACCACACTTTCCCCACTGAAGCCCTCTGGCCACTTAAACTTGGAAGGGCTCATGCAATTCATAAAGCAAGAGTTGCCTTCGAGTTCCAAGTGGAAAAATGTAACAATTTTAATCTTGTATGCATTGAATGATACATATTAATAAAATTTATATCATGAATAATATTAATAAATAATACAAATGATAGAATTATAAGGAGAAATGGACAAGCCGGCCAACACAATGAAAACCGTTTCAATTCCTGAGTAATTGATAGACCAGGCAAACAAAAAAGCTATCAGAAAAGGGGCGCCTGGGTGGCTCAGTTGGTTAAGCGACTGCCTTCGGCTCAGGTCATGATCCTGGAGTCCTGGGATCGAGTCCCATATTGGGCTCCCTGCTCAGCAGGGAGTCTGCTTCTCCCTCTGACCCTCTTCCCTCTCATGCTCTCTATCTCTCATTCTCTCTCTCTCAAATAAATAAATAAAATCTTTAAAAAAAAAAGCTATCAGAAAAGATACACAAGATTTCAACAACACAAATAAGAAGTGCAATCTACTGGATATTACTAAAATATTCACCCATGTATCTATCAGTCAGGAGTCAACCAAGGAAACAGAAACCACTCTAAGTCTTTGCAACAAGGGGTGAGGGGATTTAGTGCAAGAAATTGGTTACACATGTGATGGAAAACTTGCAATGACAGATGGGTGCTGTTGAGCCAAGAGATTAGCAGCCGCAGGAAGCCACCACCACTCCAAAGCTGGGATCAGTAGTAACAGACAGCTTTTTCAAGCAGTTTTACCATAATTCGTTGGAAAGGGATTTGGGGTCAGGGTTGGCTTTGTTTTGCTTTTTTAAGGGATCTCTCCCTTTGCTCCTGGAGGAAGAGGTTCTGAGCCTCCTCTTCAGGGCTGTGGCTGGAGATCTGAGGTCCAACGGGAGAGCAACTTAATAAAGAGCAGATGGAGGTCCAGGTCGGCCTCTTACTTTCTAAAAAAAAAAAAAAACCTAAATGTATTATATAAGGATCATTCTCTGAAACAAATCTGCAGACTGAAGCAGGAGCATAACTGTTCCAAAAAACTGTAATATAGAAAGCTTAACACAGAGGCATATCCTGGTGAAGTGGCTGAACTTCAAAGATGAAGGATTTCTTCAGGCATTCGGGCGGCGATATCATATGCCCTAAACGGAGAAAGCTGTCAGGCTGGTCTCCAACTCTCTCCGGTGATGGTGAATACCAGAAGACCTTGGTGCCATGTTCTGAAGGAAAGAGTGACTCAGAACTAGTATCTGCAAATACCTTGTCTTTGAAGCCCAACCAGCTACATAATTGGGGGGGGGGCGGTCCCAAAGCAAAATGAAAATGTGGGGCCCCTTATTTAAAAGAACATTAAGAATTTTAAGACTGTGACAACAGAACACAAAACCATGCGTGGGGTCCTTCTGAATGCCAGACCCAGGGCAGTAGCACAGGCTGCACACCAATGAAGCTGGCCCTGCTTTCTAGTAGAAAGGAAATGCTCAGGCACACATACAAAATGCAGTATGAACCCTCGTCAGCAAATTATTTGATGACAAAAATCCAGAGATGATGTAAAGCAAAGAACTAAGAAATGAAGAGACTCTAGTGGCAGTGAAAACAGAATTTATCATATGCATATCATATATACATATGCTGTTTATATATATAAAACAAATACTAAACAACTTTGAGAATTATGGTTACAGAAAATATATATTTGACGGTAAGAGGAAGGACAAAATTACTAATGCACTTATCTAGCCCTGTAGGTAATCAGCTGATAGTGCCTAATATTATATTATATATTGAGTGAGACACAATGAGTCTACATTCTCAAGGTTTTATTTAGTCTCTTTTCTCAATTTTAGAGGGATTTTTTGTTGAGAAATATCTCATGGAATGAAGAAATATTTATGTGAAGGTTAAGGGATCTTTCTGGTTTTACTTCAGCTTATCTTCCTTCTATTAAATTCAGATAAATTACATTTAATACTTTTTATTGAAAAATACATGACTCTGCTTTTATGAAAATCCAAATGTTAATAATTATTCATGGATGATGGAATCTGAGTATTTTACCTTCACCTTTGCCTTTTCTGCATTAATTGAATTCTTTAGTGTGGCATGTGTAAACAAAAGCTAAATTTATTTTTATTTTATTACAAAATTTTAGTCAAATATTTCTCCCACCAAAAAGCTCCAAGCCAGAGGATTTTATTGGTGAAGTCTAAAACCTCGAGAAGCAGAGTTTCTATATTTAGGTTGTTTTATAACACAGAGAGCTAGAAAATTTCCAACTCATTCGACGACACATTACTGATACCAAAACAAGGCAATTTTTACAAAAAAAAAAAGAAACCAATATGCCAATCACTTTGAATATAAACATAAACACAAAACACTTTGAATATAAATGAATATAATAATGCTAAATAAAATATTTCCAACAGGGTAGATCCCCTCTGATCCAGCCATGTGTGTGTGTATGTACGTGTGTGTGTGTATGTGTGTAAGTGAGAGCTATGTCACTAAGAAGTTGGATACTGAGAGCTGAGCCTACTTTTGCGTGGAAGCAAAAGAGATAATCTGCCCCCACTCCTAACACCCTGAAGAACCTCCGCTGGACTGAAGGCTACAGAGAGTCATGGGCCACAGAGAAGTCTCAGAGATGGGCAGAGCCTAGATTGGACTGCATGGGTTCAAACTATGGGGCTGTAATGATCACAGTGCTTCCTCAGCGAGGGGGCACCACACAGGGCTGCTGAAGATGGCATACCAAGGGGGTGGTGGTGGAAGTGGTGCACCCAGAGTAAAGGCAGATAAGGAAGTGAACTGCCTAGGGTCAGTTTTATTTTATTTTATTTTATTCTATTTTTTGTAGTCAGTTTTAAAAACAGACATGAAAAAAGGCTCAACATCACTCATCATCAGGGAAATGCAAATCAAAACCACACTGAGATACCACCTCACACCTGTCAGAATGGCTAAAATTAACAAGTCAGGAAACAACAGATGTTGGTGAGGATGCGGAGAAAGGGGAACCCTCTCATGGAGTTCCTCAAAGTTAAAAATAGAGCTACCCTATGAACCAGCAATTGCAATTCTAGGTATTTATCCAAAGGATACAAACATGGGGATTTGAATGGGCACCTGCACCCCAATGTTTATAGCAGCAATGTCTACAATAGCCAAACTACAGAAAGAGCTCAGATGTCCATCAACAGATGAATGGATAAAGATGTGGGGCATATGCATATGTATATAATAGAATATTATTCAGCCATCAAAAAGAATGAAATCTTGCCATTTGCAACTACCTGGATGGAACTAGAGGGTATTATGCTAACCAAAATAAGTCAGTCAGAGAAAGACAAACACCATATGATTTCACTCGTATGTGGAATTTAAGAAACAAAACAGATGAACATAGGGGAAGGGAAGGAAAATAAAATAAGATAAAAACAGAGAGGGAGGCAAACCATAAGGGACTCTTAACTCTAGGAAACAAACGGAGGGTTGCTGGAGAGGAGGTGGGTAGGGGATGGACTAGATGGGGGATGGGCATCAAGAAGGGCACTTGCTGTGATGAGCACTGGGTGTTATATGCAACTGATGAATCACTAAACTCTCCCCTGAAACTAATAATACACTATATGCTAACATAAATTTAGATAAAATTTAAAAAAAACAATAAAACAAATAGCTACAAGTTAGTCTGCTTCACATTATCACCAAGTGTCTGAAATTCTAACCCCAGTGATAAAATGTTCTCTTGTGAAAAAAAAATAGTCCCCCTTGGAGTTAATTTTATATATACGTATGCTTTAATTACCTGTCCTTTAATAAATATTGCATTTTACATAATTCAGAGAGCTTTGAGTTATGCAGTTAAGCCATCAACACATGGAATTAGCTACACAGGATTTTTTTCAAGGGTAAGTTTGTAATGGTTTGGAAATTCTGAGCTTGCTTGTGTCACCCACCACAGTGGTCGGACACATTCCTGTTCTTAAACGGTAAATTATATACAAGCAATGACAGTACAAATGATTATAAAGTCAAAGAAACAGAACTATTATTTTAATTATATAAATTGTGTGATTTCTTGGGCCTTTTATTTGGAGTGTAAAACTATGGGAAGCAGAGGGCTCACCGAAGGGTGTAATATTTTTGTTTGGCAAGTGAAAATCGTAATTCACACGTGAAACATACTCGTTTTCTTTCATGCCTATTACTAAAGATCATTTTGTAGTGGAGAGATGGGGGACAGAAAAAGATCCACCTCAGGAGCGAAAGGCACTGCGGACAAGCAATGAGCACATTTCCCGCCCTTATCTCAGGTAATAAGACAGAAATCAGTCCTGAACTGGACTGAACAAGAGCCCCCCACTACCTCAAGCAGGAGTTCCAAGGGGGGAAAGAATGGATAAAGGCTGGTATTCTTATTAATTTGGACTTTTATGTGGACACTTCCACTTCAGCCATAACGGAGTAACCAGAAATGAACTTCCCTTCCCACCATAAACAGAGAGAAAGACAGACAAAATAAACAACTACGTTCAGATACTGGACAACAGGCAGGGCAGGATGGTGATCCCCGAGATTAGGGACACAAACAAGGTGAGCCTCAGCTTTCTTCGTGAGACTTTCTGCACAACAGTGCAGACAGGGGGACCTCACCTAGAGCACAGTGATCTCCCAGAGGCAAGGCGACAGAAATTGGTGTTGGGGACCGATGAAGCATCTGGAATCTGTGGGGCAGAGTAATGGAGAAGAAAGTGCTACAGGGAGTAGGAACTCCGCAACAGTGAGGAGGGTTTCCCTTCAGTCTGAGGCTGAAGAGTAAGTTTTGCATCTGTAGGAAACCCTGAGAACTGGCCAAAGAACCTCCAGGGAGCTTTCAGCTTCAGATCCAATCTCAGAGCTCACAGAGGATGAGAGAACTTCCAGATCCAACCAGCCCGAGGGGAAAGCTCCTGCTGCACGCCCAGGCATTCCATAAGGACACCAGAGTCCAGCTTTTGGGGCGGGCCTCAGCTAGATTTAGATAAAGACTGCTGGAACCCCACCGGAACAAAACACAAAAGTCAGCCTCAAACTCACCAGCTGGTCCACAAGTAACTCAAGCACCTTCTTAAAGTCCAACATTGTTTGTAGGAAGATAACAAAACCCAGAACTTGACAACAGAAAGTCCACCAAGCCCAGCATCTAATACAGAAGCACTTTATAATCAAATTCTTGCCACAGAAAGATATCAGGTCCAGATGGCTTCACTGTTGAATTCTATCAGTCATTTAAGGAATAAATGATACCAAACCTTCACAGGCTCTTGGGAAAAAACAGCCACTTTATAGGAGGCTGGCACAAACCCAAAGAGCTTATAAGAAACGGAAACTGGGCAGACCAATATTCCCCATGAAAACAGTCACGAAAGCTTTAAGAAAATATTAGAAAATCAAATCCAAAAATATATATTAGCAGGCCATATATGCTTATAGAGTAGATATACACATATACATGTATAAATGCACACATATATAACACACATGCCAGTTTTTATATATTAAATTTTTATATATTAGTTGATCTGTACTTATGTATATTATACCTCATTTACAATTATAAAAACATCAATAGAACACATTAATTGGGAAAAAATTGCAAAGCCTATATCTGATAAGGGATTTGTATTTACAGTATATAAAGAACTCCTATGACTCAATAATAAAAAGATAAATAACCCAATTAAAGAATGGGTAAAGGATTTGAATAGCCATTTCTCTAAAGAAGATACAGACAAACGGCCAATAAACACATCAACAGATGCTCAGCATTACTAGTCATTAGGAAAAAGCAAATCAAAACCACACTGAAATACCACTTTACACACTCCAGGATGGATATAATAAGAAAGTTAATAACAAGGATTGCTAAGGATGTGGAGAAATCAGAACAAAACTTACACACTCATGACTTGTGCACTGCTTGCAGGAACGTAAATGGCGTACAGTCTTTGGAAAACAGTCTGCCAGTTCCCCAAAAGGATAAATACAACCTTATCACACAACCTAGCAATTCCGTTTGTTCCTTGAGATACACCCAAGGGACATGAAAACATACGTTCACACAAAATCTTGTACACAATGCTCATAGCAGCATTATTCATAACTGCAAGAAAGTAGAAATGACCTAACTATCCATCAACTAATGAATAAATAAAACGCGGTATACCCATCAAACGCTAATGTTCACAGTAGTGTTTCTGTAATAGTCAAAAGATGGAAACAATCCAAATGTCCACCAATGGACGAATGAATAAACAAAATATGGCATATTCATGCAATGGATTTGGCCATAAAAACGAATGAAGTAATTATATGCTATGACTTGGATGAACCTTGAAAATACTATGCCAAATGAAAAAGGCCAGTCACAAAAGACCACATAGTGTATGAGTCTGTTCATATGAAAGTCCAGAATAGGGAAACCTGTAGAGACAGAAAAGTAGACTAACAGTTGCTTTGGGCTGAGGCAGGGGGGGAAGGGGTGGGGAGGCATGGGGGGATGATAGCTCAAGGGTATGGGGTTTCTTTTTGAGATGAGGAAAATGTTTTAAAATTGTGGTAATGGTTGCCCATCTGTGAATATACTAAAAACTACTCAATTCTACACTTCAAATAGGTGAACTGTACGGGATATTATATCTCAATAAAGCTCTTTCCTTTTTAAGTGTTTCTTTTTAAGTGTCTTCCTTTTTAAGTGTTTCTTTAGTCTGTTATTGGAACTAGGGTCTATGTTGTCAGAGAAATGACACTCCCCGGGGCGGGGGCAGGTCCCTAAGCTACCCACGAAAGACCCGGGTCCGGACACAGCCACGCTCCGGAGAAATGCAAAGAGCTGCCCCGAAACCCAGCCTAAATCCTGTTTTCAGGGTAGAACAGATGAGGTCAGAAGTCAGGAAGCTGGCGGCACCCTGACCCAGCCCTGTCCCCAGGAAGACAGCCGCCAATATAGACAGGTCTGCTGCGGGGGGGGGGGGGGGGGGGGGGGAAGGGGCGGGGGGGGGGCGGCCGCCGGCGGGCACTCCCCCCCGGCCGGCCCCCCCCCCCCCGCCCCCCGCAGCCTCCCAGCACTTCGAGCCTCAAGGGCACCGCCCACGCTGTGTCCAGGGCCCCAGCTAACCTTGAGAGCGCACTGAGCATGACCGGTGGGTGCCCGCCACAGGCTCGGTGAGGCGACTGCCGCGAGCCCCTCCCCTCCGTCGTCACGCACGCTCCTGCCTCCTGGCCCTTGAACTTGAAACTCCCCCCGACCACGCCGCCAGGTCACGTGCGCGAAGCCCGGGAGACGCGTGCACCGCGGCCGCTCGCCCGGCGCGCATGCGCAGCCCACGTGCTCAGCACCCCCAGGGCACCAGGGGTGAGCAGATGGCTAAGTCACAGGTCATCTCCCGGAAGAAATCGGGCCAGGCGCAGTTTGTTGAGCAGTTCCGGAGTGCAGTACAGCCTCCGTGAGGCCCCGATATTGCAGCACGGCTGACCTGACCACCCTGAGTTGGAAGAGGGCTCTCTCGGACTCCAGGTTCCCCAGGATCCGACCCCGCCCCCCCCGGGGGGGGTCCTCCAGTTCAATGTGGCGCTGTTGGCTGGTCAGGTGCTGTTTGCCTCTAGGGGCGGGTGCAGCGGGAAGGAGGGATGGGGGGTGGTGGTGTGCTGGGTCTCTGCGCTGTATGGAGGAGGGAAGGGGGGCATGCCCTACACCTGGACTCCGGGCCTGGCGTGGCCCTCTTGCTGTACCCCCAGTGGAAATGTTATTTGATCATAAAAAGGAATAAAGGACTGAAGTAATGATACATGCTGCGACATGAATGAATCTTGAAAATATGCTAAGTGAAAGGAGTCAGTATGGATTATGCAGACTGTGTATGATTCTGTGTATGTGAAATGTCCAGAATAGAGAAATCTGTAAAGACAGAACATAGATTGGTGGTTGCCTCGGAATGGGGGAATGGGAAGGTGATAGCAAAAGGATAAGGGGTTTGGGGGGAGTGGCGAGGAAAATGTTATAAAATTGATTATGGTGGTCGATGCCCAGCTCTGTGAATATAGTAAAAACCATTGACTTGTATCATGTAAATGGGTGAGTTGCATGGTTTGTGAATTATATCTCAATAAAACTATGATAAATATTTTCAAAAAGTGGGTAAGAATGGAAAGAATGGAAAAAATGAGACTTTTCAGATACTATGCATGAGTCAATTGGGACAATCACTGTGGAAAGGAGTTTAGGAGGACATAGTAAAATGAAAAAGTCACATACTCTCTGACCCAGAAATTTCACTTTTATGTGTGATCTGGAGCAGTACCACCCAATCCATGATTAGAGGAAGAGCTTGTACCAGAATGTAAATCCGAGCATCACTGTCTTCCTTAAAAAAGTCTTGCTGTGAAATGCGAACTGCAGATTGTGCTTTGTGACATAGTTGGACTGCTCTGTTATAGACTTCCTTATCTTGCCATGGACTATGGCCAGTCTGTGGACCACACATCTAGAGAAACTTGCCCATGTGCAAAAAGAAATAAACAATTACAGAATGTTATGATGGTAAAAAATTAGGAGCCATCTAATAGTCCATCAATATTGAATGAATGGATAAATTGTGGAATATTGATTGAATAGAATACCATATAGTCACTGGAAGGGATTTAATACATACCTCTATATAAATAGGTTTCAAAGTATGTAATTTTGTATAAAAAATACAGAATAATATGTCATTTACATGAATTAAAAAACATATAAATCAATGCTCTTTTATGCTCCCAGAAGTAAATGTGTGTGTGTAATTTTTTTGATACGCTAGAAAATAATGCACACAATTCATGACCAGGGCCAGCTTTGGAGAAAGAGAGTTCAGACTAGGAATTGAGAACAAGTGACTTCAGTTTTATCCATCATGCTTTATTATGTTTACTTTTTTAAAAAAAAGGAATCAAATGTGTCAAAAATATTAACATTTAATGCTGGGTGGAAGTTCATGGATACTTGATATATGCTATTTGTACTTTTCTGTATTTTTAGATTTCTCAAGAAAAACAATAAGGTGGCTGTACTTTTAGTAAATGAAGGCTGCATGTTACCCAGATATCTGCTCCAGTTATATTGAGAAACGAAGTGTGAAACTCCACCATCTGCTAAAGAAATCTTGACATCCGTGGATAGCACAGAAACATCAAAGACTGACGTTTAAGCCAGATGACAGAGCAGATATAGTTGGAGACATGTGGACAACTGTAACCATTTGGGCAACAAATCCTGGAGACAAAAATCAGATTCCATCACAGAGTTGGGGAGGAGCATCTAGATCTCTAAGATGAAAGTATCAAAGATATTGATTATGGCTTCATATATGACTTTTCATTAATTTTTCTGCTGGGTGAGAATAAAGAGCTCTGGAGCCGAATAAAACTTGTTAAAAGTGCAAGCTGTTCTGAGGAATCCTTATGTCTATTCCAGTCTGTTATTACAGGATTAAAGTGTTAAGTGTGAGCAGGAACCCAGCAACATATGAAGAATCACAGCTTAAGCCCCCCCTCCTCCCCACTAGCCGTGAATTGTTTCTCTGACTCATCTTTTGTACAGAGAAATTCATTAAAAGGTACTTGCATGACTGTGAGGTTATATCCTTGCTGAACATGTGCTGGAGGCCTGCTGAGGGCTGACTGTGGTGCAAATTTCTGCAAGTAGGTGCTTGCTGCGGAAGTCCTTCCCCTGGTAAATAGTGCCCCATTTAAGAAGTAATTGTGCAATCATGCCGTTATTTTTTTCCATTAAAATAAAATCACATACACTTACGTTCTAATTCTATCCCCTGATTTAAGGCAGACAAATCTACAAATTACAAGTCACAACACTGATCCCTAAGAGTGTGTAAATATTAGAACTTTTAGATAAAATAAAATTTGGGGCTGGCGCAAAACACCTTTATAATGAATCTTCAGTGATTTCCAGTTTCAATGTATTACAGAGCAGTGAGCCAAAAAAGGTTCTTCTGAAGTACCCTATCCCTCTAGATATTTCATTGTTTTCTCAAATTTTCACACTTGTTTTGCCTATTCGTTTTTACATGGTGGGTTTTTTTGTTTTGCCTTTTTTTTTTTTTTTGGTATTTTTGAAGACTTACCTTCACCAAGTCTTCTCAACAGAGTGTTCAAATTAATTTTCAGAGAAATATATCTTTTGCCCATGCACATTTTCCTGGTTTGTGTAAGCTTGAATTGAATTGCACGATTATGACACACACCACTGGCACAAGTGGTTCGAAGTGATTCTTGGTGAGTACAGGCTAAAATGATGGGAGAAGCCAGATGGAGTGCTGAAGAACACCCCAGAAGAGGGCTGCCCAAGAGGTGCAGTGGGCATTTTGCAGAGCAAGGGACATGCTGCTTAACATGAAAAGCTAAGGCATGGAAGTTGTTAAGAGCGTTCATCTAATGTCAGATGAGTTGATGCCAAAGCCATTTAAAAGATGATTAAAATTTGCTCTGTGGACTAGGAAGAAAACTCTTCCAGATGAGGGGCCAAGTCTTGCAGAGATACAAAACTCTTAAATAGGACTATACTTAGGGGAATCTGAATTTTGAAAATGTATCCTAATAAAGGTTATTTTGAACAAGAAATTGCTTTTCAGAGATAGTTAACTAGGATTATCAACCCAGGCTTTATTAAGGTGATTAGCTAAGGTAATTAATACTGTTGCTATATGCATGAACCTATTATTCAACATACCCTTTATGCAGAGTTAACATTTGACTTTGCATGGGGATAAAAAGAAAGAAGCAAGAGAAGAAGGGGAATGGAGGGGGGCAGGGAGCTACATAAATTGATTCAAAGCAAAAACTTTGTACAAGAAAAATTCTTACTTGCATGGTGCCATACCCTGGTATATTTATCTAGAGGTCTTTCACTTCGTTAAAGTTGAAAGAACTTTAGAAATAATTTTGTTTGTTCACGTATATATTCACCCCATCACCCACATATGTGCATGCAACACATATATATTCAATCCCTTTAAAATACAATTTATTTGAAAATATGGTCATAAGATTTATCAGAAACTCATAGTGTCAATATAATTTTATTGTAAAAATGATCTGTATATTCCAGGACCATAGTCAAATTTTCATGAGGAGCCTTTCCTCCCGAAAAATGGTATTTCAATTGAGGGCTCACAAAATTTATAAAATTATTATGGTCAAATCACTAAAAAAGCTATTAAAAAGTAAAGATCATCCCTTCATTGAAAGTTTTTCTTTAATTCAGAGTTTATAATTTTGTTATTCCAAAGAAGGGAAGGGCATGAACTGATTGAAAACTTACTGTACAGATTAGTAGATTTCTTAGGTTTTTCTAGCAAATTCTTCTCTTCCAATGCTTAAATTCCCCTGTCAGAAACCTTCCTCATGTTTTAAAACACCTAGTTTCTGTAGTGGGTTTTAGCAGGTCCATTTCAAACCATACAGAAATATTTGCTCAAAAACCATGGAAACAATAATTTTTGCTTTTACAGTTTTCTTTATTGCATCTCAAGAAGATCTGTTTTCATGCTTTCCTCCATTATTTATAGATAAATAATAGTTTAATTAGTAGCAAAATAAAACATGCACATGCTCTTGAAAGTTAAAATTTCCAATGAGGAAAAATAGAGATCTTCTGTCCTTTCGTTTAAAAATCTTTAAGCCATTTTTACAGGAACTTACATCATGTTTGAAGATACAGTGTCATCATGTTATTTGTTCAATTCGTAGATTTAGATATCTATGGGTTCTCATAATAATAGATGAGAATCTAGTCCTCTACCACCTCTCTCTCCATTTTCCCAAAATACCACAATTCTTCATTAAGTCAGTATTCATAGTTTCTATTATTACGACTCATAAATATTCACAAGGGAACCACATTGTGCAATCATGACACTTTTCTGCTTGCACATCTTTCTGTTTTCCTGTCATTAACCCTGCCTTACCTTATTTTTTGTTTGCTGAGTTGGCCATGTCTGTCCAACGAATTTTTCTTTAAACTCTCCAGGAAAACAGTACAATTCCTCTAGCTAAACACCACTGCTTTTGCTTTGGGGGCATCCCTCTTGGCGACCTCTGTTGTCCTGCTCCAGGATGGAAGAGCTATGCTCAGATCTGTTGACCAGCTCTCCTCCGGGGACTTACCATTACCTTATTGGTGAGCGCCATTTGCCTCTCTCTCCCAAAGACTCTCTTCCTTGGATCCCAGGTCTTTTCTCTGAGTACACTCCCTTGCTTTTGTTCCCTTCCACCTGGAGTTTCCTGAGAAAGGTGCACAAGAAGTAAACCTTATGAGACCATGAATACAGGAAAATAATATTGTTCACCTTGACACTTGTTTTCCAGGTTGGCTGATACAGAATTGTATTGTAGAAATAGTTTCCTCCACAAGTGTTCATTGAAGGCATGGTTTCCTTGTGTTCTAGTTTTCAGTGTTGTGAAGAAGACAAATGCCATTACACTTCCTAAAGTTTTGTATGTAACTGATTTTCTTTTCCTCTCTGTTAGTTTTAAATTTTTTTTTTTGAAATATACCTAGTGTTCTGAAATTTTTGATGATGTATCTTATTAAGTTCTAATTTTCTTCAGAGTTTTAGGTATTTAATGACCTCTTTCAATCTGCAAACCTCTGTCCTTCTGTTCTGGAACTTTTTTGTAATACCCTCCCTTCTATTGTCTCTTTTTCCTCTGTAATTCTCAATAAGCAGATGTTGGATTATCGTTAGGAATACACTCAGACTATCCACAAACAAGAGTACAAAAATCAGGATTTTTCTTACATAACAGGGCATGTGGAATAGAGGCTCAATGATGCCCAGGGGCTATATGTTTGTAAGATTCTTGGACTTTTCTTCATCTGTGTCACCTTTTTAATAAGGTGCTTTCCTGATGGAAAAGGAGGAAGGGAAATGGGTGAAGGACCATTGTAGTTCAGGGACCCAACTGCTTTTGTTTGGGGACCCCTGAGAGTCAATACCTGCATGACTTTTTTCTGAAAGCTAGAAGTTTCTCCAATACTAAAGGCCATGTGCTCTTTCCAAGAATCTCAAGTGAAAGGTGATGGAGGGAAGGGTGGAGTATGATGGGATGAAGCTGGAGAGGTGAACTAGAGCAGGACCATGCAGGATCTTGTGCTAGAAGATCCTGTAAATGCAAAAACTGAACAGCGCATGATCCCTGTCTTCTGGCGGGTTATAGTCTATCTGAAAGACTTGTTATGAATCGAAGAAATCTTGATAAAAGATAGTCCATGCTCTTAACTGCATTATTTTCCATTAAACAGTCTTTAAAGAAAAGGAACTATTCTCAGACCTCATAGTCACCAAAATATAGCCACTATTGTCAAAGACTCTTCTATAATCCATAGCTCTGGAGCAAATGACGTGCAAGTCTTCAAGCTAATCCCCACTGCCTACTGGTTGACCAGACACCTGAAAGGTATAATTCCAACAGGGGATCATTTTTATCACAGCTCCTCTTTATATGCCATAAGAGAATTGGCTCAAACCCTTGACTGGGTACAGGGGCTATCTAATTCAGGAACAACAGTACTGCTGCATCAGCCCTGGACCGGCTGCCTCCAGAGTCCTTTTCACATGAGAGAAAAATAAACTATCTTTTCTAGGTCAAAGTTATTTCTGTCTTCTATCACACACTACTGAATCTAATCCTGTGTGATATACACATAAAGGCTTTCCTTAGCTGGTGAATACTGAGTATGTGATATGTTTGAATATATACAAACCAATTAATTAAAATGTTCTGAAAATAGATTAGAAACAAAAATTACCTTCGGAGCAAATAATTTGTTTAGTAACACTACTCCAGATTTTGGCAAATATTGAGAGTTTCAATTTCATAATATAAAATTTCTTAAGATCTAGTCACTTTTTTTTTAAAGATTTTATTTATTTTTGACAGAGAGAGAGAGTGTACAAGCAGGGGGGAGCGGCAGGCAGAGGGAGAGGGAGAAGCAGTCTCCCTGCTCAGCAGAAAGCCCGATGCGGGGTTCGATCCCAGGACCCTGGGATCACGACCTGAGCCGAAGGCAGACCAACTGAGCCACCCAGGCACCCAAGATCTATTCACTTTTAAAAGATTCAGAAATGGATTTTTTTAAAGACAAGGAATAAATGTTCTATATTCCAGAAGTTAAGCTTTACCAGGCCAGGAATTTTTACCCATTTTATTTAATAATGTCTCCCAAGCATCTCTCACGTAGTGAGAATTCAGTAAATATTTGTTGAACAAATGAATGAGCATATGTAGCAGTGTTGAATTATCACCAGGGTCAAGCAGCAGTTTTGCTTCATGACCCTATTAATATAGATTCGGTTATTACATACCTAAATTTTTATAGATATATATATATATAATGAAAATATATGCACATAGAATATATCCTTATTTTAAATTATCATTTAATATATATTTTAAAGTTGAATGTAATTTAAAGGTGAATCATCAAGGCAGGTTTTCCTCATGGAAAACACAGTATAAGCAAAGGCTAAGGAATAAAAATACCTGATCAGCTCTGTAATTCAGAGCCTTGTAGGTCCTTAGAAGTGCCCAGAATATCTGGGCAGTGGGGTGGGGACAACACTGAAAGTTTAACTAGGGTAGAGACATGACCACATATGTGAGGCTGATGGCCATGTCAGGAACGGGTTCAAAGGAGGCCAGGGGACAGGTGGAAGGCCCACTTTATGGAAGGACAAGAGAAGGGGGTGGGATTGAGAAATATTTGGAAGACAGTCCATCAGACTTTGTGATTGATTGTAGGATCAAGGTGAAGGATAGGAAGGCATCAAGATCCCTGGGCAATCCCTGGATGGCTTATAGGACCGTCCATTGAGACAGGGGAATAAGAAGAGATTGGGGGTGAGGATGTGGTAATGAGTTCAATTGTAAACAGGATGCTTAGAGGATATCCAGTTAGAAATGTTTTGAGCAGTCAGATAAATGTGAAGTTTGCTGTAGAAAGTTACCTATAAATATGGACAAAAATTGCCAGGCACATATGTACACACACATATTCTTATTCATAGCTACATGTAACTATTCATGTGAAGATGCAGTTTATCTTTCATACCTATATAGAGATGAATTTATCAGTAAATATTGTTTATATAACTTTGCATGAGAACTGAGTGCATGTTTACGTATTGGACTTATATGTACGGAATGGGGATAACTCTGTATCTGCAACTTTATCTGTATGGAGATATTTCATAGATATAACACATACGTCTTGATAGTCTAAAAGGTTAGAATAGATGTCAGTATATTCTAGATTGTTACCTCTGAAAGTCACCATGGTAAAGAGAAATTGGTACATCCTTATTCGAAATGCTGAAAATCAGTATTCTGAAAAGCTCTTTGATTAAACCTAAATAGAAAAGATGAGAAGTTCACTCAAAAATATGGAAGGAAAGAAGAGAGAACCACTTTGGTAGAATGAGTTGGCTAACACGAGAATGCTGACCAGAGGCTAAAGCTTCTAAGTCCATACACCAGGCTTCATCTAGGACCCAGTGACTCCGGGATCCTATGTCCTCCACCTGGGTTAAGTCAGGGGAGCAAGTTTTGGTTGCCATGTTGTGCAAATTATTTTTAAAAGCAAGTGACTTTCAAAAATATTTGCATTCTTTGACAAGCATATTTTCTGTATCCGATATAGGGTCAAAATTACTATTAAATTCTAAGGGAAAACAGGGAGGAACCTCTTATGAGCCTAGAAGCAGAGTCACCTGGCTTTAAAAACTGCTTTTTTTTTTTTTTTGAGTTTTCTGCGTGTCAGCCACATCGGACAAGGAAGATTGTGTTATGTCCCCACCTTGTGGCTATAGCATGAACCATTAGGCATAAAGCACTGAAATCCATACCAGAAATATTTATTTTCACTGATTTAACCTAAAATTTTTTGTCCAAATCATCACCCTTCCATCAGACCCCTCACCTGCATCTGATATACCCCCCCACACACATACACACACACACTTAATAATTATGAATGACCTCACCTAGCTGTAGCGTTTCCAATTTTCAGTGGGCTAAGATTTATACTTTAAGCAGAGTGCAATTTGGAATATAAAGTTCAAAAGGTTATCTTAAATAACTCCTCTACAAGTTTGGTTTGGTTTTTTTTTCCATTCTCCTTCTCCCCCAAAAGATGTCTCCTTTTTTTTTTTTTTTGAAAATGTAGGAATTAACTAGCTGAGTTTTGGAGTATTTGAAGCTTTCACCTTCTCAAAAGCTGAATCCCTGACTTACATGAAATTTCTACATTGGTGGCCATGTACATGACTAAAAAAGTTTTAAATTCTCACCTCTTTGGCACTGACCAACTACTGTGCAAATCAGGCACCCCTCAATGTTCGTTCTCCCTGGGCCTCACCTCGCTTCACGGGTAGTGACGGAAAGAACGTGGGGGCAGGCACCCTCTGGTAGATCAATTGCAAAGGCTGTAGTAATGTGTCCGCCATGCTCATTGATCACTATATACTAAATAAAAATAAAAGTAGCATGAAAATGAAATATTTCTTTGAGAAAGACATCAGGCTTTGAGATGCAGATCGTTCATGATACCTGAGAATGTGCAGATTATATTTTGCTCAGATCCATTCATAGAATCTTCTGAGATCAGCAAAGGACAAGGTATCTGTGGTTAATGCAGGATGAGGGATATGCCTTGGTTGTGGCAATGGGGAGGTTAGGGGTAGGCAAGGCAACAACACAAGTTTGTATTTAAAAAAGAAAACGGAAATGATTGTTTTGTCATACAAAACAGACTATATAGCTTGGAAGGCAACTCTTTCTGTATGGCAGCTGTGAATCTTTAGGAGGGAGGGAAGATGCGGAGGTCTTTATGCTTTCTCAGGATGAGCCAAGCATTAGAGCTATATTGAAAAACTTATTTGAGAAGGGAGGCCCCTCTGCCCCCTTAGACTCCCCATTTAAAACCTTCATCAGATTGGAGATATGCTGGAAAGTGGGTTGGTGCCAGATCCAAAGACAGTGATTCGACCACAGAAATGATCATAACACAGAAGAAAAAATGTCGACCTCAAACGATTTCTTGTGCAGTCTGGAAACATGAATAAGGCCTATTATCAAAATATTTTTATATGTTATTATTTTATTAATAATAAACGTTAAAATAAGTGTCAAAACCTCTCTAGGATGATGGTTTCATGGGACAGACCTCCTTGAGACCAAAGCTGTTACGAAAGTTATTTTTTAAAAACGTTTTCCATTTCATTTTTTCACCCCAGAGGTAATCAAGACTTTGTATAAACAAATAAGTTCAGGTATGGATAGAGAGGGACGTGCGAGTCTTCTCTGTGTAGAGTGAAGATGTGATGTGGAGTGGGGCTCCTGGAGTGTGATTGGAGCACACAGCACTTTCACAGTCTGCCTTGGCCAGTTGGTGACGGCGGCCTCAAAAATCCTCTGCACAAATACTCAGCCTCTGCGGGCGTCGCAGGGCCTGACACTCGGGAGCAGACTAGCCTACGTTTATGCACGAACCTTCCGGAAACAGGATTGAGACTTCAAATAATTGTTTGTAGACCTGATGAAAGAAGCAAGAAACCTGAAAAAGAAACCAAAAATTTGGCAGCCCGTTAAATTAAAAATAAAAAAACAAAGGAAAGTTGGGCTGTGATTTTTTTCTTTCTTTTTTTTTTTTTTTGCTCAATTCAATAAAAACACTGACAGCTAAACGTACGTATGTATATGCGTATGAACAAAACACACCAGTGAGGTAGGGCTTAAGAAAGGAGATCCCGGTACAGGACGAGCAAGGTGAAGGAGCCAGGCAGCAGGGCACTACCCTACAAAAGACAGCCTTATGACTGACGTCAGTGTGGCTGGAGGACAGTGTCTCAGGGGTGAGTGGCCACATGAGTTTAGAAAAGTAGACAAAGTCATTCTTGCAAGATCCTGTAGTCTAGAGATGTCCAGGTGTTCCCCTCTCCTGCTGTATGGATGCCTTTGTAAATGGCACAGGTTCCTTGGGGAAAGGACAGGGTGATATTGATCAGACAGGAAGCATCACCGTGGCCCCTGTTGGAGTGAGAACATCTGGGTAGCTTGATAAATGGAGTTCTGGTCCAGACCAGCTCTCAGTGGGTCCACGGATCACAGTGCTCATTTTCTCAGTCATCAAAGGTATAACTGAAATGGACACAGGTAGGTCAGAAGGAGAAAGGAGGGGAGAAAGCTGTACCTTGGAAAATTTAAGAATAAGAAAGCTGGTCTGACTTCCAGACAAGTATTGCCAGAGGTACACAGAGAAATGGCATAATGATAGAGTCATTTCATCAGAAGAACATGAATGTATATGCCCAATAACGGAGCTTCAGAATACATGAAGCAAAAATCGACAAGACTAAAAGAAGAATAGAGAACATACGATCAAAATTCGAGACTTAACACCCCCCTCTCAGAACGTGGTAGAACCAGGCAAAAAATTGGAAAAGATATGGAAGATTTTAACAACATTACTCATCTTGCCTTACACTCACAACAGCAGAACATTGAATCTTTTCCAGAGCACATAAAATGCTTGCCAAGAGAGACAATGTGCTGGTCCATTAAATAAATCCTAAAGCATTTCATAATATTACAGGGCATGCAACTAAGTTAAAAATAAATGACAATAGTATATGTTTATTTAAAACCCAAATATTTGGAATCCACTGGTCAAGGAAGAAATCTCAAAGGAAATTGGAACACGTTTTGAATAATGATAAAAAGATAGTATATCGAAAATTGAGGTATATAGCTAACATAGCACTAGGGGGTCAATGCTTATATTAGAAAAGGAGATAAATTTCAAATCAATGATTTCAATGCACCTTACAAAGCTGGAAACAAAATAGCATCTTTATTATTATTTTTTTTAATGTAGGCTTCTAAATTGGGGCCTGAACTCATGACCCTGAGATTGAGACCTGAGATCAAGAGTTGGACACTTAGGGGTGCCTGGGTGGCTCAGATGTTTGGGTGTCTGCTTTCAGCTCAGGTCATGATCTCCAGGTCCTGGGACCAAGCCCCATGTCTGGCTCACAACTCAGTGGGAAGTCTGCTTCTTCCCCTGCCTCTCCCCCCAGCTCGTTCTCTCTCTCTCTCAAATAAATAAAGTCTTTTAAAAAAAGAGTTGGACACTTAACCAACTGAGCCACCTGGGTGCCCCCAAAATAGCATCTTAAATCTGAAGGATTAGATATGAAATAGTAAAAATAAGAGCAGAAATCATTGAAAAAAGGAAAAGGGCGACAATAGAGAAAATTAAAACCAGAAGACAGTTCTTTGAAAAGATTAATAAAATTGATAAATAGTAGTACTCAGGAAAAAAGAAAAAAACAAAAATGATAAATATCAAGAATGAAAGTGCATCTCACTACAGATCGTACAATACTAAAAAGATAGAAAAAGGGAATAGTATGAATAACTTCATGCCAATAGATTTAATAAACTCCAATGAAAAATGAAATTTCCCAAACCTGATGCAAAATAAATAGAAAATTTGATTTAGGAGATTGAATTTGCCATCAATAACTTTCCCACAAAGAAAACTTCAAGTAGTTTCACTGGTGAATTCTATCACACAGTTAAAGATGAAATCACAGCAATTCTGTACAAACTCTTATAGAAAATAGAAGAGGAGGAACACATTCTAACTCATTTTATGAGGCCACCATCACTTAGCTACCAAAACCTAAAAAAAAAAAAAAGATTTTACAGAACAGAAAAATTATAAGCCAATATCCCTCAAGAAGTGACAAGTGAAAATCCTTAACATAATATTAGCAAATTGAATCCACAATATAAAAACAGGCATACTTAGGGAATGTGCATACTTTTAGTACCTCAGTATATAGCACATATAGTAGCTTTAGTATATATAGTATTTTTGTATAATACTTTTTTACTAAAAAAGTATTCCTTTTTATCTGAAATTCACTTTTAACTGGGAATTCTGTATTTTTACTTGATACATCTGGTAACCCTATGAGTTCAAGATGACTGGAGACTTCCAAATAGTAACATTCTTTAGGCAGTTGGAATGTATGGGTTCACCATGCAGTTTCAACTATTTGTGACCTAGGAATTAAGAGATATGATTCTGAATATCAGTTTAAATTGAAGAGTATTCTTTGTTCCCCTCCTACCGGTGAGGGTCACCCTCTAGGTGTCTTCCTACTGCCAACCACTTTGACCAAAACATAGCCCATATCCAGAAGCAAAGGTTCATGTCATATCCTTATTGTCAAAGGAGCTTCTGAAATCATAGGACCAAGTTAGAAAAGTGTACTGATTGATCTTGGAAAAGTGCTCCATGACGACATCTTGAAATTTAGGTGGAATATATTTCCTGACTACCTTAGGAAACAGAATTTACTAGAATATGTTAACACTTCCAAGGAAGAGTTATTTTTAAAAATCCAAATAATTGATGCCTCTAAAGACAATTATAATTAACAAGTATCCTATCACTTGCTTATGGAATCATAAAAATAATTAATGATTTTACCTCGATATTGCTGACAGCAGTGATCATGGCAACTTTCTAAAGTAGTAGGATTTTTTTTTTTTTTTTAGGGGGGAAAAGTGTACAAAGGTCACAGCAGTATTTTTCTGGTTTGCCAGGGTTGTTTGGTGCATTCCTTCTGCCTTTCGGGTGAAGGCAGGGTCCAGAGCTGTCCATGCCCTGTTACATCTGCATTCCCAGACCCAGCAGAGATAGATGCTCAGAATGCCTTTGTGTGAGTCTCATTTCCATTGCTTTTGGTCCCACCGGCCCTGAAGGTCTTCAGCCTCTGCAAATTCTCTCCCAGTTATTTCTAGGCATTACTAGAATGTGCCTCGCATGTGCACGCAAACAAGTTCTATTCACTCCCATCCTGCGGCTCTGGCTATTTTCTAGTGCTCATGCTCTGGTTGAGCCCTGCTGGCTAACTGGGATGAGAATGATTCTGCCCTGACTGCAGAGGAGCTCCTTCCCCCCACATTCCTCAGCCTCCCTGAGGTATCAGGTTGTCTGAAACCCTCTCTGCTCTCTGTAGAAGTGGGGAGATATGCTCTCTCTCTCTCTCTCTCTCTTGCATAATTCTTTGTCTTCATGCCAAAGCAACATGGTTGTACCCAGTGACTTTCAGAGATTTTAGTAAAATAACTCTCACATTCTCCATCATGTTTATCTCCCGTGGATGCTAAACATTCCTGCTGAGAGGCAACAGTGACATCTGCTGGTAAAGGGAAACACTTCCAGCCACAGCTTTTTTTTTTTTTTTTTCCCCCTTTTCTTTCAGAGTTTATGAAACTCTACAGAGTCAGGTCAAGACAGCACTGACCAATAAGAACAGATCTAATCCCTGACTGACCATAATCATTTTATTTTTAAAGTGTTGTATATTTTTACTGTCTAGCATATGCTATTCACTATCTCAGTAACTATAGGAGATTCTAAGCAAAATGCGTGAACAACTCAGGGAATTGTCCAGAGGATCCCACATTTCTAAGATTACTTAAAATTGAAAAATATTAATTTACCAGCTGCTTTGGTACCATGTAGAGCAAATGTCCATTTCCAGTTCTAGAAAGACACAAAACAAACAAATGAACAACAAACCTGTATCACACTCAACTATGGTGATGTAGAATTCCTGATTAGACGTGTGGACTCCTAGAACTGTGGAGTCTGGATTCGAATCCCAACTGTGCGAATTAATTGACGTGTGGACTCCTAGAGCTGTGGAGTCTGGATTCGAATCCCAGCTGTGCGAAGTAACAGCTATCACCTTGGGCAAGCAACTGCATTTCTCTGTGGCTCAGTTTTCTTATCTATAAAGTAGGGATAAAAATAATAATACTTACCTCATAGCATTGTCATGAGGATTAAATGAGCTAATATGTGCAAGGGCTTGGCATGGTCCCTAAGACATAGTAAGGACTCTATGAGTTTTAAGTACTATTATCTTATTTAAATAGTGTTATCAACTGTTTCATAGCAATCCGGATTATCTGGAGAACATGTGTGGGTGAAATAAAGAAAATAAAGAACTCCAGAAATGTTACGTATATCATCTGAAGCAACATGAAAACAAAATGAGTCTGCCAGGCAATCCTAAAATTCACAAACCTTCTTGCAAATGTAAAACTAGAAAAATTTTTTGCTGTTTTAAAAGTTTTACAAATTGTTTTCTTTTTACTGGCCAGTGGATATACTGAAAAAGATCAAGAGAAAAAATAGAAAGTCATGTTTGTGCATGAAGACAGAGTTCTGTTTCTTTTAGAATTCCAAGTGAATGCTTTTTATAATTTTAAAGTAGCTTTATATTCTCAAGTTGAACAGATATTAAATCTTATCTTCAATACAAACACATCCTCAAGACCAGCCTATGTTAAAGGGCATCATTTGAATCACATTAATGGAAACTTCACCTAATACCAAAAACCACCGCAGTAGTGTTTTGAGAATTGAAACATGGCATGAATTAAGAATTGATTAGAATATTTTGTCCCCTACAGTAAGAGGGGAAAAAAACAACAACACATTGAGAACTATTACCACAATAACAGTCACCCAAGGTTAGTACAGATTTAGTCTACACATCTTCGTTGTTTTAAAACAGAGGTTCATTGGGGTTAGACCGACTTTTGGTTTTGGCTCAGGTCGTGATCTTGGGGTCATGAGATGGAGCCCCGCGTTGGGCTTTGCGCTCGGTGCGGAGTTGGCTTAGGTTTCTCTCTCCTTCTGCAAGTGTGTGTGAATGCGCACTCTCTCTCCCTCTTGCTCTCAAAAATAAATAAATAAGTCTTTTTTAAAAAATAAAATAAAACAGAGATTCACATACCCTGGTGGCAGAGCTATGTTGGGGGCACACAGACTCACAGGGAAACAGCAGTGTCTTGTCAACACTTTTTAGAAAAGTCAACAATGTAGGTAATGTTTCTTTTTTTGGCATTTTTATTAAACATACGCATGAATAAAGTTAGCAGAATTCCATGTCTCCATTTTATCTAATGAAATGATTCAGGTCATTTTCAGAATTACTTTGAAATATTAAACTGATATAAGAGGAAAAACAGTGATGCCATTTTATACTAAAGTGACTTTAAGTCTGTTTCAGGTTTAAAAAAGAGAGAGAGAGAGACAGCCTATCAAAAAAACACTTTGATTACTCCAATGTGCACAATATTTGCAGAAAAGCATAGAAGTCAAGTTCTTGGTGTTTTGCTATTTTTTTGCTTTACATATGAAATGATTTTAATCAATTTGTAAAGAATTTCCTGGTGAAATGCTGAAGTATGTGAATTTGTTGTCAGGTTCTAATTAAAGTCACTGTCAAATTGGAAAAAGAGGCAGGTATCTGCAGGCAGGGCCCATTAGTGACGGCAAGCCCGAGCATCAAAACTCTCCAGCAGTCACGGCTTCGTCCATTGGAAATGGTCTTTTTTGATCTGGAGGGTATATAGCAAAGGCTAGTAAAAATGGAACAGTTGGCAAAACTTTTTAAAAAGCAAGCAAAAATAACCCCAGATGGAATGCTCGGCTAAGCACAGGTCATCAGTTCCCTGGCGCGTTCTGCCCAGCCTGCAGATGCCAGGAGTGAGCTGTTAGATTGAGGGCAGATACAGCTCTATAACAAATAGGATCAAAAGAGAGAAATAACTAAAATACTATGTAATTCTACCTCTTATACATAACTTTAAATATATACAATACATATATAATACCCATGTGATATATACACACACACCCCTAGAGTATTTTACATATATGATATATGTGTGTATATAAAAACATACACAATATATAGAGTATTATCTATATGTTATGTGTATAGCTTATATAACTAAATTACCATAACCTTGAAAACCTCAATGAAAAAGATAAATTTCTAGCAAAAATGATGTTTTAATGACACAGCGAGAAATCAAAACAGAAAATACAAATGGGCTGAAAGACCATTTTAAATATTGTCCTAATGACCAAAAACACCTGCCAAAAAGTTTGTATAGGTGCATCCCATGAAGCTTTTCTTTTTAATTTTTTTAAAGATTTATTTATTTATTTGAGAGAGAGAGAAAGTGCCAGCACAGGGAGGGGCAGAGGGAGAGAGAAAATCTCAAGCCGACTCCATGGAGCCCGCCCGGTGCGGGACTCGATCCTAGGACCCTGAGATCGTGACCTGAGCCACCCAGGCACCCTCCCACCAGCTTTTTGAAGAACGGATAATCTTCACGGTCTTCTACAAAAATAGAAATCAAGTGTTCTTTGTACTATTCCATGCAGCCATCTTTGAATCTCTACTAGTGAGAACAAGCAACACGAATTCTCGTAGGGAAGGCTTATCCCAATGTTCCCTACAGCTAGTCGCTTAGAGTCTGACTCATGCAACCATATCCAGGGGCCTAACACCAGCCTGGGTTTATGTGTCCGTTACTCAACCCTGGTCCAGTTGAAGGTGTGAATCCTTGTCCACACCCTGAGTCAGAGCTGCTGACCCAACTAAAGCCAGTGGGTGAGACCACAACCTTCTGCATCTATCAGATTTTATTCAGATACAGTTCTTGATCTGCAGACAGACATCCTGAGAGGTTTTGTAGCAGGAAGGTTTTAAGGAACCCTAATTATTTCAATAAACTGCACGTATGTCCTACACCAGCTCAGTCTAACATCCATAAAGTACAGCAGCAGCAAGGATCACCTACCAACCCGGAAAGTGTGGGTTGAGTTCTTGCTAATTCATTCAGTGCAGATGATTTGCAAGTGGTCTTTTTTTGTAAAACATGCACATCAGCTAAACCAACTTACAGCTGTAGCCTGCAGAAGATGCATGCTAAAATATTGCCTGAACCAGGCGATTTTCCTATTATAAAATTGTCCTTGGCCTCAATTCACCTAGATATGTAATGTAAGACTGCTATTACTATCTGTTAAAATGCTTTTGAAGTTATAAGCATTTACTCATTCCTTCCACAATCTTTTATATGATCCATTATAGATGACACTAAGTTCATGATGTGAGGGAGACACTGATGAATAAGACAGAGGAGGTCCTTGCTTTTATGGGATTTGGATGCTAATGGGAGAAGACAAATAAATAAATAACAAATAGCACAGTTTCATGTAATAAATAAAATAAAGAAAAGAAGCAAGGTAATGAGAGATTCGATGGGCCTGGGGGTAAGGGGGAAGGTTAGATAGAATGATATGGGAAGACTTCTTGAAGGAGGTGGCATTTGAACCAAAACCACCTGTTGAGTACTGAGAGTCATGGGAAGATCAGGCAAAATGAATTTCAAACAGAATGATCAACAAACCTAAAGGGACTACATTTGAAATGAGCTTGCTGTGGTCTAGAAACATCAACAAGGCCAGAGTGCATGGAGGTAGCGAATGAGGTAGATGATGGTCCAATCCCACACGGCCTTGTGAGCCAAGTCATGGGATACTGAGAAAGATTAGGACACAAAATAATGTGTTTTGATGCCAGCTTATTTTAAGAGAATTTATTATTACTTACAAATTCTTACAAGGAGGAAATGCTTCTTAGAGTTCTTCCTAGGTTTAAAAGAATCTTCTATAGTCCTTTTACATGAGGTCTCCCTAGAGATAGAGGAGAGAGGTCAGAGTAAAATAATTATACAAGACTAGTGGGCAAAATCCATCTCCCATGACAAAATCAGTTAACAACTTCAGGTGAACGAACATAGCTTTTTTTTTTTTTTAACAACAAAATGATCTTACAAATGTGATTTCTTAGAGTAGACATTTTTAGTCTCAAGGACACATTTCAACAGAGCCCTGGCACTGTTAAGGACCCTTTCAAGATAACAGGTGAGCTCTTTGACCTCCTCAGCAAATAGACGGATGCTCACCCAGGAAGACCAAAGAATAAGCAGAGACATCACTTACATTTGTGGGCAACTAGTATGTATATATATTAGCTACATTTTCCTCTTATTTACCTAGCAACAGGTGATGCTGGTTGAATAGTTTGTCTTCTTTCCATTCTTTCTAGATTTCTTATTAAACTCTGAAGGGAGACACATGGCTTCCAGCTTCAGCTACATTTTTTGAATGAGCAAGTGTGGGGTTCATAATTTACTCTTCTTACAGAAAGTTGATTTTATTCTAGGTGTAGCAGAAAGCCATTGGTGGTTTCTGAAGGAGGAGAGCAATATCACATAATTCATATTTTAAAAAGAACATGATGACTGCTGTCTGTAATGTGGATGTTGGAGACTAGGAGTGAAAACCAAAACACTGATTAAGAGGTTGTGGAAGCCTACTAGATGTCAGAGGAGGGGCTCAGATGCAGGTGGGTGGAGTGGCAATCAACGATCCGATTTGGTAAGCATTTTGGAATTGGAGCCAACTACTGGTGGGTTGGGCGGGCACCTGGGAGAGGCAGTAGAAAGAGTAGAATCATGAGTTTGGTGTTTGAGGTCTGAGCAGTTGGATGGTATGAGAGTGAGATGGAGAAGATTTTGCAGGCGTGCTGCAGAATCAGAATTTCTATTGAGTGTCTGGAATGTAGAGTGGTCCATGAGACATCGTGATGGAGACAATTAATAGGTAGTTCATTATAGGCGTTTGGTAACGAGGGTCAATTTCCGGACAGACGTGAATTAATTCTGTGGGACTGAATGGGATTTTTCTAGGGAGAGAGTGTGGATAGAGAAGAGATGACTGGAGTGAGCCCTGGCGCATTTCAGCGTTTGCAGGACAGAATGGCAGAAGGATCCAGCAAAACTGCAAAAAAAGAGAAACCAGTGAGGGTGAAGGAATATCAGGGAAGCACAATGTCCCAGGAGGCAAATGAATATAAACTATAAAAAAATGTATGAGCTGAGAGATTGCCCCTGGACACAGGAGTCTGTGTGTACTAATCAGGACAGGCTCCGTATGCTGCCAGAACAAATGGTCCACCAAACATTCATTCCCCCATCATGCTACATGTGCAGCTCGGGGTAGCTGGGTGCCCTGCTCATTGTAGTCGCCCAGGGACAGGCCCTGACGGAAGTTCTGCTTTGACATGCACTTCCATGATTGACAGGACAGGGGAAGATGCCCTTCGGCACTGGCTCCTTAAGCTTTACTTGAAAATGACACAGGCCACTCCTTTCACATTTCATTGGTCCAAGGAAGTCACGGCCACAGTTAACTTCAAAAGAGGTAGGCAGGAGCCATGCTACCATGTTCCCACATAGAAGATGAAAATGGGGTACCTGCAAACAGCCCTCGTGACGACCAGGCAGTGGATTGCCGGGGGTACGTAGAAGAGGGACGTCAGTGGTCCTTTTCACTGCTTGTAGACATTTAAAGACCAGAAGATTCTTCAGTTTATTTGAACTATTCTGGCTTCAAAATTAGCGAGGATGGGGGACTTTCATCCATGTCATGTCACAGGAACAGTGCAAAGGTGAGGCCTGGTCAAAGTTCCAGTGCTTTCTCCCAAGACAGCTCAGCTGTGTAAACCCAACACCACGATGCCTGAAGTACGAGTTCCTTCCCAGTCCACACCCCACGTAGCAAGGTCCAGTCAGGAGATCAATATTTTAACAGAGAGAATTTGATAGAAAGAATTGTTCACTGGATAAAAGGTGATTAACTACAAGAAGGAGTAAAAAAAGAACTTCACGGGGTGCCTGGGTGGCTCAGTCGGTTAAGCCTCTGCCTTCGGCTCAGGTCATGATCTCAGGGTCCTGAGATTAAGCCCTGCATCAGGCTCCCTGCTCAGTGGGGAGTCTGCTTCTCCCTCTCCCTCTGCCCCTCACTCCGCTCATTCTCTCTCTCTCAAATAAATAAAATCTTAAAAAAAAAAAAGTACTTCAAGGTTTAAGAGGGGCAACAATGGCAGACGGCAGTTACAAACATCACAGCTGAGGGAACAGAGTACAAGGAAGGGATTTGGAAATGTTGTGGAGCGCCCTTCAGAGATGAGATTCAGACTTCTGGGCCGAAGGAGTGGTCAGTGTGGGTAGAGGCACCTCAGAGAGGTTAAGTCACTGGAGACGACCTGCCTCTGAAGCCCAAGAGCCCCAGCCAGTGCGATGAACTCTGCTGGGACCACAGCTGCCTTGTGAGTGGTTGTCACAGGGAGAACCAAAACAGAGAAAAAGAATGGTCCTGTGTGGGTAGAGTTCATTCCCCCAGAGATATACTGAAGTCCTGACCCTTAGTACTTGTGAATATGACTTCCTTTGGAAAGAGGGTTTTTGCAGATGTAATTAAGATGTAGGATTAGATAAGGCCATAGTGGAGTATGGTGGGGTCCTTAATCCAATGTGACTGGTGTCCTTCTAGGAAAAGGAGAGACACAGAGTCAGACACACAGAGAGAGCGCCATGTGAAGACAGACACGCAGAGGGGAGATGGCCATGTGGACTTGGGATGATGCAACTACAAGGACTGCCAGAAACACCAGATGCCAAGACAAAGGCTTGGAACAGATTCTCTTCTACCACCGTCAGAGAGAGCATGGTCCTGCTGACACTTTGGTTTCAGACTGTTAAGATCCAGAACCAAGAGTGGGTAAGCTTCTGTTGTCAGTCACCCAATCTGTGGTAGTTTATGGCAGTCCTTTCTTTTGTCTTTTCTTCCTCTTGCAGCCCACAGCCTCCCTTTGGGACCACCTATGGGCAGGTGAGGAGAAATGAGGTTCTCGGAGTCCCCACTTCATTAAGCAGAATAAAGAACGCTGTGTGGAGCTCAGAGGTACTAAACTAATAACAGGTACAGCCTGGGAGAACTTGGAGAAGCCAAAAAACTTCTATGATGCTCATTTCTGCTCATATAAGATGGAGAATAATACAATGGGGCCTCAATTGAGCTGTTGGGAGGTTATATGTGAAATGCATATAGTTGGCTTAGCTTCCTACACGCGGAAAAATCCCACCACTTACGATGTCTCTTCATATGTTTAATATTTTCCACATGAGTTGAAACAAAGGAAAAGTTGCCTGATTTTCTGAGGGAATTTATGGCATGCCCACTTTTCTTTTGGAGACACAACAGCATGATAAAATGTTAATTCTCATGACAATTTAAAGCCCCAGCATCTGGAGGTGGGGAGGACCCATGTGTCACCCCCACATATCCATCCAGTGAAAAGATGCTACGTTTGCAGTAACTCCCCCAAATACCCAAATTAACTTAAATCCTTAATCTTTTCAGCCTCCCTCCTAACAAATTGAACTTGAGGTGAAAAACAGAGCAGCCAATTTAAAATGAAAAGAATGTTCTATAGGAAACATCAACAATGCCAACACCAAAATCACGGGGCTGCTTTAGTTCTTCGAGAAAATACCTCTGCTGCCTCTAACTTGTCTGGGTTGGAAATTTTTATTGCTCTCAGACTCACAGCACATTTCCCACAAAACTCGGGGTCACTGGTCCTCTGCTTTGTTCTCTTCCATTTAGGTTAATAACCTACATTTTAAAATGAAAACAAATTGGGACTCAGTCTAAGAGACAGCTGGACCAAGTTTGCTCAACTTGAAGAAGGCTCCAGAAATAGAGATTCATCTCTGTTTTCCTGAGGCAGGTTCATGCTCAGAACTCACAAGAGTTGGCCCCAAGGAGAGAGGTGGCATGAAACATTGGGGTTTGCTAATATACTGTGTATATTATAGGGCAACGGTTGGGTCCTGAGGATGCCTTGCCAGGTCAGATCCTGTAGCTTGGTCCCTAAAGACATACAACACCTGAAATAAGTCCAGCTTGCTGAATGGCTACCATATGCCAGAGCCTGGACTAGACACAGGGCAAAGAGTGACAAACAAGACACAGACTTATAGCCTAATAGGGGAGGCCAATTGTGACAAATAATTGCATGTGTGATGATCCTTCTGCATCTCACTGTGTTTAGAACTTCCAGAAAACACTGGCATTTAGGTCATCCTGGGGCTGATCTCGGGTTCCTCCTGAGATCCTTAAAAGGCTTGCCTTAGTCCAAAGCTTGTTCCTAATGGAGCACAAACATCTGAAACTCAGCATGCATCATGTGGCTGCAGCTGTAGGGTGTCTGGCTTCTGCTGGCCGCCATGGGTTCCCTGACCACATCCCTGGCTAACTGTTCAGTGTCCACTTGTTCTCCATCTTTTAGAAACTCACCGAAGAAAGTGCTCTGAAATCGTTTGATTGGGAGTCCTCCCACTGGGATGCCTGGTTCCGAGGGAGCACTCTGCCAAAGGCACAGATCTCCAAGAGATCTCTAAAATCTCTACTGGTAAATGGCCATCAGTAAGGGGTCACTCGAACACCAAGTTCAGCTGCACAGGATTAGTGTTCAATAAAGCGTGCTGGGAGCCTGATTGAATAGACCACTCGTCAACACTTAACATTAAATGAAAACTCAGGAAGAAAACTCATAAAAAAAAGCCATTCAGGGAAAAATACCCCATTTTCTGGTAGCAAGAGATCTCTGGAGTTTTAGCATTGCTCTTCCAAGCCCTCAGAATATGGCTTCTATGTTTCATGGGGCCGTGTGGGGAGACAGAGCCAAAATGAACACAAGATAGTTGTTAGCAGGGTTAGAATTAGGAATAGTCACATCAAGATTTTATTAGTTTCAGAAAGAGGAATCAAAAGACGTAGGTGAACCAGTGAGTTTCAGGAACCAGTGAGTTCTCCCAGATATTTGAAGAAGGAATATGGGGTGGCTCTTAAGTTTGTCGTATTCTGTTCCAGATCAGCCTTCTCACTAAGACCTCTCTCTCTTTTTTTTTTTTTTGATTGTGCTACGTTGGTGTGATCAAATTGTTCTTTATAATCTGACATACACTTTTGACTCCCTCAAGAGCCAGAAATACTATTCAGTTCTATTCTGGGACCAATATTGTTTCAAAGGAACGAGGCTACAGTTCAGTACTTTTAAGTAAGAGGGCACAATGAAGCAGTCCTAATAAAATATACGAGTAGGGGCGCCTGGGTGGCTCGGTCGTTAAGCGTCTGCCTTCAACTCAGGTCGTGATCCCAGGGTCCTGGGATCGAGCCCAGCATCGGGCTCCCTCCTCTGCAGGAAGCCTGCTTCTCCCTCTCCCACGCCCCCTGCTTGTGTTCCCTCTCTCGCTGTGTCTCTCTCTGTCAAATAAGTAAATAAATAAAATCTTTAAAAAAATAAAATAAATAAAATATACGCGTAAAGATGGTGTTCATCGGCAGAATTCGCCGCCCGTGTGAGCAGAACTCTGGTATCTATGGGACATCCTTGGCCATTTCCTGAAGACCCCCTATCCGCCAGCATCAGAAGCTCAGGTCTGAGCATCCCATAAAAGCCTTCATCAAAAGCTCCATATTTTAACCGAGCTGACAGATTTTGAGAACTTTCAGAAGGAGAGCACATTAAGAAGGCTTCGTTTTTATGGTTAGGCTATTTGTGTAGCTTATCACAAAGCTAAAAGTAGGGCTCTGAGGGAACGATACATAGGGTCTTTGAGAGGATTATCATATTGATCTCTTCCATAACTTCCATAACATTTATTGCCTGTACTAAATATTTAATACCAATAAAAGGACATGGCATGGTGTCAAGGTGAAGTTTGGAGTCTGAACTTAGACTTCATAGGTTTCATATTTTGGGTTTGCCGTTTTCCTGCAGTTATGCATGTGACCTTCAAATGGTATGTGGTATCATTGCGTCTCATTACCTCATATGTACAATGGAAATAATCATAGACTCAACTTTCTAGACAGAGTGTTCTTTGTTATCAGCAATACATAATGTGGAGATCTAAAAGAGTGTATTTGTACCACATATAGAGCCTTGCCTCCCAGCCAGATTGTGAGCTGATTTCAGATAAGCATGCAGGCTTAGTTACCTTTTATTCCACGCTGCTTGGCACAGGATTAGGTACCTGGTAGTAATGCCTGACGTTGCAACAGACTTTAACAGCTTTCTTATGGTGTCTTATCGTACGGGCAGTTTTAAACCTTGTTCAGTCTCTAAACTGTGTTGTAGGCAAGGAGGTACTCTTGTCTCTGACTATGGAGAAAACAAAAGCCTCCAGAATTAAATAACTGGTCTACGGTTATCTGGTTAGAAATAGGCAAAGCCAAACTCTGAACTGTGGTTTTTATTATTTCAAAGACAGCGGCTGCCCTGTGCTTGCTTTGGTTGCTTATAAACTGTGAAGGAGATGGATTACCTCTGGGTGAGTTCTGGGTGCCTGGAGAGGCTCCTCAAGGGCACAAGGACATCCCGCCCATCTACAGTGTTCTAGACTCAGCCCTACCACTCCACTCAGTCGGCTTCAGGCACAATGCCTCTTGGCACACTACTGTGGCCGAAGGCTAGGTCGCAGAGAGAGACTGAGAGCAAGAGCAGAGGCAGGTCCAAACTGGTCTTTGTTGAGCCCTGCAGACGCGCAGGGCTGAGGTCAGTGCCCAAGGACAAGGAGAGGAAGGATGGTCGCCGCTGTTCTGACTGTGCAGCCCGGCACATCAGGCCCCTGCATGCAACAGACGGGCTCTCATTCCTTGCTCGCAGGACCATGCCACAGGGGTGAGGGTGTGTTTCCGAAGCTCTCCACAGGACACAAGGAGAAAACTGTGGGGACGCAGCCTGGGGGCGGCTCACTAGAAAAACGTGAGCAGGCATCCCCATGGTGATTTCTATTAATATGCAACAGGTTCACTCTCTGAGAGAAGTGAAAGATGTAGGGAGTGGTTGGCTACTGTCCTGATATGTCTGAGGAAAACATTATTTGCAAAGCCCGAGTCTCCTCCCGGTCGTCAGTAATTTCATAAGACAAAAGCTTGAATTGTGCATAGAGCCAACTTTAAAAATGTCAGTTCCGAATGGATAACTCGCTCTGTCAGTCCTTGAGGAAGAAATCTGTGTTACTGTTCCCTCACTGCCCTGCCTCTGCGTATGTGTGTGTGTGTGTGTGTGAGCATGTGTCCAAAATGCTGTGGGATGATTATATGACTCCTTTGCGCAAAGGTCTTTTTTCCACAGTCCCTCTTTTGTCTCTCAAGGCCTCACTGTCTACATATTGTCCCTTCGTGGATGGAGGGTCAGCCGCTGCAGATAAGGTCCACCCAGAATCAAAGCCTTTAGTACATCACACATGCCATGTCCAAAAGACATCATCAGTCAAGGCCCTGAGAAGGAATGACCCAGAATGAATAACAGGGGGTGGCTCTGCAACCTGGAGCCTCAAGAAGAAGAGGAGCTTATGTGTCTGTAGCCATTCAGAGATTGAAGCTCTACCAGAAGCCAGAGGTAATCCGTCTCCCTCACAGTTTATAAAATTATTTTGTGGCATAGAACAGGGAACCAGAGGTGGTAGAACCCATTCAAAGATACCCAGATTTTGATATCTCTGGTGGTCTACACACATAAGAAATAGCAACTTAAAAGTCTCTTCCTAATTGGTGCTTCTGAAAATATTCTTGACTTTGATAACCTTTCCACGGTTGAACCGGAGTCGGTCAAACAAGTCATTTCCTAATTCAAGGCCAGGGCTGACTTCGGGGCTGTGCAGCCTAGGCAGTAGCCCTGAGCCCATGATCCAAAGGGTCCCTCGTGGTCGCTGTCTTGAAATTCTTAAGAATGCTTTCTTTGGGCTTGTGTTTTATAAGGGAAAGAGGATAGGACAATGGAGCATGTGTGTGAACAGAGAAGTTCCATGCCATATGCAAGTGCAATGCTGTTCCTTGCGGCCTGATTTACAAATGGCATTTACAAACAGCCAAGCATTCTGGTGGACCCATGAGGTGTGGCAGTTCAGTGACTCCAAGCAAGTACAGCATGTTGGGTCTGTGACCGGGTAAGAGGGGTCATTGACAACCCCTCTGGGCCACGCTTTCTGTTTAAACCAGAACGTGCTTCAGCCGCAGAGGAAGACAGTGGCCGTCTAATGAACACTGACGAGCAAGGAGCCCTGTCCCACCATTTTTTTTTTTACTTGTGTTACTTTCTTGAACCGGCCAATGATACTGAAAATGATGACATAGAAAGAAAGGAAAAGATACGGCATTGGTTTCTTTTCCTTTCAGCCTTTCCTTACTCTTCAGTAAAATGAAAATAGAGTCGGTGGAACGTGTGCTATGAAAAGCTGAGTTCGTTTTGTGCACTACACGTATGAGCTTCGAAATATGGCTTGTGTCATTCCGAGGGTGCTATATATGAGTTGAATGCTCCTCTATTTGCATTTAACGCTGGTATTGCACCACATAAAGATGAATGGCAAGTTTCATGTTAATCATTTAAAATGTTGATTTTTCTTGATTTAGAATGACATTAAATAGCAAATAAAAAAGCCCAAATACCATGATAAATCAAAAGGAGACCTCAGAAGAAAGGAAAAAGCTTTATATTTTAATAGCTTTAAAGGCATTTTTTTCTCCTTTTATTTTTTTACGGAACACCTCACAAACTTGTGTGTCATAGTGGTGCAGGGGCCGTGCTAATCTTCTCTGTATCGTCCCAATGTTAGTAGGTATATGTGCTGCCTAAGTGAGCACCCTCCTTTTTAGACAAGAAGCCCCACATTTTCATTCTGTAACGGACCCTGCAAATGATATAGCTGACCCTGCTCAAGGCCTCATAAGTGCACAGGTCTGTCATGCAAAAAAAAAGAGCCTGCTGTCAATGTCCCCTTCAGGTGACAATGTCAGGAAGGAACAGCGCTCAAAAGCTCAGCCTTCAAAGGGCAAGTGGCTGAAGCCACAAGGTGCACAGATGATAATTGCTCTGCAAGGTTGCTTCTCAGCAGGGGAGGCTTCTGGCCCTGGCCTGGAGCTTCACGGGCTCCTAGCCCCACCCCCCGCCCCGCCCCGCCCCGCCCCTGCCCCGCCCAGATGGCGTCACTGCAGAATGAACAAACCCTAAATAAAGCAAAAAAGCAGGTTTGAAAGCAATTATGAGTGAAGGGAGTGGCATTATTTCCTTTTCGAATAAATATGCAATAAAATCACCAAATATGGGTGTATCTATTCAAAGAATATCACTTTAAGATTCTGGTGATCCCTTTGCCCCTAGTTAAAAATATAGTAAAACAGAAAGGTCTGCCCTGGAGACTCAAAAGCCATGTAAAACCACACAGGACCAGTGATCGGTATGTTTCACGTGGACAGGGGGGTGAGAGGGGTTGGCAAAGGCCAGGCACAGACCGCTTTTGAAGATGGTATAGAGATGAGTGAGGCATCTGTTCTCAAAGTGGAGACCTTTAACCAAAAGGGGCATGCCTGTCTCATCGATTATCACTGCGCAGCTGCGAGAATGTCACAAAAGTCCAGATACAGTTAAACTCACAATTGGGGTTAAAGCAGGCTTTACAATGAAAGGGGATTCAAAAAATTTTCCCCCCAATTTCATGAAATATCAGTCTGTATAATTTGGAAGGGAGGAAACAGAAAGCGCTTACTGATTTCACCTGGCAATCGTACATCTGCGCGCATGGTGGACGGGGCAGAGACTCCCGAGGACTGTCTATGCAAAGTCGGAGAAAGGAAGAAACACTTCTTGAGTTAAATCACGTGTGTTTTTCTTTTTTGCTAAAAGTGAGGACTAAGATGAGCCCCTCTAAGATTAAACCCGATGCTATCTTTACATCCCATTTCATTTTAAACCCCTCTTGCTGGGCAGCTTCTCCACGTGCAGAGCCCGTTCACCACGGAGATGAACGTGTCTGGCTTATTGTTCATAAAGCCCAGGCTAGTTGAAAACTATTTTGGGTTTCTCACTCAAATCAGATTTCAACTTTGATTTTTCAAAAGGTTAATAGGTTAGTCCAGCGGTCTGTTGTGTCAACAGGGCCCTAGAAAAAAATAATCATGAAAGCAATATCAAAAGGTCAAAAGGAAGAAATTGAAAATGCTGTAATAAAGAAATGATGGAAGCCTGTTCTGTGTGCATTTTAATTCAAACGCAGAAGCCTGACAAAGAAAATAAGATGATGTTGCTCAGCGTGGTTGCTGGGAGGGAAAAGTGACATGACACTAGCCCGGAGCGAGATGAATTTCAACAGCTCATGGTGGCCTAATGTTCCCTAAAGAGTCTAGTGAGACAGGAGAAATATGAACGGAGGTAGGAAGGGAATGGAATCTCTGGCAACGAATTATTTTTTTTAGTGTGGGGTGAAGTTAATGCAATCACCATTGGCTGCTATAGAACACGCAAACAAACAACAAGAATTTGAATCTCTAAACTTCCTTTAGGGTGTAAGTGGGATTAGTGTTCCATACACAGGGCAAAGGGGAAAAGGTGGGGACTACAGAAGGTAAAGCAGTGCTGGGACCAATTTCTGCTACTTGCTTCACACTGACCGTCTTGCGCTGGTTGTTAGTAGTGCAACTGGGACTCACAAAAGCCACACGTTGTGTTGTGGGGGCCTCGGGGAAGGACAGAGCGTGAGGGGAGTTCTATATGCTGAGTCTCTGGGTGTGTGTGCACAGGTGGGTGGGTGGGGCGTTCCTTCTTAGATGTAAAGACAAAGATCGTGTTTGTGCGCTATGCTGGTATCCTTAAGTTTCCTCTTCTTGGCAAGAGACTTGGCACTGGCCCCTGAATCTACTTATCTTTCATAAAACAAGAAGATAGCTTAAGGAACCACATGATTCTGCCCCAACGTTCTTTCCATCCTTTCAAAGGTCCAAGGAACAAAACGAGGAACTAAAATCTTAACCACTGATGGAAACGCCAGAAGATGAAAAGCTGAACAAATAACCAACATATAATATATACTATATACGAGGATATCTAAATAATATAAGCATATGAAAGATTAAATCTCTAAACTGAAAACAGTAAGTTGGTTCCTTTCTCCCAACAGTTTCCTGGGACATCCCTTTTACGTAGTAGAAACTTACTGATAAGGATTTGAACTAAATGCCTGCCCAACAGAAAAACTAGTGGATAATAAGGTGCTAAACACATTTAAAATAACTTTTATTATGCTTTACGCTTCCCTACTCAACCATTCTTAATGGCTCCCCAATGCCTGTGTAGTTAGATATATAGGTATAAATACATGCAGTAAAATTCACAGATTTTAAGTATACAGTTCAATGAGTTTGAGCAAACATATTTAGCTCAGTAACCAACACCCAAGTCAAGATACAGGACATTTACATCAACCTAGAAGGTTTTCGATTGTCCATTCTGGCCAACGCTTCTCCCCTCCCAGAAGCAAACACTATTCTAACTCTTATCCTCATAGATTTTTTTTTTTTTTTTCTGCTTGATCTCAGTGGAATCACAATGGTATCATACAAAGTGAGTCTCTTTGTTTCTGGCTTCTTTTGCTCGATATAATTTTTTTTTTTTTTTTGTTTTTAAAGATTATTTATTTGAGAGAGAGAGAGAGAACATGAGGGGGGGGGAGGATGGAAGAGGAGCAGAGAGAGAGAGAGAGGGAGAAGCAGACTCCCCGCTGAGCAGGGAACCCCACACAGGGCTCGATCCCAGGACCCCTAGATCATGACCTGAGCCAAAGGCAGACACCTAACTGGCGGAGCCACCCAGGCGCCCCTCAACGCAGTGTTTCTGAGATTCTTCCATGGCTGCCATCAACATTCTTTAAAATTTTTGAAATATTTACTTCAAAAATGTATAGTCAAACTCGAGAAATGAAATTTATCCTAATCGTTTTCAACTTTGTATGGTGAACCTGGAGAGCTTTTAAAAAAATACCAATAGTCATGCCCACCTTCAGAGTGTCTGATTTAATTGGTCTGGGGTAGGAGGAAAGCATTTCTGAATGCTGGCATTCTAGTATTTCTGAAAGCTCCCCCCTCGATTCTGATATTCTGCCATAGTTGAGAATCCCTGGACTCAGAAATGATGGAATTCCACCTCAAGTTCATGCAGATCTTCCCCTATCCCCCTTTTCCATCTCAGAGGAATGGGTGGCCTTTCTCCTTTCTATCTGTGCTCCTGACTTAATAATAGCTACTATTTTATGAAAGCTTACGCTGTGCTAATGACTTCTATCTATTATCTCATTTAGGTCTTACAACAATCATGTTATTCCAGTTTGGCAAAATGAACAAAATGAGGTTTAAAGAGAGAAGTTATGCAGCTTGTAAGGGTAGGAGCCAGGATTCAAACACATTTATTATTTGCTGAGAAATACCTCCCCATCGTGATTATATCTCCTATCCGTTAATTATCTTTCTCCAAACTTTTCTTCTCCTTTGGCTTTTTAAATTTTCCTCAGTCTACACTAATGCTGAGGTTACCTTTAGCCTAAAGAAAGAATAAGTAAAGACTTCTCCTTTAAACATGTCAGTCTTCAAACTCCACTTTTATTTCTCTCCTCCTGTTCTACTCTTCTGCGCATTGCACAAACTAGGGGCACCCCCTGGCATGTGACTACAGTGGTTCTCCGGTCCCCGGTGAGTTCCTCATCGCCCCATTCGATCTTTCCGCTTAGTTTGCATTCTGTTCAATTCTTGGCCACTCTCTCCCTCTGTTGTTTTCATATGCTCAACTGATTGACCGGACACCAGTGGGAAACTGTTTGGTCTCAACTTGTAACTAGAAACCTAAAGAACTTAGTGTTGATCAAGGTCAAATGAGGAATCAGATTCATGGTTATAGTAATAACCAAAACAATAGGCAATTGTTATTGCTTGCTATGTATCTATGTAACATGCTGTTTAAGATCCAAGGAGGAGACTATAAAGTCCCCTCCAACAACATGGAGACAATCCTGTTGACTTAGGCAAGACTCAAGTTAATAAAACAATTACAGTTTATTAAACTTAGTAAACAATTTAAAAATGAATTTAAAAATGAATAAATGCTGGATAATATGGTACAGACTACAAGTACAGCAAGTATCCAGAAAAAAAAAAAAAGTACTTCTGGGCAAAGAGACTCATAAAGTAGTTAGTGTTTTATTAGGCCTTGTCTTATCTCTAAGTCTTGTAATGTCTTTCTGGGTCATAGAGGAGTTAGTATGGTCAGAAAGATGGGATACGGGGCTCAGGAGAGGCAAAGGGCTCAATTCTTGATGATGCCGTTGCTTCTTCTCTGACTTTTCTATACCACCTTTTCTTTGTCTCTAATCTCCATTTCTCCCTGCTTCCACTGGTCACCATACCTCACATTAAAACTCCTGCTGAACAGAGTGGCAATCCTACCCTTCTCTCTGGCTCAACAGTAGAGCTGTACTAACTGCCTGACTCTTTATCCACCCAGAACACTCTGTTATGCAGCTACTCATCTTCCAGATTTTACTGGGATTGGATCTAAAGATAGTCAATCTAATCGATCTCTTTCCCAACAGTCACATATTTCCCAGAAAAGCCTCTTTTTCAAAGAAGTGTTTACAACAAAACATCATTTGAAAACATGTAAAAATCATCAAACGATGTTCACACAGAAGCACAGCAGATGACTCATGTTGGCATAGCAATAACATACCTACTTTTCTAAGAAACAAAGCTCTGAGCTTTTCCTAGGTTTTCACGACTAAAATCCGTTTAATCTGGAACTAGCCATAGAAAGTGTCTGGTCCAGTCTCTGCTTTTCCTAGATGGAAGCCTAAAAAGGGAATTTCTTTTCCCAGCTAACTGAGTTGCTTTCTAAACACTAAAATTCAGGCTTCGAACTTCTGGGGTTCTGTCCACTATACCATAATGTCTTCTTCATCAGAGAAATATTGCAAGAATCTAGAAGGCATCTCAAAAATTGAATTTGTTGCCTAGGAGAGCATGGGTCAAAACCTTGCTTTTTTTAAACAGTGCATTTTCACCGAGCAATCCATTTTAAAGGCATTAGAAAACAAGGTAACCATTTTTTTTTTTTTTCAAATCAAGACAGTCTCATGAGAATACTGCTATCATACCAAGAGATATATTGTGGCTGAAGTTACAAAAAAGTCTGACAAGGCTATAAAGGTTTGTTATTATTCAGGTACGGCAAGGTCAACAGATCAGGAGATGATTGAGAAGATAGTGTGTTATGCTCACAGACCCCAAGAGGAGGGAGCAGGCCACCCCAGGGGTTAGGACACGCAGGCAAGTGCTGGGGTTGGCCAAGAGACAGAAGGAGAGAGGGAACTTTATTGTAGTTTCTCATGGGAAGGAACAGGCAAGGCAGAGGAAGCGGACTTAGGACTGGCTGGTTGGAATAATTTCAGCAGGCTCTGAAGCATAGGGGCTGTCCCTCTTTGTCTGGTGCCGGTTTTGGGGTGATTGGAGCAGAGGGATAGTGGCCCAGAGTGTGAGAGCCTGCTAAAGGAGGTGGTTGGTGTTACGAGCTCTGGGCTGACTGGTGTGCATTTGAAAGTACACTCTCTGGTGAGTTTACTCTCTCCAGAAATTGGCTAACCCTGAGAGACGGTCTCTCAGGTCAGCAAAGCCCCAAATGTCAAAGCATCAGACTATGGAAAAGAAAACACATGGTTAATACAAATGGTCAGGAATGATACATTCAACCATAGTTGAAACACTATCTGGAAACATGATCATTGATGTTTGGATCAGGATAACCAGGGGAGAAAGAAACGGGATGGTCTCTATTGTCACCAACCATTTGTCCCTTTCTCACTCAACTGAGTAAGAGCTAAGACGAGAACTCATGTGTTTACTCCTTCCCCCTGCCAGCCCCCAACTCAGTAATTAATGGCTCTTTGGAGAATGCTACTTGAATCTGCCTTCTCCACAGAGTTTCTCAGAGCTTTTTGGAGCATGGGGCTTTAAGATGTCAGTGCTTCTTTTTTTTTTTCTCAAGATTTTATTTAGTTTATTTATTTGACACAGAGAGAGAGAGAGAGAAAGAGAGCACCAGAAGGCAGAAGGAGAAGGAGAAGCAGGCTCCCCGCTGAGCAGAGAGCCAGATGCAGGACTCGATCCCAGGATCCCGGGATCATGACCTGAGCCGAAGGCAGCTGCTTAACCAACTGAGCCACCCAGGAGCCCCAAGATGTCAGTGTTTCTTAACTGGAGACATTCTGGGTATCCAGATCTTCATGAAGATAAGTCCCATCCTCTGCTTCGAAGGATCGATTGCAGCACATTGCTGGTGGCACCTGTCTTGCTCACAGAGCCGTGAACGTAAGTGCTGGAATCCTGTTCTATCAAGTGCTTATTTAAAAGAAGAAAGTGCATTTCTGAATCTGGGCAAGAGACCAATTTTAAATGGAAGTTGAATTTCACCCTCTATGTCTTTGACTTGGGTTACTAAAAGACCTAAATTTGAAGCTTAAACATGGTCTAAATTAGTGACATCATTTTCTAATGCAAGTTGTTTTAAAGATATGTAAATTGTCATTCTTTTTATTTGGAGAATGATTAAGATCTATATTGGTTAGTATTTTTTTCCTGCAAATGCCTACCTTATAGGTGATAATTTTGAATTGTAGTAAGAAGTTGTATTTACAGGTAAATATTAAAAGAAAAGACAGCTCATAATAATCAACTTGTTGATGGACCAATTTAGAGTGTCAGGTTATGGGGTGCCTGGGTGGCTCAGTCGTTAAGCGTCTGCCTTCGGCTCAGGTCATGATCCCAGGGTCCTGGGATTGAGCCCCATGTCGCTCCTTGCTCCTTGCTCCTTGCTCCTTGCTCAGCGGGGAGCCTGCTTCTTTCCTGCCTGCTGCTCCCCCTGCTTGTGCTTGCTCTCTGTCTCTTTCTCTCTCTAGCTCTCTCTGGGTCAAATAAATAAATAAATAAAATCTTTTTAAAAAAATTTTAAAAAATAGATTTAGAGTGTTAGGTTATGAGATACTGTTTTCTGATAAAGTGATGGCTATTTTCTGTCTCCATGAATGTGACTAGTCTAAGGATCTCATACAAGCAAAACCACACAGTATTTATCCTTTTGTGATTGGCTTTTTTTCACTTACCATCATGTCCTCAAGGTTCATCCATGTATGTCGCAGCCTGTGTCAGAAGCTCCTTCCTTTCTAAAGCTGAATTATATTCCATTATCTGTACAGACCACATTTGGATTGCTTCCACATTTTGGTTATTGTGAATAATGTTGCCTTGAACATAGGTGTAGAAATATCTCTTTGAATCTCTACTTTCAATTCTTTGGGGTATTTACCCAGAAGTAGAATTACTGGATCACATGGTAATTCTATTTTTAATTTTTTGAGGAACCATTATACTGTTTTTTATAGTGGCTGCACCATTTTATATTCCCAGAACTGGATAATTTAAAATGTTCCTTGCACATTTAAGATTTTAGGACTTAACACTTTCAATAATCTCTTTTAGCCATTTTCCTCTTTACCTGGAAATCCTGCTCATCATGGAAAAATGTTCAAATGTCTTTTTACTCCAGGAAGCTTTTTCTGATCTCTCCTTCTCTTATGCCTGGATTATGCACGTTCTAGCACCCTAATTTACCAGTGTCAACATTAATCACTTTTTACATTAATCGTTTATTTTTTTCTAGGACATGTGTTCCTAGAAGTTAGAGATCATGTCTTATTCCTCCTTATCTCCTCAGTGCCTTGATTATATAGAATAACCAAGCAGCAAGTGTCTGATGAATGAATGTGTGGGTGGATTGGCACAAAATAGGGTCAAATAGTTCCAAATGAGAGATTGAGGAAGCGATTAAAAACAGTAAAACTGGAGAATAATTTTTCTCCTAATGCAAGGTATTTCCCTGGAAAGGCTGGGACCCAAATAATAATAATAATAAGCATAAAATTTAAAAACCTACTGTCCCAACCATCAGCTAGGGGAGAGTCTTTTCACTTGGGCTCTGGAATGCCTGGTTTGCCATTCTTGCTCAAGCAGGCCTGCATGTCCACAGGATGGACTGGTCGTGATACTGTGCACCAACATGGAAATGCAGAGGGGCATTCTATGCTCTTTCACAACAGAGCATGAAAGGCACTTTCTCCACTCATCTCCTTTTCGGCAATACACAGAAGTCTTCTTTTCTGCTGGAAGAGACCGTAGAGTCCAATGACTCAGAGCCCTGTTATCTTGGATGATGCGGCTGAGTTTCAGAGCAGGGAAGAGGCTGTTCCCAAGTCCCATGGCAAGAGGGCTTCGACCTACATCTGGAGATCCAGACAAATGCTCTTCTTACACAGTTACAAACTATTTTTAAACGACTTTGCAGAGTGGTGGAGGACAGGCCTGTAATTGGATACAGTGAAAAGACACTTCAGTGGAAGTCTTTAATTTAGAGGGTCAGATTGAAGTCGCTTCCACTCCAAGCTAGATAAAAGGCCCTGAACTGTGGGCAAGCAGGCGATGGTGCCGATAGTTCTGGAGCCAGGCAAGAGGACCCCAACCCTCCTGGGGCAAGAGCCCACCTCTGCAAATACTCCCTTTGTGCAGGCTCGCGACCAGCCGGCGTGGAGGATGTCCAGAGCTCTCCCGGAGTGGAAGTTGCTGCCCCTGGTCGGCCTCCAAAGCGGGCGAGGGAGGATGCCGCGGGCTGTCTGCGGGGGCGGGACCAGGAGCATGCACCTGCCTCAGGGCTCAGAGGGGTGGGAGGGGCAGGGGCGGTGCGCGCGGCCTCGGCTCCGACTGTCCCGCCGCCAGCGCGCAGCCGCGCTCCGACGGCCACGCGGGGCACACGGGGGCCGCGCACCAGGCGCCAGGTGAGCGGAGATCGGATCCGGGAGCTGCGGGAGGGCCGGCGGGGGCCGGGTGCGGGGATCCGGCGCTGATCCGGGAGGGACGCGGGGCGCCCTGAGCCTGGGCAGCAGAGCCCCGGGCACGTCTCTGCGGCAGGAGAGGGGCGCGGACAGATCAGGGGCCCCTGGTTCTCTCGGAGGCAGCAGGAATACCCCGCATCCCCGCAGGGAAAAGGAGAGCCTAAGATGGCCAGAGGTTTATCTCAGGGAGGCCTGAAAAAGTTCCGGACTGTCAATCCCATCTTGTGCCTTTTTCAGGACCAAGCATGGGTGTCTTTGGGGGGTGGGGGTACTTTGGGGACAGGCAGCATTCATCTCTGACACTGATTGATTCTGACTTCTGGATACATTCTTAGCTCTTACTGCATCTTCCTGGTGTTAGCAAAGGTCCAAAGACACTGCCCCACAGTCTTCCCAACAAGTAAAGGAACACCCCCCCCATGCCTTTTTCTTTTTCTTTCTTTTCTTTCTTTCTTTCTTTCTTTCTTTCTTTCTTTCTTTCTTTCTTTCTTTCTTTCTTTCTTTTTTTCTTTCTTTCTTTCTTTCTTTCTTTCTTTCTTTCTTTCTTTCTTTCTTTCTTTCTTTCGTCTTGTTTTGTCACTATGGATTTAATGAACAAGTTTAGTACTGTCTCTAAGTCTCCAAATGGTATGTAAAATTTCTGTGTGCCCGTACATGTATTTTTCCCAGGAGGGCTTCCATAGACTTTATTTAAAGATCAAATAGCTAAAACCATAGCTTTGGGTCCCCTCAACATGGCAAGTACTAACAGTCTTTAGGGTGACTGAGTGGCAGATTCTTATTTGAAAACTGGGATTGAGGGAAGGGTTAGGGAGAGGAATTCCTTCAAATTCTGGGAGGACAACATTCATGCGCCTCTCAAATTTGCCTGGAGTAAGAATTGGTCTGTCTTCCACTAGTACGAAATCAAATCAGTTTACAGATATGTAGAGGAGGAAACGAAGATGGATCTTTGTGAATGAAATGTCTATCTATGGTTCTTCTTGATAACCAATCGCAGCCCGAGCTGCAGTTTCCGGGGACTCTGAAGGAATGTGAGAGGTGCAGGGTTACAAGTTTCTATGTCCCTGGTCCACTGGCAGCTTGAGAAGAGGAAAGAATGAATGTTAACTCAGCCTTGGAATAGCACCAGAAAAACCCAGGGTGTGAGTCCAGAGGGAAGAGAACACTGACAGGGTGGGGTCTGGGAAGTTGGGTTTGGAGCTTACTACAAAATTAACAGATACCCTAGAAAAATCACATTTCATCATTAATCCTACTTGTTCCCACCAAATGGGCAAGAGTGTGCCATGGACATACCGTAGTATATGCTGCTACTTGAATAGATGCTATTTCTGTTCGTATCTTCCCTATCTGCAGAAGCTTGGTATCCCAGTCTGTGAGGTTCATGGGCAAGTTGGCATTTAGGATAGCGGTCCCCAAGCTGTGTGTTTCCAAAACACTGATGTCCTGCAACTAGCCTCAAATAATCACATTCTTTTCCCAATTTCAGAGAAAAAGATAAAGCCAAATGATGTGGTTTTTTCCTTATAAAAATATCCCAAATCATTGGCGCTTGCTTTTATTTGTGTGTTACCTAGTTTAGTTCAAATATATGTATCTCGTTATGTTGAAACTTAATAGATCATTATTGCTAGTTTATGAAGAGTCGGTTAGTTCTAGGTGGTCTATAACCTCCCTATGACTGAGATCCACTGTTGTAGCAAAAAATAGGGGACACATCACATTTTTCTTTACTGTCCTTTGAATGCAAATGAGTCCTTTGTGGACATCTGGGTGGTGGTAGTGAATTTCACAGGACTCTGGAACCTGCCTCATTCTACTTCACTCACATCCCTGCCCAGTTCTATCCATTACTCTAAACTTGACCCATATTTTGTAAACTCAACCATTCTTTTGCTGAAGCTTATGGAAGAGGGGTTAAATTTCTTAGCCAACCCCTTCTCCCTTACAATGGGTCAGTCGGTTTTCATTAAATCCCCAGTTGAACTGTTGTTTTTCAAAACAGTAAGGTGGTTATTTCTACCTACAACCTGTCTTTTCCTGATATGATTATTATTAAAAATGGCCCCATACCAGGGCCAGGGGGTTATTTGGCAATAACAGAAATTATAATTGTGCTTCTTGCTTTAAAAGTGGTTAAAGAAGCAAACTTTTTAAAATATAATATTTGCCACTTCATTAACCCTTCAGCCTAAGGTAAAATTCTGCTGATGTTGCTGAGTTCTTTTTTTTTTTTTTTAAGCAAATATATACTGAGCACTTTCTCCGAGTCGGCCCTTGGGGTATGAGGTGATTCTATGTTTCTGCTTTCAGGGAGTTGACAGACAAACAGTGTGGCCTTGAATCAGCACTTATTAAAAAGTGACTTCTGGAAGTGCTGCCTCAGGGACTCTTTGACCATGACCCCTTGCTTTCGGGTTTAAATACCTGCCCATGAGCCCATTTAAAGAATCTGGCCGAGGATAAAGCTCTCCGCTGCAGTTTCCTGGGCTCAGAGCACCCTTGCTGGTCAGCAGGACCTGACTCCTATTACCTCCCGTACTGTGTAGGTAATAGTTCGAGGAATATTGTGTCCAGTGAGAGTAAATTAACTTGACAAGGAGAGAAACATTTGCTTTCCGTCTGTAATACACATCCCAATGAGTACTGGCCTCTCCCCCGGATGATCCTAATGGCTGCCCGGTGGCATGTTTCACATCCTTAGGCTAGTCTTTCCCCAATTCATATGGAATAAAAGTCATAAATGTTTAAAGGCATCCTGATCTGCACCCGAAGTGTGAGCTGGAGGAGTATGTTCAAGGCCAATGAACAGGGGAAGATTCTATCAGTTTCAGATTAGTTAAGTTGGGCCAGTCTGAAATATACCTCTTTACTACACTGAGGGAAAGCGTGAAAGTGTAGATTTTGATACCAGGTAATAGTAATAATGATGGCAGACAATGATATAGCAGTTGGTATGTGCCAGGCATCCTTCAAAACACTTTATGTACATTAACGTATCAACTTATTTAACCTCTCTCAACCCAAAGAGCTGAGTACCATTATCATTGACAATTTAGCCCTGCATCACACAATTTATGATGTTTGATTTACTTAGCCCTTCTGGGATAAAGTCTAATTCAGCCTTGTTATTTTAGGGCACTTAGTTCAATTCTTGCCTATGTATTGTGAGGGGTAGCCTTGCTCTGCACACAGACTGCCCTAGTCTGTATCTTGGTTCACTCCTGACTAGCAGGGTGACCTTGAGCAAATCACTGCTTCTTCATGCCTCAGTTTCCTCTGTAAAATGGGAGTGATCACAGAACTACCCCGTCAGGTTGCTGTGAGGATTGAATGAATTTATACACGTAAGACACTTAGAGTAGTAGAGCTTTGTCCACAGGAAGCGCTATTATTTTCATTATCAGCTACTTTTTCTTTCCAGCTGCATCTCCCACTGCTCCCTAATGTAGCCGCTACACTGAGCTACTTAGAGCTCCCCTGAACCTTCTGAAGTCTTCCTATGTCAGTGGCTTTGCACACGTTATTCCCTTTGCCTGGAATGCCTTTCCCTTCCTATTGCTACCTTCAGCTGAAATGTTCCTTCCTAATGACCTTCCTCTAGTGTCCTCCCCCGTTCTCCAGGTAGGTATTCCCGTCCTTCTTTGCGATCTCGGTAGCTTTGTGCCGTTCATCTATCAAAGGACTTAGTGATTAACAACTACCCGACATTTATTGAGCACTTATCACACGCCCAGTAGTGTTCCAAGTGCTTTTCTTGCTTTTTAAAAAAATATATTGAGAGCTCCATGTGGTAGGGTTATATTTCGCTAAAATTATGTCCATGTCCATCTCCCCCAGTAGACTGTGATAGTGGCTTGTACATCTGTGTGTGTTATTCATTTTGTATCTCTAAGAGCTGGCAGAGTGCCTAATTAATACACAGTGGGCACTCCATAAATGTGTAAGTGGATGCATTTTACCAGCATCTATTTACATCTGAATGAAAAGCTAATTGTAAGTAATTCTTCTTCTAAATAATCTTCATGCTTTTCTCATTGCAGAAATTCACTGACAAAATTTTAGAAAATACTGATAAGTAAGAAGAAGGAAGTGAAAATCCCACTGCTCCTAGCCCTGGAGGGCTTCAGCAAGGTGCTTAGGGACATCCAAGTTCTCAGCGGCTAAACTGAGAATCAAGGTCAGGCAGGCTGGCGACAGAGCCCAAAGCTCCTAACGCTGCATGAATCTGCTGCTCTTCTTCCCCTGGCAGACACACATGCCCTCCCATGAACAAATTATGTTAGCTAGTAAAATAGGTTGGAAGAGCTGACATTTGAAAATGAAATCTACCATCCAGGTGATGGTGCAAGGCATGAAATCTACATTTTAAAAATGGCCGGTATTCTGTCTTTTCCTGCCTTCCCATTTCATGTTCCATCATGTATTTGGGGGAATCCAGATGGAGAGACAGCACAGTGAAGTAAGGCAGAATAGAGGATGGCTTCTAAATCCGACTAACACAGGTCTGAACCCTGGCTTTGCCCCTAGATGCCTTACCAGGGACAGGTTGTGAAACCTCCCTCAGTGTTTGTTTCTTCTGTAAAATAGAGAAAGTAAGGAACATTTCTCAGTAGTTTGTGAGGTTTAGAGGTAACACGATGGTGAAGTGCCTCGCGCTTGAGTAATGGCGGGTCTTTGGTGAAGTCTCTAATGGTGACACCCTACGGCTTCCCCAAACGGCAACCTTGCCAAATTGTTTTCCACAGCTAAGCGCAGTTGTTTTTTCCAACCCTTCATTTTCATTCTGGTGGTAATTTAACTTTTATATTATTATTAGATGTCTTGCCTCACAATAGTTTTCCTAGAAATTCAATCTCTTCTCCACAGGGTCTCTTGAAGATTAAAGAGAAAGAAGTGGCGAATTTAGGATCTTAGAGCAAGTTTCATTTAAAAGAAGATCATTGTTTTCATTACCCCATCATTAATGTTTTCTATTTTCCTTTATCAGCGAGTTATTTTGAAGCCGATTTGAACTGCCAAGCCGAACTCTTGTTTTCCTGCAAGATGAAAGACAGCCATGAATGAGCCACCAGACAGTTTTGCAAATGCCTCTGACTTCCCCGATTATGCAGCGCCATTCGGAAATTGCACTGATGAAAAAATCCCACTCAAGAGGCACTACCTCCCTGTTATTTATAGCATCATCTTCCTGGTGGGCTTTCCAGGGAATGCAGTAGCAATTTCCACTTACATTTTCAAAATGCGGCCCTGGAAAGGCAGCACCGTCATCATGCTGAACCTGGCTTGCACAGACCTGCTCTATCTGACCAGCTTCCCTTTCCTGATTCACTACTATGCCAGCGACGAAAACTGGATCTTTGGGGATTTCATGTGCAAGTTTATCCGCTTCGGATTCCATTTCAACCTGTACAGCAGCATCCTCTGCCTCACCTGCTTTAGCATCTTCCGGTACTTTGTGATCATTCACCCCCTGAGCTGCTTTTCCATCCACAAAACTCGATGGGCCGTGGTGGCCTGCGCTGCGGTGTGGATCATTTCACTGGTGGCCGTTGTTCCTATGACCTTCCTGATCACCTCAACCACCGGGAACAACAGATCTACCTGCCTTGACCTCACCAGTTCGGATGACCCCGCCACCATCAAATGGTATAATCTAATTTTGACGGCCACTACTTTCTGCCTTCCCCTGGTGATAGTGACACTTTGCTATACGACGATCATCTACACCCTAACCCAGGGCCCTCACAATCACAGCTGCCTGAAGCAGAAAGCTAGAAGGCTAACCATCCTGCTACTCCTCGTGTTTTATATATGTTTTTTACCCTTCCACATCTTGAGGGTCATCCGGATCGAATCTCGCCTGCTTTCAATCAGCTGCTCCGTTGAGAATCAGATCCATGAAGCTTACATCGTTTCTAGACCCTTGGCTGCCCTGAACACCTTCGGTAACCTACTACTGTACGTGGTGGTCAGTGACAACTTTCAGCAGGCCATCTGCTCGATGGTGAGATGCAATGCAAGTGTGGACCTAGAGCAAGCAAAAAAAAATCAGTTACTCAAACAACCCTTGACATACTTCAGCTAGTCAACCAAGAAGAGCCTGCTGAGACTTGAACTTCTAAGAAGTCCAGAATAGCTCCCTCGATGGCTCTCAGTAAATATTGTATGTTCAGGTAATTACATGCCAAAGCCAGGACAGGGCCACCAGGATTTCTGTGCAACCCATTAATTGAGATCTTCCCTAGGGTCGATGTAAGAATGGGATACACACCTATCAGGAGAGGATTCACATGTGGAATTGAAACTATTGGAACTCAGGGACATCTTGAAAAATCTAGGATATCTAGTCTCACCAACTTACTCTGTATAAATAAAACTACGAGTTTCAGGAGTTTTATAAAATCGAAAGTTCACCCACTTGCCCCAGTTAAGTTAGGTGCCAAGACTGAAGAAAGACACTCTTCTCACACTTGGTTTCATGCTCCTTCATACCCGGGCCTGTCCGTATTTAACCCTTAGACTATCCAAGGCATTATTTGTCTCTTTTTCAGTATTCTCTTTGTTTTCATTTCATGTCTTTAAGACTTTTTTTTCCTTCAAACTTTGCTTTGAGATCATCAAACTGTGTTTCTCGCTAGGCTTTCATCAGTTTAGATTCAAGCCAACTGATACAATACACTTGAGACAATTCAAAGATGTCTACGCAGATGACTGACATACCTGCAAGGTGTTGGAGGCATTTTGTCTTTATTGGTGTAGATATTTTTAGAAGTTGTTACTGAATTGAGAAAAATTATCAAGTTGTATTAGTAATTGTCATCACATCCCAGGAAAGGGAGGAGAGGCCTCTTTTGGGGGAACAGAAGTACTTTGAAATGTCATGTATATATTGGGTATTAAGTAAAATCTAACAGTGTTTGGATTTCTGTGGAAAATTATCCCAGGAAACACCAGTTCTCTTTAGATACCTTTCTCTTTTGTGACTCTCTTGAAAATATGTTATCTATTTATTATAACAGCTAAGACTATTTTTGAGTTATGTCTGTGCTTAATTATCACTAAGTATAAATATTTGAGAAAATGCCTAGTCTGGATATCTAAAACCTTAGTCAATGTGTTGATACAATTAGTAAACTAATTTAAAATCACTGAATAAGCTGGTGACATTTTTCTGTGAAAACGCAGCTTGACCATTATTCTATTTAAATGAAGCTTATGTTCTCTGTGTTTAGACAGCAAAAAATAATTTTAAGAATCAGTTTTAGAATAAGGTTGGAATAGATGGTTGAAACAGAAGAATGAGTACCATGGGAATGCTTTGTGACTTTCAGGTGCTTCTAGAACATTAGACCTAAATGAGGACGTTGGTGGGGAACCTGTGCCAAGCATGCAGGGGGGTGTGGGGGGAGGCAGTGGCTCTGCACATGGACGTTTCTGGATGATGGCGCTGTCTTCACCACCTGCCTTCTGAGCCATCCTCTTTGGGGCCTTTCGATAGCATAAGGAATGAGCCGTTTGACTGGAGAGCTCAACTTGCTCACGTCTGCTGACTGCACAGCAGGGGGCAGCATCCCGAGGTCCACTGGAAGCCTGGAGGTTGGGTCACTCTCCTCTCCCGTCTCCCAAATGCCCAGTCCAGCTCCGGGGCCCTCACCAAAGTGTGGCCAGGTTAGTTAGCCTATATACCATAGCTCTTGTTGTTCTAACCCTGGACACAAACCCGTTTCCTTTCCCTCGGTCTCTCTCCTTTCTTATTTCCAAGATTTTGCCCACCGGAAAAAAGCCACCTCAACCTCCCTTATGTCTGTCTCAACTTGTCCCTGTAGAATCTTTTTTTTTTTTTTTTTCCTTTTCCTTCTTCACACCCATGTTCAGAACAATAAACCGGTTCTCTTTCTGATACTAATTCTTCTGCTGCATCTTTGGTCCTTCTTCTGCTCTCTTAGGGACCTTGCTCTGACACATAATCCCACTCTCTCAAATTTTTAATCTTTCTATTACCCTGGATAAACGATCTTAGTTTGGGAACATGCATAATTTTCCTTTATCCTCAAACTACCTTCCCTTATTCAGCTGTGTTGTCATTCTCTTATACCTGACCTGCTCCCTGCAGTTTGGGGTCAGGCGCAGATGACTGTCTGCCCTCTGGGGTTCTGCGCATAGAATATGGTCACAAAGATCCAAGCTAAATTGGATTCAAAGGGTGAGTTTTATTTTCCAAAGTAAAGAGTTCTGGGCTAATTGTGTTTGGAATGGAAGCCAAAAAAAGAGATTGATGATACTTCCGAGACTAAAATGGGACCTGAATGACCTTGCCTTGTAGTTGTAGGCCAAGAAAGTATGAGGACAAAAGAGCAGAGTTCTGACTCTCTGCCAGAGAGGGAGGTGCTGGGGCTGTTCACCGCGGTAAGGACTCCGAGTTCAAGTTAGGCCCATTGCACGTGAGGGCAGGGAATCTGGAAAAATCTGTTCCAAATTTTGGAGACACAGGAACCCCTCCACTTTGTTTTTATCTGTATGTCATGGAAATTTAAATGGTCAGGGATAAGAGAAAGTATCAAAACGACCCCACGTACCCGTGACCGAATTTCACCAGTAATTAACATCCTATCCTTGTCTCATTTATGCCTTTCCACACTTTTTTGCTAGAATATTTAAAAGCAAATCCTAGAAAACACAGTAGTTTCACCCACAAGTGCTTCAACATTGATCTCTTTCAAAAAACAGAAAACCAACACAAAATAAAAAATTATTTATTAATAGTATCTAATACCTAATCCTTATATTTTCTTTCCCTTGGTTACCTCAAACATGTCTTTTTACAGTTGGGTTTGTTTTTGTTTTGTTTTGTTTTGTTTTCAGATTAGGGTCCAAACAAGGCCCATGCATCGCATGTGGTTGGGAGGTCTAATAAATTTCTGTTAATCTAGGGCGCCTGGGTGGCTCCGTCGATTGGGCGACCGCCTTGGGCTCAGGTCGTGATCCTGGAGTCCCGGGATCGAGTCCCGGGATCGAGTCCCGCGTCGGGCTCCCTGCGCGGCGGGGAGTCTGCTTCTCCCTCGGACCCTCCCCCCTCTCGTGCTCTCTCTCTCTCAAATAAATAAAATTGTTAAAAAAAATTTCTGTTAATCTATTAGAGTTCCTGTTTCCTTTATTTATTATCATCTATTTACTGCAGAAATTGTGTCATTTGTCCTGTGGCATTTTCCTGATTGTGGGTTCGCCTGTCTTAATTCCATTTTGCTGTTTGTCATGTCCCTCCACGCCCTGTATTTGGTGGAAATTGGAAGGCAGAGCTGGAGGTTAGATTAGATGCAGATTCTTTCCCGCCACCTTCTCTCCTTCCCTCCCTCTCTCTTCTCCCTCTCCCCACCCCCGCCGCCAACCTCTGCTTCCTCTGATTTCCTTCCACCACAACAGTACTCTGCCTCAGGAGCTTCTACGTCTCGCTGCCCTCCATTGAACGACTGAGCAGGGGTTTCAGGATCTATCAGCCTAATGCTCATCTCCTAAAGATCTCCAAACTCCTTTGCCCTTCATAGTTTATCAGTCATTGCTAATTTTTGTCTGGACCCACTAGGGCTTTCACAATGGTGAATTTTAAAATTCGAACACTCTTCTGCTTTTGTTCATTACTGCTTTTCTGTTAAGATCTTTGGCCCATCAACTGTCATTTACCCATCCACTCTGAGCGCAGACCCACTGATCAAACTGAGCTCCTCCTCCTTCTTTGGGAAGGCACAGGCAAGGGATGAAAAGAGATCGGCAAGCTGCCCCTCCAGTGCTCTCTCCACGGGAGTGTAAGCGTTGGCAGCATTTTCTTTCTACATCGGCCATATTTCTGTTCTTTAACTCTTCGGGGTTAACAGCCATGCTTATGATCCACAGGGTTAGAGCTGCACCCTTGGGGAAGGAGCTTGCCTTACTGCTGCCATGCTTCTAGAAACCCACCTTTGTGTCTTTGTGTGTCCTCTTGGACCAGGGCAGGGCAGTTTAACTTTCCCCTAGAAAGCTCTGAGAAGAACAGGACGTTAGTAGTTACAAGGCCATATAGCACTTGAAGCTAAATGTTCACTTCCAGTTCTAATTTTATTCTTAAAACTCTACCCAGCAACACCGTTTGATATAATCTACCTGATGCTATACAATGAGTCCAGATGAGGGCGCCTGGGTGGCTCAGTTGGTTAAGCGACTGCCTTGGGCTCAGGTCATGATCCTGGAGTCCCGGGATCGAGTCCCGCAACAGGCTCCTTGCTCAGCAGGGAGTCTGCTTCTCCCTCTGACCCTCCCCCCCTCAAGCTCTCTCTCTCTCAAAATAAATAAATAAAATCTTTAACAACAACAAAAAACACAATGAGTCCAGATGATATCAAAGGATACAAGGCCAGCAATGCAAAAATCCCTGAAGGGGTAGAGCCCTTTCTGTGACTGAGTTCCTAGGAAGAAAATAAATTATTATGCACATTGATCTGTTTTCTTGCAATTCTATTTCCCTCTCCATGCTTCTATCTGAACATTTTCTATTTATCTTTCATTAATCCCGGCTTGTACTGTATATGATCTGCTATGAAACTCATGCATTGAATGCCTAATTTCAGATATTGTATTTTTTTAATTTATGCAATGGACTTTTGGTTATCTTTATTCTACCACTCCTGTGAAGTTTTTTTCGTTTGTTTGTTTGGTCTTTGGATCTATTTTGTTCCTTTCCCTATATTTTCTAGAACTGAATAATTAGTTATTTTAGTCTTTGTCTGTTTACTACAGTATCATATAACCATTGGGTCTGCTTCAATTGCCCACCATTTTACCCATGTTCATTGGTCATGTGATCTTATCTCCTTTCATGTCCATTAATCTTCACTTGGATGACAGAAATTGCATTTGAAAGGAATCAAAGGGGCTCCCCTGAGAGGTTTTTTATTTCAGTTATTTTAAAATCTTTTCAGTTGTAAAATTTCTATTGAATTCCACTTTTCTTCTGAAGTTTCCCCTCATTCACTAAATATATCACTTTCCTTTAACTAACTCTTAAACGTATTTAAATAGCTCCTTTAACATCTTTGCCTGTTAAATCTAGCATCTGGTTTGCATTACTTTCCTCTGGATGCTGTAACATATTACGACAAATTTAGGGGCTTAAGACAACACAACTTTACTTTCTTTCGGAGGTCAGAAGTCCTGCCTTACTTCTGGAGGTTCTAGATGGGAAGCCATTTCCTTGCATTTCCCAGATTCTAGATGCCTGCCACCTGCATTCCTTGACTCACGGCCCCTCCTTCCATCTTCAAAGCCAGCAGCACAACATTTTGGAATCTCTCTGACCTCTGCTTCTAGCTGTTCCCCTCCTCTGTCTGACTCTGATTCTCCTGCTTTCCTTTTATTGTAACTCTTGCAATTACATCGGGCCCACTCAGATAACTCAGGATAATCTCATCTCAAAATCCATAAATGAATCACATCCTCCAGGTCCCTTTTTCTGCATAATGTAGCGTATATACAGATTCCTGGGATTGGGACCAGGATATGTTTGGAAGGCTGTCATGTAGCTGACCACAGTGGTTTTTTATTTTTATTTTTTTAAAGATTTTATTTATTTATTTGATGGAGAGAGACACAGCGAGAGAGGGAACACAAGCAGGGGGAGTGGGAGAGGGAGAAGCAGGCTTCCTGCTGAGCAGGGAGCCCGATGCGGGACTCGATCCCAGGACCCCAGCATCATGACCTGAGCCGAAGGCAGACGCTTAACGACTAAGCCACCCAGGCGCCCCCACAATGGTTTTTTAAAGACCAACTGACTAACATAACAATAGTAACAATGTAAAGTGACCTTGAGGTTAGTTTCTTTTTTTTTAAGGTTTTTGTTTATTTATTTGAGAGAGAGAGAGCAAGAGTGTGCACAAGTGGGAGGAGGAGCAGAGGGAGAGGGACAAGCAGACTCCATGCTGAGCACGGACCCCAACTCTGGGCTCAATCTCATGACCCTGAGATCATGACCTGAGCCAAAATCAAGAGTCAAATGCTTAACTGACTGAGCCACCTAGGTGCCCCGAGGCTAATTTCTAATTGCTTTTCTTTTCTTGGCTGTGAGACACATTTTTCTGTTTTGTATGTCTAATCTTTTTTTTTTCTTTACTGAATATAAGACATAATGAATACATCATTGTGGAGACTCTAGATTCTATTATTTCTCTCATAGACACATCAATTACTTGCTAATCACTTTAAAATTGTGTTGACTTGGTTTTATAATTTTTTAAAAAAACACATTTGTGAAAAGCCCAGGATGTTTTCCACACCCTTCTAATCCAGCTGGACCCCAAATACCAAATCTGTTTCTCCTCTGGTCTTGTCCAGACTTGGTTTTAGGCTTTTTTTTCCCCCAAAGCATGTTTAGAATCGACCTTACTTTGGGGCATGTTCTTTACTACTAAGATACAGTTTTCTGCTGTCTCAGTGAAATTAGTTATTAGTTGGTTAGTGAGTGACATTTTTCTTCCCTGGCTGGGTCAGAATGGCAATGTCCCCTAGCACTGCTCGAACACTAGTTTCTCCGATGCCTTAGCAGCCTCTTGCTGGTCAATCTCAAGAGATCTCGCCCTGCAAACACAGCCCTTGGCCCAGGAATCACAGGGACTCTTTATATATTTTGGCCCTTATGCTCCCCATGATTTTGTCATCCTTGGTGCTCTGCTCCAAATATTTCAGATGCTTCGGCAATGCCAAACTCTGGCCTCCATCTCCTTAGCTCAGTGGGACCACGGGACCGCTGTCCTCTGCCGAGACTTCTGATCTCTGCACCACAGTTAGGAAATTATGCCCCGACAGAGATCAGGGGTGACTGTGGGGCTCACTGTATTGCTCTGTCTATGGTCCCAGCCTGATGACATTGGACCATATGTGTTGTTTAGTCCTATTGTTGCTAATAGTGCAGGAGCGGCTCCCTTCTGTTCCACTATAATCTGTGCCACGTGAGGGAGCGGCATCCATGGGGGATGCTTCTTGCCTCTCCCATGAACCCTCTCCACTGTTCACTCTTCTAAACTGTGGGAGATTTTAATTTAAACATGGAGGTGAAACCACTCATCTCCTCTCCTCAAATGACACTAAAATAACAACAGGAACATAACTATAAAGATGTTAGACAATTTAGAAACTGAAAGCCCATGGCTGAATGGTGAAGCCAGATGAAAACAAAGCTGGTCATGCAGAGAATCCAGGAGCACGCTAATGTAGTCCACCTAACTACAAAATACTCAGGGGTTAGAGCTACCAGCTACTTCTCGGAGAGGGTTGTAAGTGGGGCTGACAGCAAGGAGTTTGATTTAAAGCCTGAAGAAGAAACAACAGCATCTCCAGATACTCCCCCCTCTCCTCTGCAAACCAATGACTGACCCTTTTCCACACCAGAATTCAAAACCTTTCATTCTGGGGATGTTGAACAGGAAGATTCTCAGGGACAACAGATAAAACTGAAGGTCCAAAATATCTGATAGAAACATGTGGCTGTGATACCACTGGAAACTCATGTTTGCATTTCCTAGCAGAATATTGGCACATTCTTCTCTATGGAAATAAAAATATGCCAATAAGCAATATAACTAATTAACACTAGTGATGTGCAGGTCTCCATTTTCTTTCTTTGCTTTCTTCATGCACCCAGGTAATCTGACTTCAAAGCCCATGTGCAGAACCACTACACTCTCCTGACTTACATAAAAGGAGAGAAAATTCTAGATGCTAACAGTTGGGGCAGAGCTCAGCCTGCTCACCCGTGGTGCTGCCCACTAGTTGACCCCCTTGTCAACCCACTTCTTAGTGCCTTACTCTTCAGAACGAGGGGACAGCCACACATAACAAGGCAAGCAATGAAAGCCTCTGGTAGAATCGGGGACTCCAAAATGAACAAACAGGAAAAAAGCACACTGGGAAACAGAAACACTGCAGCGAGCGTAAGAAGATTTCAAAAAACCTTTAAATTAATACTCTCTGAGACATCTTTGAAATAGACCCGGAGATTCTAAAAGAATGACCGTTCAAAGAACAACAAAGAGCTCTTGGATACTGAGCTGGGGGAGATGAGTGGGGTTAGTCCACATGCCCTTCACTAATGACCCACAACTTGGCACGTACTTTGCACTGGGGAGTTGAGAGTTCTCCTGGCACGTCCTTTCAATGTATTCTAACTGTTTGATAACTAGAAGAAAGTCTAAGAGGCTGGTCACAGGATGCCAGGGTGATTGCCTGATTTCAGTGCAGGTGAAGCGTTCTCTGTTTTGTGAGCATTTCAGAGGTTTTAGGAAAGTGGGATTTCTTTTAAGTGCACCTCAACCACTGAGTTTCTTGGATTTGCTCTATTTCCTTATTCTTATTTTGTCTCTATGGTTAGATATGGAATAATATAAGAGTAGATGTTATGTGATTACATAATAGCATAGAATTTGTTTTCTGTGATTTGAAAATATGCTCATAGCCTGAACACATTGTTTTTCTTTCTAGAAATGCTCACTAACACTACCTTAATGTTTCTAAATGATGCGTTTTTTTGGATTAATCACAATACCTTCCACAAACATTTAAAAAATAAAACATAGATACATAAAATCTTTATTCTTCATTTATATTGTTGCTCGTTGAGTACAGGGATTTCTAGAATGGAAGAATGCATGTTTAGGACTCAATATCAGTTTTAACTCTATTCAGGTTAACTCACACCAGCATCTTGTAAACCTCTATGCCATTGTGCTACCCCCCTGAAGACAGAGCCCTTCGTGGTAAGCAAGAACACTTTCAAAGATATTGCAATCTTGCAAACCAGCGGCATTATTCATATGTACCTTTTAGGCTGATTATTCATGCTATGCTGCATTTACTTACCAAATCTCAGTGAAATGTTTATCCAATTCATTTTGCATCCTAGTTTATCATTATTCTCGTTATGTTCTGAAGAGCTCAATCCCAAAGGGATTATTTCAGGAACATATATAATTATCTAAATCTCTCTCACCAATAACTCTAAAGGGTGTTCTAAATGGCAAATCCACAGAAATATCTTAGGGTGCTAATTGTACATGGTTAAATGCCCCATTTAGCTGTTTAAATCCACCTAGGAGATCAACAATACCACAATATTTGGTATTAAATATTTAGTATTATCCCATTATGAGAGGCAACATTATAAATATCTGAATCTTACACCAGGAAAGCAAAAAAAAAAAAAAAATCTATATATGCACCGCAAATGATGCTCTCTGTATCAAATAACAAATTACCTTCCTCTTGCAAAACATCTTCTGATTCACATAGTCCATTTAAAAGTTTAAATAATAGTGCTATTTTCCCCCTCTAAACCCAGATATTATTCATATTAAGGAATTAAAACAAGGCCAATATTAAGGCCCCTATTCAACTTTTAACCATTCACAAAAGCACTGCTAAAGTTTAGCTTATTTTTTTTAAGATTTATTTATTTATTTATTTGAGAGAGAGAGAGCGAGAGAGAGAGCGAGCACGAGCGGGAGGAGCAGAGGGAGAGGGAGCTAGAATCTCAAGCAGACTCTATCCTGAGCATGGCACCCTTGCTGGGCTCAATCCCAGGACCCCAACATCATGACCTAAGTTGAAACCAAGAGCTGGATGCTCAGCCGACTCTGCCACCCATGTGCCCCTAAAGTTTAGCCTTTGAGAACCTCTCTCCAACCATCCAGCCTAGGATAGCCAGCCTACAACTTCTCTTTCCTATTCCTGAAGCATTTGGAGCACTTTATTGCACAGGATTTGTATTACCAATCTTCCATGCCCCTGTGTCCTTTTGGTTGCTGGTGAGATTTTAATTTCTCTAATTCATAGGCACATTTACTTGTGTCTCCAGCTCCTAGAAATGTGCTAGAAGGTATGATATATGGAACAACAACAAAAATGAGCCCCTCTTAGAATAAGAAATATTTGCTTATGATCCCAGTTCTTACTTGACCAGTTTCTGGATACGGAAAATTCATGATTAAAGTGAGTCTTTGTATTGCCTTTGAAGATGAGGGAGAAGAATGTTGTTGCTGATAACATGCTAAATTAAATCTACTGCATGACCTTCCAGTTGGAAACAACAAAAAATGGCTAAACAAAGTATTTTCATAAACACCTGTAAAAAATGCTCACTGAGCTGGTAGGAAACTAAAGAATCCACAAAGGGTAAAAATACATATAAAGATGGGAAAATAGAAGTCAGCAAACAGCAAAAGCAGTAATTTTCCAAATAGTATCTGGCATTTTGAGCCTAAGTTTTGCTATCTGTGTTGGGATAATTAGGGTGATCGTATATCCTGGTTTACCCAGGACAGTGTTAGTTATTTTTTTTTTTAAGATAGATTTATTTATTTATTTATTTTTGATGTAGTGTTCCATGATTCATTGTTTGTGTATAACACCCAGCGCTCCATGCAGAACGTGCCCTCTTTAATACCCATCACCGAGCTAACCCATCCCCCCACCTGTCTCCCCTCTAAAGACAGCATTAGTCAATGTCTGTTGCCCTGGTCTAATTATTAATAGCACCCACTTCTATTCTTAGAAGTGTCTTGAATGATACATCCTAACTATACGAGGTAGGACATGATGTAGGAAACTCAAAAAAGTAGAGATTCCAATAGGAGATCTTGCAAAACTCTGCACGTTAATGGGCTCTACTCTCCATGTTAGGAAGAATGATAAAGAAGGCTACAGAGCAGTAGGGAGAGGCATATGAAATAGTCTGCATTTATTTTGACACTGGATAGAAGGAAAACAAATCTGTCCCTGAGAAATCATAGACAGTATCAAGCCCTCATGTAAATTTGTTGTTATCTGCACACTAAAATTGAAGTTCAAGAGGAGAATTGCATTTAAAGTGATTTCCAGATGGGTAGTACCACCAGGCAACTGGCAGAGCATATGAGAGGCCTCTCTGAGGGGACACCGCTTTACTCTAGGTCTCCAAGAGTTCCTAGTGGTAAAGTTTCCAAGGAAAATGAGAAACACATTTAAAAAGAAATCACAAGAGATGCCAACAAAAAGGCACAATGGGTGAAATACATCAGAGTTGGAGGATAGAAGAATCATACTGTCAAAAGGTTTCCTATGTGAGAAATATCAGGCATGGGTTGTAAAATAGAATGTATATTTTGTTTAAAAATTTAAGAAAGCTTTGAGAAGAGGAGTGATGAAAATGAGACTATAAGATGATTGAGCAAATTTAGAAAAACAGACTTCTAGAAATAAACAAATATTAATGGACTGGTAAAACAAGAGACTGGACACAGCAAAAGGAAAATTAATTAATTGGAAATGAGGTAAGAGAAAAAAAACTATCTGGAATGCAACCCAAAGAAAAAAGAAAATGAAAAGTAAGAAAGGAATCTGGAGTGAAGACTGAGAAGACCTGCATATACACGAGTAGATTTTCAGAAGGAGATGGAAAAGAAAATGGGGAAAAAAGCAAAAACAGTTGTGCGATTAGGTCATTAGTGTTTTTTGTACTGCTTAACAAGCAAATAAATGGATCATACAGAAGAAGGCTTTGCATAGAACAGTCAAGAAGGGGCACCCGGGTGGCTCAGTGAGTTAAGCGTCCAACTCTTGATTTTGGCTCAGGTCATGATCTCAGGATCCTGAGATCGAGCCCTGCATTGAGCCCCATGTTGGGCTCTGCACTGGGCATTGAGCCTGTTTAAGATTCTCTTTCTCCCTTTCCTTCTGCCCTTCCCCACCCCTCTAAAACACACACACACACACACACACACACACACACACACACAGTGATGAAAATCTGTCATAAACCAAGGATTATGATGGATCTAATTCTGTTCACCTGGGAGTTATAAAAGATAAGGAAGTCAGCCAGCCAGTAAATAAACAAACAAATAAATAATTATCAATTTATCCTAATGAAGCCAAAAAAGAAGAGAGAAAAAGAAACAGACATGTGGGACAAACGAAAGCCATAAAATAAGGTGGAAAAATCAATACAAATATGTTAGTAATTAAATAAAAGTGAAAAAACTAAATATCCCAGTTAAAAACACAAGACTTTCAGACTACACTTTCATTTAATATAATGTATGCTCTTTTAAAGAGACACATCTAAGACACAAAGCAACTTACTAACCTACGGAAAAATAAAAAATGTAACATCATTATAATGATGAAAGAAATAGAACTAGAAATCGTCTCAAAACAATAGAAGTTTATTACTCACTAAAAAAAAAAAAAAAAAAAAAATCGGTGTGGATGTTCTTGGTCAGAAGGTCGCTTGTGTCCACACAGTGATTCAGGGACCCGACGGCCTTTCATCTCATGAAGCCTCTGCTGCTCAGGGCCTGGGAGGTTTCTTCTTAACCACCTTTCTCGCATTCCATCAGCAGTAACTGGTCTTGCTTCTCTCCAAATGGTCTGGTTGTAGATCCTCATTATCTGGCTATTTAGGAATTAAAAGACTTGTTATCTGACAGCCATCCCCACTCCAATACATAGAAACAGAATAAATTAAAGATAATATCAATGTAAAAGCTCCTTCAGAAAAAGGAAAAGAAAGAAGACAATCGTCATGGGAATGTTGGAATCCTGCCATGCAGGCATTGGGAAGACTCTCTCCCCTGGCTGTGGCGTTCTTTACCTTGATTAGGCTCAATTCTGTTCTCTAGAAGAAACTTCCTTTCCACCGTTCCCCACCGTCCAGGACATTTTTCCTGATTGTTTCTCCTCTGAGGCAAGGGTTTCAAGCTTTAGCAAGCATCAGAATCCCCCGGAGGGCTTACTGCAGCACAAATTGCTAGGCACCATCCCTAGAATTTCTGATTCAGTGAATCTGGGTAATTTACATTTCTAACAGGTTCCTGGGCGATGGTGAAGCTGTTGGTTTGGGGACCACGCTTTGGGAGAACCACTGCCCTAAGGTGCCAGCTGAAACGGGCTGGAGGAATAAGTCCTCGTTGAGAAAGCTGTTTTCACTGCCAACTTCCTACAGGGGCAAGTCTGGAGGCATGCGAGCCACATTACAGTCACGGGCTTTTTTAAAACCAGACTTCAGTTGATTTAGCAAGATCATTCCTACAGATACTTACTAGATTCTTCATCTCTTTGCTTCCAGTAAATCCCATGTATGAATAACCATATTAATTCTCCCCTGGATAGAATTCTCTGATGCAAATCTTTGCTTTCTACTCCCCAACTCCCATGGTTGACTCAATGCAATGACAGGTATCTTGAGGCTATGCCATAAAATAACCTTGGGTTGGAAAGAAATAACCTTAATGCGATCTTTGCCACAGGGCCTAATCCCTTTGTGTAACTAAGAACTCCTACTGGACCTTCACTGTTCAAACTCCTTTTTATTCTAACTTTTTAAAAAAGATTATTTATTTATTTATTTGAGAGAGAGAGAGAGAGCAGGGGGAGGGGCAGAGGGAAAGAATCTCACACAGACTCTGCACTGAGCCAGAAGCCCAACTCGGGACTCGACCTCACAACCCATGAGATCATGACCTGAGCCAAAACCAAGAGTCAGAGGCTTAACTAACCAAGCCACCCAGGCACCCCTCATTCCAACTTTTAATCCTGGTTTAGAGTGCAGAAACAGTTTTGCCAAGTCCAAGTTTCTGGACTCTCTCCATAACTTTCCATCTCTGTTCTTGAGCCAACCACTACTTGCTGGGACTCACCTTCTTTGCCCATAAGCAGTGAACAGAAAGCAACACACTAACATTTCTAGCTCCTTCCAACTACTGCTTGCAGATCTTCACATCTACTAGGCACCCGATACACTTTCAAACTTACAGCAGGCAAAGCTTTATGCTACCACGGAATGGAACTCTCTGTATTTCTGTCTTGCTTTATTGTTTTCCTTGCTGCCCCCCACCCAACTATAATAGGTCAATGCTACAAATGTTACAATTTGTTAAGGGGGTGTCTGACTTCAAGATACAGTTCCAAACTGGTTAGGGTAATGGTAGCTGATGGAACAAAATAGGTCCCGAATGTAGTGGTTAATACAACACATGTCCTTTTTTGGCTCAAGCGACTGCACAACATAGGTGTTCCTGGCTGGCAGGCTATTTACCTGCGTGCAGGGATTCAAGCATCTTTGTTCCTTCCATCTGTGGCTTCACCAAATCCCAGTATCCCAGAGTCCTTGCATCTTTGGGGATGAGGAAAGAGAGAAGGCACGCACGCCTATTAGTGTCACATCACGTCTACACATATTCCATGGTCAAGAGCAGGTCATACAGCTCCATCTCCATGCAAAGATGAATTAACTAATTGCCGACTAAGCAGCTACTTCCCCATAGTAACTACCCTCGGAAAGAGGGAGCGGGGCATGAGTTAGCGGGAGCCTGCAGGCAGCCAGCTTTCCTCACCAAAGATATGAAAGGTAATACAGTAACCACTTTAGAAGGCAAAGGAGTCTATCTTTAAAAATCTGAAAAGGAAAGGATTCTTAAACAAGTCACAAAAGTTACAAAGCATAAATAAATGGATAAATTCAACCACATAATAAAAGTGAAGAGCTTCTATTCATCAAAACGCACCGTAAAGAGAGCAAAAGACAAGTCTCAAATGTGTTGAAAGGCTGTCTTGGAAGATATTTGCTATAGAAACAGCTGACCCTACGTATCCAGAATACACAAAAAAGTCCTTACAAGTGAACAAAAGAGATAATTCAGTAAAAACAATAAGAAAAAATACATTGAGAGCTATTTCCCAGAAGTAGCACGAATGGCCAGCAGATATGTGCAAAGCTGCTTGAACTCGTTGGAATTCAGAGAAATGCAAAATTGGAGAGCAGAGAGCTACCATTTCACACCCAGCAGATTGGTTAAGTGTTTAAAGGTTGGACAACACAAAGTATCAGCGAGGAGGTGGAGCGAAGTGAATTCCCTTACAGCACTGTCAGGAAAAAACATTCACAAGCTAATTTGTAAAAACAGATTGCCGTTGCCTCATAGGGGTAGTGGGTATGGAGGTCTTGTTTTCTCATTATTCAATAGTAAACTGTGTGAATATGTGTGTGTGTGAGAGAGAGAGAGATCTATTTCACGATATAAACATTTAACACAGTACTTTTGAAAATACAATGGAAGAATTACGGAAAAGATGGTGGTCACACCTCAGTTACACTGGACATATTTGTGACTTCTTGCACTGCCTCTTGCACCAGTCTACCTATTTAGAAGTGGCCCTTTCTTCTGTCGCTGGATAAGCAATGGCTAGCATCTTCTCAGATTGACGTGAAATGCCAGACTGAACAATTCCACCCGGTCATTTCAATCTTCTGAGTCCCGGGGAACAAGGGAGGAGAGAGCCGAAGCAGCACAACTTCTGTTTATGTCAGAGGGGTTAATTAAGAAGAGCTGGTGTCATTTCCAATAATTACGAGGGATCTGAATTTACAGAAGGCGCACTGAGGGCCTGAAGGCTCTAGCAAAATAAATCTGCCTCTGACCACACACACGGCCACAGATGTTACCTCTCAGAACAGATTTTTCAAATCACCTTGGCTTTTTGAAAGCCCGAGCATGAGAAGAGCCTGGTTCCTACCTCGTGCACTGGACTTGAAAATGGGAAGAAGAGCCCTACAAAATGCCATACGGTTGTACTCAGGTGCCTTAAAGACGGACACAATTCATTTTCCATTTCTCAGAAGAGTGAATTTCAATGCTCCTTCCCCAGCAGCCAGGATTTAAGGACAGAAATAGGCTCTTCCCTGTCAACTTTCAAACTGAAATAACCAATTCTTATAATAAACTATCAAATGCAGTCTAAGAGAGGCAGAATTTTACACACCCTGTGTTGGGGAGCACAGAAGAGGTTGGAAAAAATAAATTGGAAGTTTGTTCCTGTCTTTGTGGAACATGAGGTGAGGCCATTCTAGAATTTCCTTCTCTCTGAAGGCGCTCCCCAAACCACTTCAAATACTACAATGAGTGCACAGCAGGCTCTCCTTCATTCCCCTCAGGCAAAATTTTGCTCCTTAATTTCACGTTACCTCGCCTCAAACGCCAGAAACAAAACAACCACTAGAGGGCATAGAAAACCTTGTGAGAAATAAAAGTGCCTCAGAGAAAAACCCTCAATATCTGAAAAAATGAAAAGCTTAAAACGCTATCTTAGCCAAAGACAGCTGGGAAAGGCGAAGTGAGGATGCATTTTAAAAATACAATCTCTTTCTATAAAATACGATCCTCCTTTTGGAATATGAATTAAATAGACAAAATTAGTACATGGGCTCATTTTCCCACTGATGTGAAACAATTTCTAACCTACCTTACAATTTAGATTAGCCCGTAGATACCAGTGGTTTTCATCCAGAAAGTGGCTATTAAACATTACAGCACTATTGGTTTATAAAACCGATACTTTCCTAATTCATTGTGCTTGGAAGCTTCCAAGGGACCCCTGAAACGAAAGAGGTGGGAGTCTAGTGTGTGGAGAGTTTTTTTGGGAAACAGTAGGATCATCTGTTTTAGGAATCTGATTGTGCACTGAACTCACTGGGATGTAAAGCAATGATCACTCAGCTAGCTAATCCTTCCTCTGGTTGGTTTATGGTCCTTGTTTGCACTGATGCTGGTGGGAGGGGTTGGAGGTGGTGGTGGTGTTCATCTTGGGTCTGTGGGTCTCTCCCCAGAATGTAAGAAATGCATATCAGCTTTGGAATCCTGCTTTGCGATAAAAATGAATCGCTAAGTCATGCTATGACTTCATTTGCCAACTACATTCCTTCTGTGTCTGCTGAGATACAAAGCATCCCAAGGTTGCCGAAATCAGCGTGAGCTATAAGCAAACTCTTAATAAGTATTGATGCATCGGGAAGATGAGGATGTGTCCTGAGGCTGCACCTGCCTGGGGGAGAAGGGGGCAAAGGGTGTGGGCTGGAGAGGAGATGCTGAGGGAAGTTTGGTTTATTCCAACAGACAACCATTTGTTTTAAATCTGCAGGGAAATGGTAGTCAAAGGAGAAATTGTCGAGAAAGAATAAAAAGTTATCTCGTGAGTTATTTGGTTACGTGGGGCTTGTGGCAGAATGGAAAGGAAAAGGAGAATGAAAAATGAAACAAAGGAGATAACACGTTATAATAGAGCATATGTCGGTAATATTTCAACATGGAGACGGCTCTTATCTTTTGTCTTTAGGGATGGAAACACAGGTGAAGTGCGGAGAAGCTTTTGGAAGAGACGCTCATCTCTAGCAACAGGTAGGCTTTCCAGACCAAAGAATTCAGGGGAATCTCAACTAAAATTCCCTTGAGTGTCAGAAGCATCCCATGTGAGCAGAAATTTTGAGGATTAAGTTTTCTCCTGAAAAGGCAGTCTTTATGCTTGAGTCTTTACTGTGTGCTTGCTTGGCATGTACGGTAGTGGAGACATTTCAAATCAGAGTTAAGAGGAACCATCAGACCATAGAATAATGATAATGGTTATGATTATGATAATGACAGCAAATTCTTTAGAGTGCTCGGTTCTAAGCACTTTGCATATATTAACTCATTTAATCCTTATGGCAACTCTACGAATTAGAAATTACTATTATTATCCCCATTTTATAGATGGCACTGAAGCACAGAGAGATTAAGGAACTCACCCAAGGTCACGGGAGTAATAAACAGTGGAAATGGAATTGACCTCAAGGAATCTGTCTCGAGGTCTACAGTTTTAACCACTAGCCAGACTGCTTCTCTAATAAATAAACTGCTAGCATTTTTATTGTCTGTTATTATATTATATTATATTATATTATATTATCACTTTATTGTCTACTAGCACTTGTGTGAATGAAAGGTAGTAACCTGTAAACCCTGGTAGTTCAGGTGTCCCGTACCAACTCATGGACCCTTGCACAGGTTAAGAAGAATGCCCTCATAAAAGAATGAGCAGTAAATAAATACCCATATCTCTGCACAGTTTCATACCAATTGTGTATCTTAAAATATATTATCTCAAATAGTTAATTCTAAGGAAACAGATCTCAACAATGTTCTTCATATTAGAACATGCCAGAAATGTCTAGATCCCTAGTCACCTGGAAGGAGTGATTTGGGGCAATCAGAAAACAAGTTCAGACAACTGGTGTCACCACCTCAGCACGTCTCATCTCTGCCTTTATTTTACTCCCACATCTTCTTCTTCCTTTTCCAGACTTTTCCTCATACTTATGACTGTAGACAATTTGTTCTCGTCAAGCAGTCCAGAAACTTTCATAAGACAGATATCAATCACACAGTGTTGGAACTTTCTCCGAAGGTAAGTTTCCCTCCCATTAGTCATTTTTAAGTAGAACTTAATTTAAAACTCCAGGACTTTGTTCGAACCTAATGAAACTCCTCAACCAGGAAAGATTGAAGGAGTGCCCATGAGTCACTGTATTGGCATAGTTTGCCTATTCCCATACTTCTCCCCACCAAGGTAGAAGACTTTAAAATATAAGTGTTATATTTAGTCCAATCATATGAATTCAAGCATTTTGCTTACCATGTTTATTTGAGCATCCACCTGAAATTTTCTAATCATTGCTTTCAGATAATTCTTTAGACATTAAGGAGGTTTCAAAAAACCCTAAAACAGGGCCACTTTTTTCACAAATATTTTCTGCTGTGGTCAGTATAGTTATTTTTCAGAAATATGCATTATTTACATTAACATGTGATAGGTTTATTGTCATTTTTAAGTTAAAAATTTTAATTTTTTTTTAGCTTTACTATCTAGTATCACATTGATAGATATAATCCATGCGAATCAAAGCTCTTTGAAGTCCTCAGTACTTCTTTATGAGTGAGAGCGGTCCTGAGACCAAAGAGTTTAAAGACTTCTGCTTCAGACAGTTGGCCTTAGTGGCCCCAACCTCCGTGCCATCAGAGGACTGCGCCACCCTACAGCGCCAAGACCCTAGGGCTGGAGTCTGCAGACCTGATTATGATCATGACTGCCTACTTACTAGGATGTGAGCCTTCCATCCCTTCACCTGTAAGGCAGAGAGAATAATAACTATTTCCAGGAATGTTGGGAAGCCGGTGTAAGTTACCACAGGTAATGTGCCTAGCCCAGTGTCTGGAATCAAGTAGGCAAGAAATACACAGTAGCTTCTTCCCATCTGTTTACCCAGATGACTGGTATCCACCCTACCATTACATCATATTGTCTTTAAATCCTTTATTTTTACCCCCATAGGGGTATCTCTTTCTTAATTAATACTCTTTCTCCATCTCTCCTTATGACAAAATCTTCGAACCAAAGTGACAGTTTGCATTAATATGGTGCTTGCTATGCACTAGTCATGGTTGTCCATACTTCATCTGTCTTCATTCACTGAATCCCAGCTACAAACCCAAGAGTTAGGAGCCATTACATAGAGCTCCGTTTCACGCAAGAATAAACTGAAGTATGGATAGCAACTAAGATCATCCAACCAACAGGTGCTGGAGTCAGCACTTGAACCCAGGCTAATTTCCAGATTTTATGGGCTTCTACTCCTAATGCCAAATATTTTATAATGGTTCCTAAGGAACTCTGTGCAAGACCCCGCTGGTTCTGTACTCATCCAGGTAAAATATGACTAATGGCAAACTGACTTTATAACATCAATATCTGCTCAGTTGAGAAATTACAACAGTGTCTTCTCTCCCGTTGTATCAGTGTCTCCATTGCAAAACAGACAGACCTGTCATCACTGAAATAGGGTAGGACTGAGAAACCCATGCTTGTTCTTCCACGTGATAGCTCTCTGGGACTGTTGTTACTTAAACACAATCAGATAATTGTCTCTGGCAGATAAACGAGAACAATTTAATATTTTCCTTCCAAATAATTGCATTTTAAAGATTTTATTTATTTATTTGACAGAGAGAAACACAGCCAGAGAGGGAACAGAAGCAGGGGGAGTGGGAGAGGGAGAAGCAGGCTTCCCGTGGAGCAAGGAGCCCAATATGGGACTCGATCCCAGGACCCTGGGATCATGACCTGAGCCGTAGGCAGACGCTTAACGACTGAGCCACCCAGGTGCCCCCAAATAATTGCATTTTAATCAATTGATTGGACTAAGCCCTCAGCGTCAATCGCTACTTGACAGCCTATGTTGACCATCTTTAATTGCTGGGTTTGGAGAGAATGGGGCATTTGATATTTTTGCTTATGTTGGCATGTTTGTATCCACAGATACTGGAAACTTCATTTTAATAACATAATTACATAAATGTATGACACACATTGTGTATGCACTCAAGTAGTAATTTCAAAACACATTGTAATTTTTAGAGCAGACGCTATACAAGTGCCAGAAGAATTGGAACAAGCCATTGTTTGGTGCCATGAGAATACTTCTCTTGATTTGCTTTTTTTCCCCCCTCACCTAGGTGTTAAACGACTGTCATTATCTGTGTCATCTCCAGTGCCTAATCAAGTTAATTCAGAGCACCAAATATTTTTCTACAATAGGACATAACTTTTATTAGTTTCCCCAAGCTCAGTGGAAAATTTAGATTCAAAGAATATTAAGGCTGGAGGGGCCCGGAGGGACCCCCTAGTTTCTCCCTCTCATTTTACAGGTGGGGAAAATAACTGGTATACGGTTCACGTGGGGTATATGGTTCAGGCAGGGATTTGGAATGGGGGAAGGATGGTATTTCTATTTCTATTGCTTTTTTAAAAAATTTCCTTGCCAACTCTGGTGACCCAGTTTCTTCAGAATTCTTTTTTCTCTGATCTCTGTGCCTTTCTCTCAGTCTTGGTCACACGATGGGTCACAGATCTGTCTCCTTCCCACTCCAAAAGTTCCACTCACGTCATGGTGTCACAGAGGAGGTTTTCACTGGAGGTAAGTGGGACTAGCAGCACGGGGGTATTGCATCTCATGACCACATGGGAGATGAATTTAAATTGAATATTAGATCCTTTTTTTGTAAACGTCTCTGCTTCGTCTGGTGATGTACATCCCCAACTGCCACCCCATTCTCTTGATCTCTTCAGCCCATCCCCCAAGCTCTCTGCCCTCACTTCTCTCCCAGCTCCACATTGCTTTTTGTGGGTCACAATTCTTTCATCTGTCTCTGTCGTGTTTCTGCTTTCTCTTGAGGGCTTATTTTCTGTTAGCTGCAGCTTTTCAGTGTATTTTCCTAAATAAAAATGGTTCTTTTCCTAACAGGAAATCTGGTGCCAACAACAAAACAATACTATTCTTTTTACCCAGTTATATCATAACTGAAATATATTAAAGAGTATTTTGAACAACGAGGCAACAGCGCTTTAACTCTCTTAGGAAAGCTCATGTTTGGCAATACTCGCTCTGGGAGATGAAGGCGGCAAGACCGGGGAGGAAAGCACAGCCAGGCAAGTAGAGCCACCTGGAGGGGAATATAGAACAAGCAGCAATCTGTAGGGCATGGAGGGTGCCTGAAGTTCACCGTTCCTAGGGCTGTGGAAGAGAACAATAGGCAGACAGATGGAGGGGCAGACAGCAAAGGGTCTTTATGTCGTGGTGAAGTGTTTCGGTGGGGAGCGCAGGTACCAGGATCTGCTCCCCTGGATCCTTCAGTTCTCTACGAATCATACCGTCCATCCACTCTGCTACGACCATGGCTGCCGTATCTTTTTCTTGGACTATTACATTGCTTTGAGGTACAGAGGCAAGTCCGAACATGATACCGTAGGTACATGGACTGTTAACTCAGGAGAGTTAGAGGAAAAGTGTGTGGAGGAATGACAGGAGGTGAGAAGAAGAGACAAACAGGGCCCAGGGCTCTTTCTAAGGCCGATTCTGCATCTACACCTTTCTCAGATCCCAGCTAACCCAGCTAATGATCTACCCAAATCTGTGTATTCAACCTCTAGGAGAGGACATTCTCACCATCAAAACCTTTCTCCCCACTCTCCTCTGAAAGAAACATGAACAATTTATGATTCTAGCGAATTTCTAGTGTAGCATAAAACTTTCTTATAAAAATGACTATCAAAATAACAATATTTCATTGATAGAGATCAAAGAAACTAGTAGAGATGCTCCACATTTACAAGAACTGGTTGTAATGATGTTTAGTTATTCTAGACCATCTGTGCGAACATGGAGATAGCCTCATTATATGTAAACACATAATAATACTAGTTCTTACAATTTGATTCTCCTTGTAGTATATTCAAACAAAATGAGAGGCAGAGAAGCTAAGGTACATTTTCTATGAATGTGGAGTCAGGCAAATAATTAGATGTGAAAAGAAACTGTAGAGTTTAAAATTTTTTTCTGGGATACCTGTAATTTTTTTAAAAATCGTATTTATTTATTTGAGGGCGAGACAGAGAGGGACCGGGGGGAGGGGCAGAGGGAGAGGGACAAGCAGACTCTGCACTGAGCATGGAGCCATACGTGGGGTTCAATCTCACGGCCCTGAGATCATGTCCTGAGCCGAAACCAAGAGTCGGACGCTTAATCCACTGAGCCACCCAGGCGCCCCAGGAATACCTGTAATTTTTATAGAAAATCCAAGATGCCCCATAGATTAACCTAGCTACTGGCCTAACCATAATCACCCAGAGCTGGCAATGTTCTGTGCTAGAAAGTTCAGAGTCATCAAAATCAGCAGGCTGCCTTTGGAAGTGTTCTCTGTCACACCTTGCTAATGCTGTTGTACTGACTGAGATCTTCTCTGTCAAAATCCCTGACATTGACTAAGCCTGTAATAAATGGTAGCTTCCTGTCCTTGTTGGGTGGGAAAGGGCTCTCCCGCCGCCACTGGAGGTTTACTTTTATAACTTATGTTTTGATTCTTTTTGCGGTTATAGAAAATATGGCAACAGCTTGGGGGTCCCCAGTGTCTGCTAAGCACTCTTCACCATAGTTTTTCATATGTATATACCCACATTTTTTTTAATACACAGAACTATCCTGTTCTGTGGGTTTTACCATCCTCATTTTACAGATGAGGCAAAAGTGTCAGTGAATGAGTGCTCAAGACTGGAGAAGAGATGAGCGAAAGAGCCAGCATTTAGTTCCGGTTCTTGGTTCTCCAGAGCTACTCCTCTTCTTGCACCTGCCTGGTCTCATGCCTTTAGCTTTTCCCCATGGGACTCATAAGCCAGCTAAAGAGCCTTAAAGCTTTTCCCTGACATACATTGAAAAAAGATGCCCAACATTTTGAATCATCTCAGTTTGGGTTTTATAGTTGAAGCCCATTTACTATTCACTCACTAGCTTTTGAGATTCCTTGAGATACAAGTAGTCCTCACTTTGCAGTAGCTGCTGAAACCATGCAAAGTGATTTGAATAATCAATAGGAAAAAATCATGATTGTTCCTTGGTCTTTAAAAATTTATGTTGAAACATTAAAAGCTCCCTTATGTCAGTTGTAAAATGTCAGAAACATTGAGACTGAAAGTGTTTTCTTTGTAAAAAGTATACGAAGAGTAGTTTGAAGAGTGCTTACTTTCTTCTCGTAGAACTGAGACCATGGAGTAAGCCTCTTTCCTACGCCTTGTTGAGTTGTTATCCTCCTTTCTAAACTTGGATCTGCTTTCAACACTGTGTTCTTTGTGCCCTCAATGTCATGAAACACCTCTGAGAATTCCTTCCATGAAAAGTTTTTTTGCCAGCTTTGCTTCCTCTGGGACATATTTATCTTTTTATTACAACCACTTTCCTCATTTATGCTGATAAGTTCACTTTCTTTTTTTTTTTTTAAAGATTTTATTTATTTATTTGAGAGAGAGAGAATGAGAGATAGAGAGCACGAGAGGGAAGAGGGTCAGAGGGAGAAGCAGACTCCCTGCCGAGCAGGGAGCCCGATGTGGGACTTGATCCCGGGACTCCAGGATCATGACCTGAGTCGAAGGCAGTCACTTAACCAACGGAGCCACCCAGGCGCCCCTGATAAGTTCACTTTCAATAAGTTCCCCTTGCTGCACATCCAGTCTCTCAAATGGAGGCAGAATCAACATTCCTGTGTCCAGCTATTGTTTCTATAATTCCTTTTATGTTTGATTTAAATTTCACTTCCATTGTTACCAGTTTTCATTTCTTTATTGGCCGTCTTTGTTTTCAATTTCCTCTTTAGATCACCCTCACTGGTAGACGCCAAAATATGGATACATATGAAATACTATAATGGAGGTACGTAAACCACTTTTAACTTTGATACAAAAATTAAAAGATAAAAGTATCAAGAATAACTACAAGTACAGATATTTGCCAATGGATATACAGTATAAAAGATGTAAGTATGCAGACTAAAAGGGACAGCATAGGGAATATGGTCAATGGTATTATAATAGTGTCTTACAGTGACAGATGGTGGCTAGGCTTGTGGTGAACACAGCATAACGTACAGACTTGTTGAATCACTATGTTGTCCCCCTGAAATGAACGTGACACTGTGTTTGAACTACACTTAAAAAAAAGATATAAGTATGATATCAGTAACATAAAAAAAAGATGTAGGTATGACATCAATAACATAACAAAAAGATGTAAGTATGACATCAATAACATCAGTACTTCACCTTAAAAAAAAAGATGTAAGTATGACATCAATAACATCAAGGGGAAGGGCCAACATGTAGAGATTTTGTATGCAATTGAAGATGTTACCACCTTAAAATAAACAGTTATAACTACAAGACGTTTTATGTAAGCTTCATGGTAACTACAAAGAAAATACCTATAGTAGATTTACAAAAGAAAAAGAGAGAAAGGAATCAAAGCATATCACTACATGAAAAATGTCAACAAATGACAAAGGAAGATGTCAGGAGAGGGAAAGAGAGGGGGATGAGAGAACCATAATTCAGACAGAAAAAAACCTAACAGAATGGTCATACTAAGTCCTTACTTTGCAATAATTCCTCTGAACATAAATGGATACAGCTCTCCAATTAAAAGATGTAGAATGAAATCAGGAAGTGTGATGACTACAGCTTTGTTTTTCTTCTTCAAAATTGCTTTATCTATCCAGGGTATTTTGTGATTCCATATGAATTTTAGGATTGCTTTTTCTTTTTTTATGAAAAATGCGGTAAACATTTTGATAGGGACTGCACCGATTCTGTAGATTTCGGGGCAGGGTTAGCTTGGACATTTTAACACTATTGATTTCCCCAATCCATTTATATGAGATATCTTTCCATTCATTTCTGTCTTCTTCAATTTCTTTCATCAATGTTTCATAGTTCTCAGTGTATAGATCTTTTTCCTCCTTGGTTAAATTTATTCCAAAGTATTTAGTCTCTTTGATGCCACTGCAAATGATTTCAATTTATATTACAAAGCTATAGTAATAAAATAGGTGTGTATGGCGCTGGCATAAAAATAGACACAAAATTAATGGAACATAATAGAAAGCCCAGAAGTAAACCCACACATATACAGTCAATAGACCTTTGACAAGAGTGCCAAGAATAAACAGTGAAACAGGATGGTGTCTTTATGAAATGGTGTTAGAAAAACTGAATATCCAAATGGAAAAGAATGAAATTAGACCTTTATTTTACACCATACATAGAACTCAAAATGGATTAAAGACTTAAACATAACTACAAAAATCCTAGGAGAAAATATAGGGAAAAATCTTTTTAAATATTGGTTATGGCAATGATTTCTTGCATGTGACACCAAAACCACAAGCAACAAAAGCAAAAATAGGCAAATGGGACTACCTCAAACTAAAAAGTTTTGTACCGCAATGAAAACAATGAACATAATGAAAAGCCAATCTATGGAATAAGAGAATGAGAGAAAATTCTTGCAAGCCATATAGCTCGTAATGTGTTATTATCCAAAATATGTAAAGAACTCATATAAGTCGATAGCAAAAAACAAGGAACCCAATTTAAAAAATGGACATTTTCCCAAAGAAGACATACAAATGGACAATGAAAAGATGCTCAATATCACTCATTATCTGGGAATTGCAAAGCAAAAACACAATGAGATATCACCCCCCACACCAGTTAGGATGCCTTTTATTTAAAAAAAAAAAAAAAAAAGACAAGTGTTGGTAAGGATGTGGAGAAAAGGGAACCCTAATACACTGTTTTGGGGAATGTAAAATGGTGCAGCCACTATAGAAAACAGTATGGAGTTTCCTCAAAAAATTAAAAATGTAAATACCATATGATCCAGCAATCCCATTCCTAGGCATACACCTCAAAGAATTGAAATCAGGATCTCTAAGTGATATATGTGCTCCCATGTCATGGCTGCACTATCCACAACCGCCAAGTTATGGAAGCAACCAAAAATGGTCATCAACAGATGAATGGATAAAGAAAATGTGGAATATTAGTCAGTCTTAAAAATAAAGGAAATACAGCCACCTGTGACAATGTGAATGAACCTGGAGGACATTTTACTAAGTGACATAAGCCAGTCAGAGAAGGACACATACTGTGTGATTCCACTTACATGAAGTACCTAAACTAATAAACTCGATGCACAGATTAGAACGGTGGTTATCAGGGACCAGGGAGAGGGGAAAATGAGAAGTTGTTCAATTGGTCTAAAGTTTCAGTCATGCAAGATACTTCTAGAGATCTGATGTCCAACATAGCACCTAAGTCACCAGTATGTATTATGCACTTAAAACTTTAAAAGTGTAGTTCTCAGGTTAAGTATTCTTACTCCACACCCCCCCGCCAAAATCCCCAAAGGGACAGAAGCCAACTTTGGAAGTGTTGGGTGTGTCTCTTACCTTGATTGTGGTGATGGTTTCTTGGGTATATACATATGTTCAAACTCATCAAATTATATACATTAAATATGTGTAGTTTATTGTATGCTGATTATACTTTAATAAAGCTATTTTAAATTTAAAAAAAAAACAGCTAAGTACAGAAAAGGAAAAGTGAATTTCCTGGAGAACCTCAGAGGCTTGTTCCTGCTTTAGGCACCCCGTGAAACAGTTGTCCTCTGTCTTTGCAACACACATTTTTAACTCTGCTCTTTGGAGAATTATTTCCATGATCTTGTATTTACCCAGTTCTTGGAGTCAATGAAAAAATTGCTTTCACTAATATTTACTTACTGCTGTTAACAGATCTAAATGTTGAATGGCAGCTGGCCACCTCAGTTTCCACTGGGAGCTTTTATCTCCTTTTAGAGACTAGTTTGTTTGACTATGTCATCCCAGACTTTCTTTATGGTAAGTCAAGATATTTGCTCACATAAATATTTCAGGAAGCAATCCAACGAGCCTCAGAAAGAATTCTTGAAGAGGATACAGATTTAAGTCCAGATTCTTTTCCTATGACACATTCTTTCTTCCTGTTCTTTGAACACAGTTCTAAAAATACTTCATCAGCGCCATCTCTCCAGATTTGAAGTGTCGTCCAGAGAGGGTCTAAAACAGGCCCAGCCAGGGACTGACAGCAGAACTGCTCTGTCCCTAGTCTCTGGCTGGGTGGGGCATTGCACTCTCATCATAGTGCAGGGCTACGTTGAGATGGAATGAAGGAGGGAGCATTCAAAATAAACATCTTGGTATTTTGAAGAACTTTAATTATGACAAAAGTGGCCTTTTGGCCACTTTTTCTCCCACACCATGGGAGAAAAAAGGCTTTGTGCTCAAATGGCTTACTTCCTTGACTATTCCAAAGGTTCTCCGCCTGTGGAGAGGGTCTTCGCCCGGGGTGAGGCAGAGCACCACTTGGGCATTCTGGGGAAGGAGGTGGTTCTGAGTTCCACGACGTGGATTAGCCACAAGGACGTGCTTTAATGAAAGGGACAATGAGGGCAAAACTGCCTGGTGGTGATCATAAACTTCATGCTTCCAGATCCCTCTAAGCTTTGGGGTAGATGAAATTTGGGGCCTGCTGTCTGCGAAACAAACAGTAATGATTCCAACTGTGTCCTCTCCTAAACTAGCCACTTATGCCTTCAAAGAACTGATGGTAGAGTCAAGTTTCAAATAAAAAGCACATGCCCTCTTTTGGTAGACCAGGTAAAACCTCTTGGTGAAGAGGAGTGAGTTGCGTGCCTTCCCAAATGAAGTGATATTGGAAGCCCGAGCTTCTTGTTTGGAAAATGGTAGTTCAATCATCTTCACAGCAACTGTTCAAGGATGCTCTAAAAGAGTTAAAAGAAAATTTTTAAAGGAAAAGAGGATCAGCAATAAAGCTATTAATAAGTAAATATCAAAACTAAAGATGATTAAAATTAATTCACCAGATATTTAATGAGCAAATACTTTGTGCCAGGCAGGTCTGCCATGTATGATTGTGCAATGTGTAGACTGCACAAAAACCCCTGGCTACTCACGAAGAAACCACGTGAACTAGTGGAGGCTCTAGATTCAGAAAAGGTTTTCAGCTCTGGGGATAAAATGGTGAACCAAATGGACAAAATCCCTCTCCTAACATAGCTTATGTTTCAGTGGAACATGCAGACACACTGGCAGGCACTTATATAACAGGGTGTTGGGTATTGCATATGTGGAGCGCCACGGGCACACTCAAGGGGACTCTGGTCCCGGCAGAGGTTGAAGAAGGCAGAAGAATAGCCTAACACCAGAGGGTGAGTAGGAGCTAGACAGACTCACACACAGAATGTGGACAATGGGAGGGTTTCAGACCGAGGGAATGAAATTGATAAAAACTCAGAAGTGCCACTGATTTTGGTACTTCCAAGGCTCTGAGTCAATTCTGTTTTATTTGGAGCATCAGAAGTAAGCGTGGGGAATGAGGTTGGAGAGGTAGGCCAGGGCTCACTCCTGCAGAGCTCAGCTGACCATAGGAAAGTGGTTGGAGCAGTGAGTAAATGTTTTTGAGCACAAAGGATGGGAGGCAGGGGTGACAAGTTCTGCCTTTTGAAAAGACCATAATGAGTGCCAGGTTCAGACTGATTTAAGAGGAGCAAGAGACAACGAGTCTGTTGGAATACACCCCATATTGTAGATTTTACGTTGGAACCATGTAAATTATTTCAGCCGCGTTTAAATAAATGAAAAGGTAATTAGTTAAAATTGAAAGTAAAATTAAATGGATGACCTTAGCTATATATCTATTTGGAGACAAAACCACACAGAGAAGAGTTATTCCAAGTGACTTTAAAAAACAATAAATTGATTGTCTGACCCTTGTGGGGTAGACCTTGAGGAAAAAAGCACTGTGAAAAAATCCTTAAGCTGTTTTTAGCAATCATTCTGTTGGAGGAAATGTTAATATAACGATGCTGTTGTTTTTCCATATGTTTTAGGAACAATATCAAACAAGTAATTATGTGAGCTTTCCAGAAGAATTGAAAGAAGATATAAATATTAGATCAATGAGGTTAAATGAAAACTTTATAGGCCTGAATTTGAATCACAAGCATTACTATAAATTTATGCTGTATTTTTTATTTAAGAAAAAATACATTATTTTCTGCTATCTCCACTGGAAAGTTTAGAAACAATGACCGACCCATTTGCCATGATACCATTAGTGCCCAGAATGTCATCCATAAATAGTGAAAGGAAACAGGGATCTTGGGAGAAAGAAATTATCTTGGGTCTTAGGCCAGAGTATGTACAAAATGAGCCTGGACTGTCTTTTTGCACCGAAAGAGCCTATCTGAATTAGTTCCTCCTGGCCAAAAATGAGGAAATTTGACCATTAGTGAGAACAATGGATTCAAACACAATGTCTTAGTATGTTTGGGCTACTCTAGCAGAAATACCATAGGCCAGGTGGCTTATAAACAACGGAAATTTCTCACACCTTTGGAGGCTCAAAGTCCGAAACCAATGTACCAGTGTGAGCAGGTCTGGTGAGAACTGTCCCCTGGGTTGCAGACCACTGACTTCTCTGTGCCTCACAGGGAGGAGACCAGAGAGGATGCAAGCTCTCTCCTGAGTCTAAAAGGACACTAATGTCATTCATGAGGACCCCACCCTCATGACCTTATCTAGTGCTAATTATCTCCCATGGGCTCCACCTCCTAATACCATCGCAAGAGTGGGTAGGATTTCAACATGTGAATTGGGGGGGCCTTGGGGGGGACGGACAGCATATACATTCATTCCAGAACACACAGCAAATATGTTTAAACCCATGAACTCATACTGATACCAAAACAAACCAATAAACAAACAAAACCAAAGCCTCACTGGTCAGTATTGGAGGATGAGAATGACTGATCTAGTGATCTACGGTCCTTGAAGGCTTTAGACACATCTGAAATCTTGGAGCAAGACAGCCAGTCCTGGAGTCAGGGTTAGACCTCAGATTTGAGCAATGTCACACATGTCTGTGGGGGTTCTGTTTTGCGATGCTTACAAATCCCATTCACACCCTGGGTCTGAGAGAAAGCCCATTATTCCTTGAAGAAATAGGTCTCACTCACCAAGGTGATACTACCTTTCCCATTATAAACGGAAGTACGGCTCTCTTTGGGCTGCAACCAAAAATTTTCTAAGGAACATCCATCACATAGATGAGATTTCGTAATTGTTTAAGCACAAGGGTTTTCCAGCATTCTAAAGAAATTGATTCCCCTCCATTTGAATAAGAAAATGTGTCTCTCTTTTCACGTATAAACAGTGACAGCTACACAAGAACTATATCACACACAAAAAAGAATTTCTTCCATTAAGTAATTTCCAGAGATTGTCATTTTCTTAAAGTCAAAAAAAAAAGGTGAATACATATTTAGCTGTCTGGGAAAATCTTGAATTTTGCTAATTTATGTCACTGTTCTTTCTTTCTTTTCCCTCTAACATCAGCAGCAAAAATAAACATTATTGGGAAACTTTGCAAGATAAAATAAGCTTACCATGGAAAACCATGTAAAGAGTTGTTAATCCTATATATCTAGTTGATTACTTGATTTTTTAATTATATTTTTAAAGGCAGGAAGAGTGACATGCCCTTGAAATTGTCAGATATTGAGGGGTAACCTAAGGAGGGACCCAGTTTGTATCGGGAATCCTGCTATACATCTCCCATTGGCCTGTGCTCTCTCCAGCTTGAGAGTTACTTGCAACTCAAACAGAAAAAGGACATCAACTTGCATTCCTAGTGCTCTTAATTAGTCTTTCTTACAAATCAATAAGGAAAAACAAATAAACAGGAAAATGTTCAAGGGATGCGAAGGTGCTACTCACAGGACAGGAAAGCTGATGGTCAATAAGCACATCCCACTTATAAAGGGAGAAAAGCAGATTAATCAGCAGTATCATGCCATTTCACACCTGCCTAACAGATGGGCCAAAAATTAGAAGTCTGACCAACAGCAAATGGGCGGATTGCAGGGTAACAGGAACCCCATTCACTGCTTGTGGGATTAGAAATCAGTACCCACATTCTGAAGGAGAATTTTGTGTCCTCTGGAAAAGCTAAGCGTTTGTTTCTTTTTTATGATGAAATATTGTGAGTATATAAAAAAAGACAAGGAAAATGCCACAAACATCTTTGTATCCACTGCTCAGCATGAAGCATGCACATAGAAGATCCTCCAGATGAAGCCCACTGTCTTGAATTTGGTGTTTATCATTCTTTTTTTTTAAGATTTTATTTATTTATTAGAGAGAGAGTGCACACCCACAAGAGAGAGTGAGAGAGAGAGAGAAAGCAGGAGCAAGAGCAGGGAGAGAGGGAGAAGCAGACTCCCCACTGAGCAGGGAGCCTGACTTGAGGTTTGATCCCAGGACCCCGGGATCATGACCTGAGCTGCAGACAGATGCTTAACCAACTAAACCACCCAGGCACCCCTGGTGTTTGTCATTCTGATGCTTACTTACCCACATATGTGTCCACAGTCCAAGTCTTTGAATTTTACTTGAATGAGCTTATATTGTACATTCCTTCATGGAACTTGGTTGTTTTTGTTTTTGTTATCTTTGGGGGATTTATCCATATATCCACGTCTCTCTATATCCATGATAGATGTGGCTATAGTTTGTTCATTTTAACTTCTTAGAGTGTTCCTTTGATAAATATACTGCAATATACTATGCAATATAATATGCAAAAATAAATATACTTATTTTTCAATCCCCTATGGATGATCAGTTAGTTTTATTTTTTCCAGGTTTTTTTTTATTGTTTTTGCCACTATAAACAATACTGCGATAAGCTTTCCTGTGTAGATAGTTCCTGGATGATGTGGGTGAGTTTTTCTGGGTATGCATGGTACTCTAGTTCAAAACTTCCCAACTTGGAATGCATTCAAATCTTTTTATTTTAGTTATTTATTTATTCTCTTTTTAGAAATGATCGCTACACCCAATGTGGGGTTTGAACTCACAACCCTGAGATCAAGAGTTGCATGCTCTACTAACTGAGCCAGCCGGGGGTCCTACATTTGAATCTTTAAAATGCAGATTCTGATTCAGTAGGTCTGGGGTGGGAAGAAAAACTGCATTCCCCAAAAGCTCCAAGGTGTTGCGCCAGTGTTGCTGGTCTGTGGACCACTTGGGGAATTTATGAGATGTTAATAGCCATTTGCTTTCCAGGTAGATTCCTAGGACATTCCCATGCCCATGTGTCTGCCTGTCACTGTGACCGTACCCTTAGAAAGAAACCAACCAAGCCATTCCCTGACTCTTAGCACACAGAAATTGCGAGATAATAAACATGCATTGTTCTAATCATTGTTTGAATTAAAATGGATTCATGGCAATAAGAAACGAATACACTACCCTTCCATAAATCGTAAACATGTGCAAAAGATTTAGATATTTCTTTTCTTTTTTTGCTCCAATCTTAGAAATTATTCAACATGGTTATAATATACATCTACTTTCCTAATTTCTAAGGCTGTCTTGTTTTCTTAGTGATTGATGTTCCACATTTTACTATTTTATGGATTTCTAGGTTGTCTTCCTAGGCCTTCAAAAGATCCCATTCTGTCACCAGGAAAAAATATGAAAGTGGCTTCAAATGTCATTAGGATGGTAAACTATTTTTTAACAAATAAATGCTTTAGTTCCTGCTTCCCACTCCTTTCTATCTTTCTATTCTTTCTTCCAGCTGAGATTTTTTTGGTTTGTTTTGTTTTTGTTTTTAGAGGGTGGGGGGGGCAGGCAGAGGGAGAAAGAGAATCTCCAGCAGGCTCCACATTCAGCACGGAGCTCAACACAGGGCTCCACCTCATGAACCTGAGATCATGATCTGAGCCAAAATCAAGAGTCGGACACTTAACCAACTGAGCCACCCAGGCGCCGCCCCACCCCGCCCCCCCCCGAGCTGAAGTTTTAGCTAGGGTTACTAACCATCTTGGTTTGCTCAGGACTGGGGTTTTCCGGAATGCAGGATTTTTGGTGCTAAAAGTTGGGACAGTACCCCTGCCCCCCAAATGGGGCAGTTGATGGCCCTGTAACCCCTTTAAAAGTTCAAATAAAAGGAAAAGGAGCCATTCTCAACCACCGCAGGTGATTTCCTCAAATCTCAGCCAACAGCGAAGGAAGAACAGTCCCCACGTCTGGTCTCTGCTGGGCCGCTGGTCTTAACTCATCTCAGCTTGGGGATCCCTCTGAGGCCTCGGCGAGAAGTGAATATGCAAGTGTCTTTATCTAATGCAAGAATGAAAGGAAGACTTTCAAAAAGGATTTCCAGAACAATAATCTACCTCTTTTTATCAGAGGGATCAACCACTCAACCTAAAAGAATAGTTACCCCACAGGGCTTGGATTACCGCCTCATAAAACAGCAGGGCTCTTCAATTATTACCTAAATAAAGCTGCCATCAAACTGGAACAAACAGGCCAGGCAGAGAGCGTCTCTGTGAAACAAGAGCGGGCGAATTTTCAAGGCTTCAGAAATGCACGGCAGGGTGGTGATGCTGGTGTCTGGAGTCAGACGGGCTAGAGCCCTTGAGCAAATGACTTCCGGCCTCAGAATCGCTGTTCTCATCCGTGGTGCTGAATACAGGGTGTTCCATAAATATACGTCCCACCCCATCTCCCTCTTCCAGAAGAGGACGCGCAGGTCATGCTGGATGGACCGAGGGGGGCATTCATTTCCAAAGGGTGGACAAGCACATTGGACTGCGACTCGGGAAGAGGCCCTACTCCCTGTGCTCAGAAAGGTGAAGAGCTAAGTTTACGGAGCACATGGATGCTATATCCAGAGACAGAGACATTGCAAATCTACTGGGTAGTGATGTAGGAAAACGTTAGGGTTCAAAGCCGTTGGGCCAAGAGAGAATTCCTGAGATGTCTTTGGTGCAAACAGGTGGTTTTATTAAAGCACGGGGACAAGACCCATGGGCAGAAAGAGCTGCAACGGGGTCATGAGGAGTGGCCCATTATATACTTTCAAGTTGGGAGGGGGTTAGGGATAGCGTAAGCCTCTAAGGAGTTTTGGAAGCAAGGTTTCCAGGACCTTGAGGGGACTAGCTGTTGTTGGGAAAAGGTCATTTATTACCGTCTAATAAAACCTTTGTCATGAGACCCTTCAGATGTATATCGGCGGGCCTTATGCTTGGGGGATGATGGCCAACACGTATCTTGGGGGGGGTGGTAGATAGAGGAAATTTCTAAAGGAATTTTTGTATGTTAAAGTAGACTTACAGGATCCAGGGGTGGGGGTTGGATTGCCTTTTGCCCTTAGCAGAGTGTCAACTTTGCGGCAATTGAGTCCCTAGAGGAATGTCACTCTGCCTGTTTCAAGAACTTATCAGTGGGCTCTAGGTAGTGAGGACATTTAATAATTTTTCTTCTGCCTTTGTTTCCTGCATCAGGTAGCACGCTGGAGAGTTGCCACAAGACTAAAGGTTAGGGTTGGGTTGCGTCCAATGGAAGGACTTCTTGCCTTACATTGAAGACGTCACCTTTCATTGTATGCAAGCTACCATTCTAAGGGGGGGAAAAACAACCCACACTTTCACATCCTGGCAGCCTGGAAATTAAAGCACCTGTTAGCCTTCTCTTTCTTGGACTCAAAAAAACCCACTTCACATACCATTTCCTCAGGAACAGCAAATGCATTTGTGTGGCAGCTCTGAGCCCTCCAAGCAGAGTCGTCATTCCAAAGTCATGGTGCTCGGAGACTCTGGGAGAAAGCTGTTACCTGCACTTGCCAGTTCAGTAGTCAGGCTAAGTGGAATCAAAAGGGGCCCCAGGCAACGGGCACCCTCCTCTCACTCATGATGCTTCTAAACAGAGACACAGGTGTCTGTGTGTTTGCTATTTTTATTTGCGAGCATCCTGTCTGCAGAAGGGTATTTGAAATAACAACAAAGAGGCATTTTTGGGGAAGGAAAACAAAACGATCAGTTGAGAGTAATGAAAGCCTCCTGATGATTACAGAAGGCATTACGGATTTTTAGAATAGACAAGAATCTGGAGTCTCACGTGTTTCACACCAGAAGGTGTTTTCAAAAAGAGAGCTGTAGGTAACCCAGTGTTCCTGGGCCCTGGGACAGGGAAGAAGACGGAGAACCTGCGAGGAGCCGCAGATCGACTTCTCTCTGTCTGTGGGCTCAGAAAGCAGGGGAAACAATTCGCAGATTCCTTCTCTCTATTTTGTCTCTTACCTTCCTTATTCCCCAACTCCCACACTCTGGCTCCGAGACCTTTTAGTGATGGGCTTTCTGAGCCTGCAAACCTATAATTTATATAGTCATCTTAGGAAGAAGCTAGGATTGTATCCCTGAAAATGTCACTCAAGGTTTTTGCAGGAATCTTTTTGGTCTCCTTGGTTACTCCAAGCCATCCAGACGCCATGTGCATCTTTCCCAAACACATGCTGTGAGGGGGCAGTTGAGACCCCAAGTGTCAGGCCACCGGGTATAGACTGCCCACATTTGGTAGCAATGGCAGAAGAAAAGGCAAATTGATACAGAGTTCATTAGTAACCCAATAAGGATGTATATTTCCACTTTGAAATTTTTCACTGTCCTAAGTCATTCATTCATTTACCAGATATTTACCCGGTCCTACCCACCATGCCCCTACTGTTCCCACCTTCTTTGCAAACACCTTTAATTCCCTTGCTCTCTACCAGCCTGGTCAATACCAATACTGGAGGAACCAAATATCCACTTCTTCCATTCCTGTAGCTGAGTAGCCAAACATTGGCTTAGCAAAGCACATAATTTCATGTGTCTGTCTCACTTTAATTCATGTTCATACATTTCAAATGGGCATACAATGCTGCTTGCTAATCTTATTATAGATCCCTAGCGGTCTCTTTCCCATTCCCTAAAATGACTTTTTAACACATTGCTCTCTCTACTCAAACATCTTGCTTCCCTTCCTCCCCCTTCCCTCCCGACAAATGACGTTGCTCTGAAGTTCTCAGAGAAATTAGAAACAACGAAATAGGAATTCCTTCCCTTTCCGTCCACTAAGTTCACCGTGAACCTAAGCTCTCCCCTTTCCCTTCAAGGGTAATGAATACACTATCTCTGTGTCTGTGGACCACATGTCAACCATCTCTCTCCTTCTCAAGAACATCATCATGTAAGTAACCCTTCTTTCTCCTGCATCATTAGTTTCCTCTTTGTGCCAGATCATTCTAATGTGAAATAAAAGTGCCTCCAATCTTTAATACAATATAAGACAGAACCACAGGATCCTCTCTTGACAATCTACCAATCTATTAATCTTCTGTACCTCCCCAAGCAAACATTATTGAAAGAGTTGTCCAGAGTTCCTGCCTTTACTACACACTGGGACTCCACTAACACTGCCCATTACAATCCCTAATGACCCCGACTTTGCTGTATTCTTTTTTCTTTTTGCCTTACCCAATTTCCAAGTAAGAGTTGATGCAGCCAGACATTCCATCCTTCTTCAAATGCTTTTCCCCCTTGGCTTCTGTGATATCACACCTTCCTGATTTCCCTCTTACTTCATTGTGGCCACTCATTCTTTTTTTTCAAGATTTTATTTATTTGATAGAAAGAGAACACAAGCAGGGGGAGCAGAAGGCAGAGGGAGAGGGAGAAGCAGATTCCCCGCTGAGCAGGGACCCCAATGTGGGGCCCAATCCCAGGACCCTGGGATCATGACCTGAGCCAAAGGCAGATGCTTAACCGACTGAGCCACCCAGGTGCGCCCAGGTCCACTCCTTCTTAGTCTCCTTTGTTGAATCTTGCTCTTCAGCTTGGTCCTTGAATGTTGGAATGTTCCCAGGGATATGTCTGGGACTCCTTCTCCTCCCAACCATACTCTCCCTAGGTAGTGTCAAACATCTCCTTTCAACGTCATTTATTGGATAAAAAGTCTCACATGGGGGGGGCAGAGCAAGATGGCGGAGGAGTAGGAGACCTGGATTTCGTCTGGTCTCAGGAATTCGGCTGAATAGGGATCAAACCATTCTGAACACCTACGATCTCAACAGGAGATCGAGGAAAAGAATAGCAACAACTCTCTGAACAGAAAAGCGACCACTTTCTGGAAGGTAGGACGTGCGGAGAAGTGAATCCGAGGCGATATTCGGGAGGATAGATGGTGGGGGAGGGGCCTCCGTCGGCCGCTTCTGGCAAGTGCTAGAGCCGCGGAGCACAAAATCGGACCTTTTAGAAGCCGGCTCCGCTGAGGGACGTCGCTCCAGTGGCTAAGCGGGGGGTGGAACCCTCGCGGGACAGTGTGGTCTCAGGACCGTCGGGGTCACAGGAAGACCGGGGGTGCCTGAGTGCGGCAGAGCTCCCGGGTATCGGAGCGGGGAAGCCGGCTGCAGAGACGGAGCCGAGGCGTGGGCTCTCAGCTCGGGGTTGCCATAAACTGTGATCCGCGGCCCAGTCGGGCCACTGCTCCTCCAGCAGGGACCCAACAAGCGGCAGAGCCGGGGAGACTCCCCTTCCTCCCCCGGGAGGAGTGGCGCGGGAGCGCACTGCAGGGATCTGCTGGGTTTGGAGACTCCACACGGGGTCGGGTGCCAGACATAGAAACGCTCGATCACAGGCCGGGTGAGCACGGAGTGAGGCCGGAGACCGGGGAGACGGGAGTGACTGCTTTTCTCTGGGGGCGCACTGAGGAGTGGGGCCCCGAGTTCTCAGCTCCTCCGGGTGGAGATTGGGAGGCCACCATTTTCACTCTGGTCCTCCAAAGCTGTACCGAGAGTTTGCAGGGAACAAAAGCTCCTGAGAGCAAACCAGAGCAGCTTGCTTAGCCCGGACCGACAAGGGCGGGGCAATTCCGCCTCCGGCAAAGACATTTGGGAACCACGGCAACAGGCCCCTCCCCCAGAAGATCAGCACGAACAGCCAGCAAGCCAAGACCAAGTTTACCGATCAAGGAGAACGGCAGAACTCCAGCGCTAGGGGAATACTGCACATAGAATTCATGGCTTTTGTACCATGATTCATTAGTTTTTCAAAGTTAATTTTTTAACTGTTTTTTTTTTTATTTTTCTTTTTCCCTTTTTCAACCAACATCTTATCAATCCCCTTTTTTAAAAAACATTTTTATTTTTCATTTTTAGAGTCATATTCTATCCCTTCATAGTAGTTACCCTTATTTTTGGCATATATATATAAGTTGTTCTCTCTTTAAAATTTTGAGATACAATTTCTTCTAACCTATCAAAATATACCCTAAATCTCTAATGTATGGCTATGTTCTAGTCCCTGCCTGATCACATTCTCTCCCCCTTTTTTTCTTTCTTTCTTTCCTTTGTTTTTAATCCTCTTCTTTCTTTTTTCAAACATCTTCTTATCAATTCCCTTTTAAAAATTTTTTGTAATTTTCATCTTTACAGTCATATTCCATCCCTTCATCATATCAATCCTTATTTTGTACATATATGTCTTTCTTTCTTTAAAATTTTAGGAGGCACTTTCTTCTAACAGACCAAAATACACCCAAAATCTAGTGTGTGGCACTGATCTATGCATATTCTGGTTTTTTTTTGTTTTGTTCTGTTTTTGTTCGTTTTTGTCTTTTTCTTTTTTTTCTCTCTTTCTTTTTTCTTTCTTTCCCTTTCTTTTCCCCTGGTTTCAGGTCTTTTCTGATTTGATTAGAGTATATTTTCTGGGGACGTTGTTAACCTGTTAGCATCTTGTTCTCTCATTCATCTATTCTCCTCTGGACAAAATGACAAGAGAAAAATAAATCACCTCAACAAAAAGAACAAGAGGTAGTACCGTCTGCCAGGGACCTACTCAATACAGACATTAGTGCAACGTCGGACCTAGAGTTCAGAATCATGACTTTAAAGATACTAGCTGGGCTTGAAAAAAGCATGGAAGTTATTAGAGAAACACTTTCTGGAGAAATAAAAGAACTAAAATCTGACCAAGTCGAAATCAAAAAGGCTATTCATGAGGTGTAATAAAAAATGGGGGCACTAACTGCTAGGATAAATGAGGCAGAAGAGAGAATCCGCGATATAGAAAACCAAATGCTGGAAAATAAAGAAGCTGAGAAAAAGAGAGATAAACAACTACTGGATCACGAGGGCAGAATTCGAGAGATAAGCAATACGATAAGATGAAACAACATTAGAATAATTGGGATCCCAGAAGAAGAAGAAAGAGAGAGAGGGGCAGAAGGTATATTGGAGCAAATTATAGCAGAGAACTTCCCTAATGTGAGGAAGGAAACAGGCATCAAAATCCAGGAGACACAGAGAACCCCTCTCAAAATCAATAAAAATAGGTCAACACCCCGACATCTAATAGTAAAACTTACGAGTCTCAGAGACAAAGAGAAAATACTGAAAGCAGCTCGGGAGAAGAGATATGTAACCTATAATGGTAGAAACATTAGACTAGCAACAGACCTATCCACAGAGACCTGGCAGGCCAGAAAGGACTGGCATGATATCTTCAGGGCACTAAACGAGAAAAATATGCAGCCAAGAATACTATATCCAGCTAGGCTCTCATTGAAAACTGAAGGAGAGATAAAAAGCTTCCAGGACAAACAAAAACTAAAGGAATTTGCAAACACAAAACCAGCCCTCCAAGAAATATTGAAAGGGGTCCTCTAAGCAAAGAGAGCCTAAAAGCAGCATAGACCAGAAAGGAATACAGACAAGATACAGTAACTGTCACCTTACAGGCAATACAATCGCACTAAATTCATATCTTTCAATAGTTACCCTGAATGTAAATGGCCTAAATGCCCCAATCAAAAGATACAGGCTATGAGACTGGATTAAAAAACAAGACCCATTGATATGCTATCTGCAAGAGACTCATTTTAGACCCAAAGACACCCTCACATTGAAAGTGAAGGGGTGGAAAACCATTTACCATGCTAATGGACACCAAAAGAAAGCTGGGGTGGCAATCCTTATATCAGACAAATTAGATTTTAAAACAAAGACTGTAATAAGAGATGAGGAAGGACACTGTATCCTACGTAAAGGGTCTATCCAACAAGAAGATCTAACAATTGTAAATATCTATGTCCCTAACATGGGAGCAGCCAATTATATAAGGCAATTAATAACAAAAGCAAAGAAACACATTGACAACAATACAATAATAGTGGGGCACTTCAACACCCCCTTCATGAAATGGACAGATCATCTAAGCAAAAGATCAACAAGGAGATAAAGACTTTAAATGACACACTGGACCAAATGGACTTCACAGACATATTCAGAACATTCCATCCCAAAGCAACGGAATACACATTCTTCTCTACTGCCCATGGAACATTCTCCAGAATAGATCACATCCTAGGTCACAAATCAGGTCTCAACCAGTACCAAAAGATTGGGATCATTCCCTGCATATTTTCAGACCACAATGCTTTGAAACTAGAACTCAATCACAAGAGGAAAGTCAGAAAGAACTCAAATACATGGAGGCTAAAGAGCATCCTACTAAAGAATGAATGGGTCAGCCAGGAAATTAAAGAAGAATTTAAAAAATTCATGGAAACCAATGAAAATGAAAACACAACTGTTCAAAATCTTGGGGATGCAGCAAAGGCAGTCCCGAGAGGAAAGTATATAGCAATACAAGCCTTTCTCAAGAGAAAGTTCTCAAATACACAACCTAACCCTACACCTAAAGGAGCTAGAGAAAAAACAGCAAAAAAAACCTAAACCCAGCAGGAGAAGAGAAATAATAAAGATCAGAGCAGAAATCAATGAAATAGAACCAAAAGAACAGTAGAACAGATCAATGAAACTAGGAGCTGGTTCTTTGAAAGAATTAACAAGATTGATAAACCCCTGGCCAGACTTATCAAAAAGAAAAGAGAAATGACCCAAATCAACAAAATCATGAATGAAAGAGGAGAGATCACAACCAACTCCAAAGAAATACAAACAATTATAAGAACATATTATGAGCAACTCTATGCCAGCAAATTAGATAACCTGGAAGAAATGGATGCATTCCTAGAGATGTATCAACTGCCAAAATTGAACCAGGAAGAAATAGAAAACCTGAACAGATCTATAACCACCAAGGAAATTGAAGCAGTCATCAAAAATCTCCCAACAAACAAAAGCCCAGGGCCAGATGGCTCCCCAGGGGAATTCTATCAAACATTTAAAGAAGAATTAATACCTATTCTCCTGAAACTGTTCCTAAAAATAGAAATGGAAGGAAAACTTCCAAACTCATTTTATGAGGCCACCATTACCTTGATCCCCAAACCAGACAAAGACCCCATCAAAAAGGAGAATTACAGACCAATATCCTTGATGAACATGGATGCAAAAATTCTCACCAAAATACTAGCCAATAGGATCCAACAGTACATTAAAAGGATTATTCACCATGACCAAGTGGGATTTATCCCTGGGCTGCAAGGTTGGTTCAACATCCGCAAATCAATCAACGCGATACAACACATTAACAAAAGAAAGAACAAGAGTCATATGATCCTGTCAATAGATGCAGAAAAAGCATTTGACAAAGTACAGCATCCTTTCTTGATCAAAACTCTCCAGAGTATAGGGATAGAGGGTACATACCTCAATATCATAAAAGCCATCTATGAAAAACCTACAGCGAATGTCATTCTCAATGGGGAAAAACTGAGAGCTTTCCCCCTAAGGTCAGGAACACAGCAGGGATGTCCACTCTCACCACTGCTATTCAACATAGTATTAGAAGTCCTAGCCACAGCAATCAGACAACAAAAAGAAATCAAAGGCACCCAAATCGGCAAGGAGGAAGTCAAACTCTCACACTTTGCAGATGATATGATACTTTATGTGGAAAATCCAAAAGACTCCACCCCAAAATTGCTAGAACTCATACAGGAATTCAGTCAAGTGGCAGGATATAAAATCAATGCACAGAAATCAGTGGCATTCCTATACACCAACAACAAGACAGAAGAGAGACAAATTAAGGAGTCGATCCCATTTACAATTGCACCCAAAACCATAAGATACCTAGGAATAAATCTAACCAAAGAGGCAAAGGATCTGTACTCAGAAAACTATAAAATACTCATGAAAGAAATTGAGGAAGACACAAAGAAATGGAAAAACATTCCATGCTCATGGATTGAAAGAAGAAACATTGTGAAGATGTCAATGCTACCTAGAGCAATCTACACATTCAATGCAATCCCCATCAAAATACCATCCACTTTTTTCAAGGAAATGGAACAAATAATCCTAAAATTTGTATGGAACCAGAAGAGACCCCGAATAGCCAGAGGAATGTTGAAAAAGAAAAGCAAAGCTGGCGGCATCCCAATTCCGGACTTCCAGCTCTATTACAAAGCTGTCATCATCAAGACAGTATGGTACTGGCACAAAAACAGACACATAGATAAATGGAACAGAATAGAGAGCCCAGAAATGGACCCTCAACTCTATGGTCAACTCATCTTTGACAAAGCAGGAGAGAATGTCCAATGGAAAAAAGACAGTCTCTTCAACAAATGGTGTTGGGAAAATTGGACAGCCACATGCAGAAGAATGAAACTGGACCATTTTCTTACACCACACACAAAAATAGACTCCAAATGGTTGAAAGACCTAGATGTGAGACAGGAGTCCATCAAAATCCTAAAGGAGAACACAGGCAGCAACCTCTTTGACCGCAGCCGCAGCAACTTCTTCCTAGAAACATCGCCAAAGACAAGGAAAGCAAGGGCAAAAATGAACTATTGGGATTTCATCAAGATAAAAAGCTTTTGCTCGGCAAAAGAAACAGTCCACAAAACCAAAAGACAACCGATGGAATGGGAGGAAATATTTGCAAATGACATATCAGATAAAGGGCTAGTATCCAAAATCTATAAAGAACTTATCAAACTCAACACCCAAGGAACAAATAATCCAATCAAGAAATGGGCAGAAGACATGAACAGCTATTTTTCCAAAGAAGACATCCAAATGGCCAACAGACACATGAAAAAGTGCTCAACATCGCTCGGCATCAGGGAAATCCAAGTCAAAACCTCAATGAGATACCACCTCACACCAGTCAGAATTAAAATTAACAAGTCAGGAAATGACAGATGTTGGCGGGGATGTGGAGAAAGGGGAACCCTCCTACACTGTTGGTGGGAATTCAAGCTGGTGCAACCACTCTGGAAAACAGTATGGAGATTCCTCAAAAAGTTGAAAATAGAGCTACCATACGATCCAGCAATGGCACTACTGGGTATTTACCCCAAAGATACAAATGTAGGGATCCGAAGGGGTACGTGCACCCCGATGTTTATAGCAGCAATGTCCACAATAGCCAAACTGTGGAAAGAGCCAAGATGTCCATCGACAGATGAATGGATAAAGAAGATGTGGTATATATACACAATGGAATATTATGCAGCCATCAAAAGGAATGAGATCTTGCCATTTGCAACGACGTGGATGGAACTGGAGGGTGTTATGCTGAGTGAAATAAGTCAATCAGAGAAAGACATGTATCATATGACCTCACTGATATGAGCAATTCTTAATCTCAGGAAACAAATTGAGGGTTGCTGGAGTGGTGGGGGGTGGGAGGGATGGGGTGGCTGGGTGATAGACATTGGGGAGGGTATGTGCTATGGTGAGCGCTGTGAGTTGTGCAAGACTGTTGAATCACAGACCTGTACCTGTGAAACAAATAATGCAATATATGTTAAGAAAAAAAAGAAGAAGGAGAAGATAGCAGGAGGGGAAGAATGAAGAGGGGGAAATCGGAGGGGGAGACGAACCATGAGGGACGAAGGACTCTGAAAAACAAACTGAGGGTTCTAGAGGGGCGGGGGGGTGGGGGGATGGGTTAGCCTGGTGATGGGTATTAAAGAGGGCACGTTCTGCGTGGAGCACTGGGTGTTATGCACAAACAATGAATCATGGAACCCTACATCAAAAACTAATGATGCAATATATGGTGATTAACATAACAATAAAAAATTAAAGAGAAAAAAAAGTCTCACATTTGTGAATATGCAGATCTTTTAAATGCCAGACTCTTATGTCTAACTGGTTACTAAGTATCTTTCCTTCACAATATATCCCCCAGTCTTTCTTCCATCAGTAAGTGACACTTGTAACCGAAAGTCAAAAACAAGATGGAATCTCCTTTTCCCTTGCCCATCATATTGAACTCATTAGAAGGCTCTGAAAATTTTTCTTGCAGAACACATCCTAAATCAAGCTGCTTCTCTCCATTTCGAACGCTACTACCCAAAGGAAAGCCAACATCATTACTTCTCTAGATTACTCCATCAGCCCCTCAGTGATCTCTCTTCTTCCACGTAGGTATTGTCTTTATTTTATACACAAGGAAACTAAAGTTCAAAAAGGTTAAATGACTTTATATATTCATTCAAAAACATTTCTGAGGACCTGCATTGTGCTGCCAGACGCTTGTCTAAGTTGCATGATATACATGTCATTGCCAGTTCTATCTGACACGAAAGCCCTCTTCTCGGTCTCACTTACGATATTGGTATCAGGAACGCTCCAGAACATTCCCTCTAGTACAAGAAACAAATGCATAGAAAATATACTGGCATATAAATATATCACATGCTTTCTTATAGCAGAAACACAGTAACTCAGCCTGAGGCTTTGGGAAGTTTTTTGAAGGGTGTCAAACTGATCTATAGAAATTTCTCATAAGGAGCCTGACCTCTTTTCCTTTACCAAAGTGGCTTTCTCTACTTGGAATACCTTGTAGATCACATGCCTGGCTCATGACTACTTAACTGCAAGAACATCACCTTATCTAGGAATGGTCTATCCTTAGCTTATTCATGTCAACAAAATTCTCTTCCTCTGTGCTCCTTAGTTGTCTGGGTTCACTTATATCATGATATTTCTTATACGGTATTGCAATTTGGGGTTTATACCTACAAATAACTTCGTGAAGTGCCTTAAAAATATTAGGTACAGCTGATAAATCCAGATATTGATACTTAAAAAGTCCACAGGGGAATGTCTGAATATTTAACTTTTCTTTGCAAAACCTGATACTCATCACCACTTTCTCCCTTACTAGGCTAAATGTCCCAAAAATCAAAGAAGTTAAAAATGTTTATTGAATACATGGTTGAGTGGAAATGTAATCCACACCAGTCACTACACAAGAGTGGAAAACAAATGCAGTCACATCTGTTTGGTTTTTCTAACGAATCACAAGACTCATCTGCTTTTCCTAGCAAAATGGTGGTGATGTGGGAAACAAAGGTAGAAGAAAAATTATTAAATTTCCTTACTATCTACAGCTCACTGAGTGGCATCCTGAATTGTCCCCAGGGAGGGGGTAGTTGGAACCTCCTATCTGTAGCTGATTGGTCGGAAGCAGTGGTGACACCCTGGGCTTGTGTCATCTGAAGTGGAGGGTGGTCTTGTGTGGCGAAGCCCTGAGCCTGTGGCATCTAGCGCTGTCTCCATGGGATGGTGTCATGATTGAGTTGAATTCTGGGACAGCAGGGTGTCCAGGGATTGTTGGACTGTTCCCCCGTCTCACTGGAACTGGGTCCAGGAACCCAAAAATAGAGACATTTGGCCATTTTTGTGGGTGGTGCAGGGACCCTGGTTTTGTCTGTGCTTTGACAGGATCATGGACTAGTCTTAGTTTTACTGCCCTTCATTGTCTCCTCTGACGGTGGTGGCCTGTGAGATGGATTGTGTTCAACAAGAGAATATTGAGGCCTGGCTGTGAGCGCCTGGCCGGCTGTTGGGCCATCAGGGGCTCCCTCGTCTCTTTATCCCAGGTCCTTAGATGAGTGACATGGAAAGGGAGACAAGGGCTTTAATATTAGATGATGAAGGGGAGCGGATGCGGAGCCTAAGTGAGGAGAGATTGGAAACTCGCACCCTAGATAAGAGTGGTTCACATTTGGGGCCATTGCCTGAGTGATGCCTGTAGAGTGTGCCAGGTAAAATGTGTTCAAGTTTCTAGAACTGCTGAATCAGTCCTTGCTAGTGAACTACCAAGTCATCATCATCTGCCTGGACAGCGGGAACCAGCTGGCTTTTGGCGGAGCAATGGGGTATCAACGCCACATGCCTTTGGTCCACCCCAGATTCTGAAGTTGGACTACTTGAGTTTGAATGCTGACTCTGCCACCCATTTCCTAGCTCTGTCCATCTATGCTCTGTTTCCGCCACTGAGATAGTGTATGCCTTGTAGGATTATTGTAAAAATTGAACACTTCCATGCACATGAAGTTTCTAGACCATTGCTTGGTATATTGCTATTATGTTACCTCTCAACCCCACCATGCACACACATTCCCAGAATCCTTGGACCCCTGCAGAATGCTGAGGTGGGGCCCCTCTCATACCTGAACTTGGCGGTTAGACAAACCCAGTTAGACCTCCAGGGGGAGGGGGGCCGTGCTGAGTGGGCAGGCCTGTTATGTGGTATTTGGTGGTATTTGTGGAGCATGCAGAGACTGGACTCTGAATCTGGCATGAGGAGTCTGAATTGGTCCTTGCAGTCCCCTGGGCCCTCCACAGGGCTGCCTCAAAGGCAGGGGTCATGGACCATATGTGCCAATAAACACACTCTTGAGTGCAGTGGGCCAGAAGTGCCATTTTTCCAGGTCTCTCTCTTTCAAATGTGCATTTTCACACACAATAGACCCCAATAAAGCCTGTAAAACTACCACAATTTCCCCATTTTAAGAAAGGCCAGCCTCCAATTACAGGGAGGGGCTGTGTGCAGCAAGCATTAATGCTGTAAATCACAAGGATGGGCTCCGGACACAGCGACTCCTTGCTTATAAGCCTTTTAATGTCTTCTTCCGTCACTGTGGAATATGTTATTTACTCTCTGCCAGAGCTTTAGCTTCTGCCCTTCTACTGGCCATAAAAGTAATAGCCAATGTTTGTGCACAGTGACAAATCAGACAAGGCAAATATTATACCTGTGGAGTACAAATCCACCTGAACTCCTTTTGATCCCTATCACAGGGTTAGGTTATTTGGATGTGTCACAGTAAGAGGTTTTGGTTCTGTTTCCTTATCAGTGTAAATCTTACAAGCAAGCAGAGCAAATAGGCAAATACAGAGTTTGATTTGAGGGACACAGACAAGAGCCTCTGTCCAACTCCCCATCCTCCACAAAATCTATCCTTCCCGCTGATCTATGGCCAGATTTCAAATCTGGGGGTATTTGCATTTCAAGTCATGGCAGGAGTTTACATTGAAGAATATACCTACAATTGCATAATTCAACATCATTTAGTCTGTGGCGGAGGTATTTGCTGCCATGTGGCAGATTGAGGTCCAAGGATATTGGGCCACAATTTGGTATGCATGTGAAATTGGGTTAGTGCCCACTCAGATTCTAATGACATAGACAATTCCTTTTAGACCATGTGTCCCATTGTGACCACTATATTCTGCTTTGGCTCAGTTGCCTGCTTATGATTCTATACCATAAGAAAAAGCTGCCAGCATGGATCATGATGAAAATAATTTAATTAGCAGCCTGATGGAAAGTCAGAAATTTCGACATCCCACCTCTTATGAACCTATGCTAATTTCTAGGAGCAAATTCCAAATTGGATAAAATATGTGTGAGCTTGGAGGAGGCTTTCCTGGGGCTTTGTTCTAAGGAAGGCCCCATGTTCTGACCATGGGAAAAGAGACCATAGACCCAGGTCAACTAGTAATCATAGCTCAACCATCATTGAAACATTTTTTCACCTCTTCAAGATGTAGTTTGAAATTGTTTTCTAGAAGGGTATTTATATTATGTGGTTTGTAAATACTTTCCTAAGGGTAGGAATCTAGGGATATGGGAGACAGGCAAGGGTACACATGCATGTACCTATACTCTGTTGAGATGAATTTTCACAAGGGTGGGGTCAGAAAAAGCTTTAAGCCCTTAAAGTGGAGAGGGCATTAAACAGAAACAGAGCACCAGAGGGAGTCCAAGAGTCAGATTTTCCCTTGGTTCTGCCACCAAACAGTTCTCTGTGGTTGGGTTTTCCTCTTTACTTCATTACTCTAAGCTGGGTTTAAAATAAGGAAGATGACTAGCAAAATCTTGAAGGTTCCCTCTGGTTCTCAAGTTCTACGGCTCTCATTTCTAGGATGCTAGCACCACCAGTGCTCATGGTAAAATGGCAACAGTCCGAAAACATGTCACAGATCTGGCTCAGGGAGCATGGGCTCTTGCTGCCTCAGAACCCATCACCGAGAATCTATCAGTCCAGTGAGGGCACAGCTGCCCTGCTTTCTTAGTGATCATCCAGCTGCTGGCCTCTTTTGCCAAAAACATCTTCCTGCAGCTTTCTAAAATGAGGGGCCTGAGAGGGAAATTAAAACTCCTTTTATACTCCTTCCTCATACTTTACTGATCACGTGATGGGTATGGAATTCTGGATTGAAAATGATTTCGCATTTCAACTTAGAAGGTGATGCTCCACTATTGGCTAAGCTTATAATGGTAGCATTGAGGAGTCTAAAGCCCTCCTGACTCCTTACCGTTTGCTTTTTATCCCTGGAACATTTAGGGACATTTCATTACACTGTGATGTTTTGACATTTGGCAAAAATATAGCTTCATGTTGCCATCCTTGCTTTAATTATGTTGGGTACTCATTTTCTTCATTTCTCAGAAATCTACCATATTTCATTGATAACTTCTCCATTTTCGCTGTTATTCTTTTTTTTTTTTTTTAAGATTTTATTTATTTGTCAGAGAGAGACAGAGCACAAGCAGGAGCTGAAGGCAGAGGGAGAAGCAGACTCCCTGCTCATCAGGGAGCCCAATGTGGGACTCGATCTCAGGACCCTGGGATCATGATCTGAGTTGAAGGCAGATGCCTAACCGACTGAGCCACATTGTTATTCCTTCCTTTTTTATTTTTATTTTTTTAAAGTAGACTCCCAGGGCTCAAACTCACAACCCTGAGATCAAGACCTGAGCTGAGATCAAGTCAGACACTCAACTGTCTGAGCCACCCAGGCAGCCCTCTCTTATTCCTTTCTTGAAGGCATTTTTAGTTAGATGTTGATGTCCAACTTGATTGTCTAAATTGTTTATATTTTCTCTTCCATTTTTCCAACTTTGTTTTGTTGTTATCCTATTTGATGTTTTGTAAAGAGTATGTTTCCAATTATTTTAATTAAGTTATATTTTCATTCACCTGAAATACTCAGTTTAGAGTTTTTCCTTCCTTTTCTACTTCAGTCTGTGCATGTTGTCTGTTCAGTAGTGTCATTTTGATCAGAAGGTTCTCCAGAAGGATAAAGACACAAACAAAACAGATAAACCCACAAGACTACAAAAGTCTTGAAACTCTTGAAATACACATGGTACTCTTCTACTCAATGTCCCCTTTGTGGCCACGGGAGTTGAGATATTCTTGTAGCCCTAGTGGACCACACTGAAGTTTTTATCCTACCTCTAAAGTCCTGATTCAACCAGAAGTTTCAGGAAAGAACTGAGTTGTCACTGAATCCCTAAATGGGAGGGGTATGCAATCATTGGAACCAAATGGATGAGCAAAGCCTGAACTAGTAACTCTTTTAAAACATTGATTCAGACTATGGAAAATCAGCATTCCAGAGTGGGGAAAGTGTAGAATCATGACCCTTCTGCTCAGTTTCAGAATTAAAAGCCAGAATGCATCACTTTTTACCAACTCCAGAGGATCAAAAGAACCACTGAAAAGATTACTGTTCTTGTAAATTTTCTTACTGGCAACCCAAGCTCAAAGTGTAATGGTAGCCAGATGCATGTACCTACACTCTGTTGAGATAAATTTTCACGAGGAAATATATTTTTTTTTTCTGTTTTTTTAATTCTTTGGGGTGTTGAGATCTGGAATTCATAACTGTAGATCTAAGAATGCTAAAGCCTTTCAGCTACAGTTCCCTATTTAAAAGATGGATTCCAAATTGGCATTTATCTCCAGTTCCAGAGTTGGAGAGTGGGGAGCAGCTTATAAGTGCCACGCTGCCAGGAACAGAAGGGCTCCTGTGGTCAAAGAGACCAGGAGAAAGCAAAAACAGAGGTTGTCAGGTTGTCCGAGAATTATGTTTCAAATATGCACCTTTCTGTCTTTATAGACACAAGAGTAAAAGAAAAAGTGTTGTATGGGGCGCCTGAGTGGCTCAGTTGTTAGGCCTCTGCCTTCAGCTTGGGTCATGATCCCAGGGTCCTGGGATCAAGCCCCGCATCGGGCTCCTGCTCCGCGGGAAGCCTGCTTCTCCCTCTCCCACTCCCCCAGCTCGTGTTCCTTCTCTCGCTGTCTCTCTCTGTCAAATAAATAAATAAAATCTTTAAAAAAGAAAAAGAAAAAGTGTTGTAAAGGCCCTATTCGCTCTGAGTATGAGGGTCTTTCTGTATTGTGAGTCCGCCCATTGGGAAGTCTGATTTCAGTAAATCACGTAGAAGGCCGCTTGACAACTCTTTTTCACCCATTCTTTAGCTTCACTCCAGAGATGCAAACTTACTAATTCCATCAAGACCAAATATTTCCATTAGGATAATACCACATATCCCATAACTGTGTTATCACACTGCAGGGAATTTATTCCACAGAAATAATTCTAGAGAAGAAAATATAGTTTTACCTGTTCTTTGCAGCAAAATTATTCATAATTGCAGAACTACTAAGATGAACCTTTGTGTCACACAAGGGGAGTGCGATATAAACTATGCCATTTCCTTAGTGAGTCAATAACAACATTAACCATTAAAATCATGGAACAGTAAGAAGAGAGATTTGCAGTTAAATTTGAGTGAGAAAAGAAGAACATGAAATATCACCTATATAATGATAACAAATTTTCAAATGTATTTATATGGACCATGATGAGAAAAAATGCAAAAATAAAAAGTATTTATCAGCAGTTACTGGCGGAAATTTGGTTGGTCTCTCTTTGTTGTTATTTGTCAAATCATGACTGCTGTGGAGTCTAATTCTGGAACAACTGCTCTGCAGAGAAGCAATCAGGAGTCCCTGGTATCTGGGAAGGGAACCCCTTTGCAGGTGTGTTTCATGGTATACTAGTTAGGTCTAGGATGTTAAGGCATTCCATGGTAACGATACAAAGCAAAACAATAAAAAAGTATTGTTGCCCAAATGAATGTTAAATCCATTTGCTCTCAAAAACGTTACTGTGGGCCCCCTTTGACGTTCAAAATGCCAATATAGAACATGAAATTCTGAGAAGTGAAATAAATATGGAGCCTTTTCAAGACACCTCAGGCCACAATTCCATCCCCTCTGCCAGCCCCATCTCCCTCTCCTTCCCCCCCCCACCCCCCCCCCACACACTCACACACACACACACTCACAGAGGCATTCTGTAGGACTGGTGTCCTGTTGAACAAGCTGTGGGTCATTTCTGATTGTGACTCCCGCAGTCCCTTCCCTCCGCCAGAACTAAATAAACACTTCTGCGGTGTTCATAGTCTAACGGGGTAGTGAGCAATTTCTTTTCATCTTTCAAGGTCTCACTCGAATGTCACATCCTCTATGAGAACCTTCCCAACCCCTCCAGGCAGAACTAATGTTCCTTCCACTTTTCTCCCATTCCACTTTGCCTTTTGTTATGGTGCACTTTATTCTTTGGCAAGTATTTGTGTTTGCTCTTCAGCTGTAAGAGCAAATTTCAGTCCTTGCTGTGCTTCGGAATCAACCGAGGACCTTACTTATAGTACAGATGCCCAGGCACCACCCCCAGAGATTCAGTTTCCTAGGGTCCGGGGTGAGACCTTGGCAAGGTCTGATGAGGACCACGGAGAGAGAGAATCAGCTCCTGAAGGCCAGGTGTGAGTTGTACTGATCTTTGTTATTACTAGCACCTGTCACTAGTGGCCAGGCACAATCTTTTGCTAAATTAATGTGCCCTAGCAAGAAAAGAGGAAATGCTTACTTAAAAATTGTTTGTCAAATTCCTCTTCGTGAAATAACACGTTTTGAATAGCTAGGTTCCTTCGTTTGCCTTGGTGATGGAAAGACGGCTACTAAAGCATCCTGGAGATGAGAGAGAGAACTCGTAACGTCAGCATGTGGGAGACCGTGCAGAGTGGTCCTCTGGGGAGAACTGGCATGTCCAATGTTTCAGTTTGCCTCGATGCCACACATTACTATTGCTCTCGAACCTTAAGGAAAGAGTATTCCAGCATAAGGCTCGAAAGTTCAAATGGGCAGGGCCTGGGCTGGGCTATCCCTTGAGTTTTGCCCAAAAGGAAGGTAAGGCCAGAGCCTGGACTAGGGCGAGGGGAGCATGGTGCACGCCTAGGACACCAAAAAACTCTGTAATCAAGATAAATACTATTTAAATGCCATATTTGAAGAAGCCAAAATGGAAGCAAAAATAAAAATCTGTGATCAACAAAATACCAACATTTTAAATAAAAACAGAATCAGTCACAGCTGTGTGCCTAACCCTACTAGAGCCTGAGGCAAAGGAAAAAACCAGTGATACTGAGTCTGTCTTCATTTAAAACTTTGGTATTATGTTCATCATGGAGTTTTGGGTTCATTTTGATTTTTGAATATATTGCACTAAATAGTATGTACCAGAAGCTTTACTTATCTTGATCACTGAAGCGTTTGGTGCCCCCTCCAGTTTTGTGTCTGAAACCCCTAACTTGCTATAACTTAGTCCCAACCCTGAGCTGGACACTTGAACACTCCTCTGAAATCGGTCTTCCAACTTTGCAAAGGATGCTGTTTGAGAACATGCATGTGAACATGCATGCCTCGTTACACTCCAAGGAAGGGAGTTAACCAGCAAATTGCTCGGATGATAAGGTATAACCCAACATCTATAGTCACAGAATTTCTTAAAGAAATAATACTATTTTTTGATAGTGGAAGGCTTCAGACTGATCTGGAAAAGGATCCCCACTGGACTGAAAAAGGATCCCCCTTGAAGCAGACTGCCTGCAACCCCAGTCTGGGGCTTGTCTTGGGAGTGGCAGAAACTGGAAAGGAGGGTGTTGAAACAGGGCAAGAATACACCAACGGTCTGCTGCAACAGTGGCCAGCCTCTGAGACAGAAAAGCCAGGAGCCCCGATACTGGATCAATGCCTTGGGCACAGAACTTCAAATGCCCCAGTGCAGGGAGACGTCTGCCTCCGAGCCCCCGAGGGTTTGTTAGGGTGAAATACAACCAGGGCTTCTGGTCTACAAAATATGGATGATGCACTTACACTGTTTGATGTATATAAACCATTTTCTCTTGGGGATCAGCGCAAACAACTATTCAGATTCCCCACATGAATAATGTGTTTCTTTCCTCCCTCCCCACACATTACTTCAGGGTGAAAATTTGAGGAGTAGATACCCTTATGGGGGCTGCAAAGATTTTGCCAAGAGGAGAACGTAGCAGAACCACCACCCTCCACCCTGCCAAAAAACCCAACTATTGTTGGTCTATCAGCTGGTAGCAGGATTCCTTTCTACTAGGGTGGAGAAATGTTTTGGGTTTGTAGGGAGATACCTTGGTGGGTCCTTTTGGTTGGAGTGAGTGAGCACCCATCGTGGCCTGGATAATCAGGGCAAACCAGAGGGAGCCACGTTGCGCTGCCTTGGAAAGTGGGAGAAGCTGTGAGTTTCAGGACGTTGCCATGAGGCATGGAATGCCCTGCTGGAGAATGGGCACGAGAGGGAATGCTATAGGGGAGGTGGAAAACAGGACCAGTGCCTTTGGGGCTCGGGGAGCCTGGCTGGTGCCCTGTTTAAAGTTACCTGCGGCGTGCTGCTTTGTGCATTTACAGCCTCACGCTCCCTCACTCCACCACCAAATTCGTCAATAAAAATCTCTCTCAACACGAGTGGCTTTTGCAAATGGTGGTTTGAAAGCAAAGTACCACGAAACCAAACAGGGTTAGTTAGCATTCTGCGTTTGGGTTGCTAGTGGGGTGAAAGAGGAGTGAAATGAATAGTCAGAGATCGTGAACTTCGGGGAAAATGGAACGAAACTGAAATAAAACACAGAAGCAAGAGGAGATAAGAAGAAAGAAAAGCCCTTGAAACTCCTTGGCCTGTGGCGGGTGGGGGATGGAGAAACTGGGAACCAGGGTTGTTCCTTGCGGGGGAGCGAAGCTCCAGCCACCCCATCTCACTATTACAGGAAAAGGTGACCCCCAAAGGTGGGCTGAGGTGAGGACTTCCAGGTGACTGACATAGAAATGAGAGTTTAAATGCCATCACATGTCATATAATGGCATAATAGAGTTTCTTTTCCCAGAATAATAATGCACTTGACAAAAGGCTTTTACATGAGTAAAGAGAACATAATTTCTGAATATTTAATGCAAAATTGCCATAGAATAAAATGATCATTAAATATGTAAATGCTATTTACACGTGCTTATTGCTCCCATAACTCATCTCTTATATAATGAGATCTCTGCGCCCTAATTTGTTACTTGGTCATGGGCTCCACAAATCAAAATCTGGGACAGCTCTTCATAAAGCAGCAAGTTGATGAAATGCACAAAAAATATCTCCTTTCTGTGCTAACAGGAGGTTTCTGAATTTGGCCTTTTTGCTCTTGATCCAAGGAGGAAAGATGGAGACCAGCACCCTCCCGGGGATGTGTGTAATGCCAGGTGGCGAAGGGCCGTTCGGATCAAAGAGAAGCCCAAATATCCAGTCTCAAGTAGGCCCCAGGGGTCTCCTTAGTCTCCTTTAATGTACTACTAAGCCAAAGATTAAGAAAGTTTTAAAAATGGTCCTTTGATCATCACAAGCGAGCCAATTTTCTGCTTTCTCGTGAGGGCTGCTTAGGTGCTATTTATTATTTTAAAAAAAGAAATAAAGTGAAGCTGGTAAGAGCAGCCTCCCTCATACTGACCCTCATTATTGTGCCTTTTTTTTTTTTTTCATTTTCATCCAAGGGACCAAGGCCTGCTATTGAAAGTGCAGTCTGGGCCAGGAGCACCTGTCACCCAGAACTCCTGCCTCAGAATCTACATTTTTAACAGATTCCCTAGATGGATTGTATACACATCTGTGGTGGTTTTATAACGGTGTCAGTTTGGATAAAATGGCCCCAAATTAGGGTGCGTCCTGCTCGAAGGGCTCTCCTGGCTGCCGCTCTCCCCACAAACATGCGGCTGGGTCTGCGCTTTTCCCTGCTCTCTCCACCTCCATCTCCAGCTCTTCTCTCCACTGTCAGCCCTACTAATGAAAGGAACTCCAAGGCCGCCTCCGGACCCAGCAGCCACAGCCTTCCATAGACATCGGCATCCCTTCTTCCCACTGGCTTCCGAGATTTCCCTGAAAGCTCCGACTCGTTCACACATGCTGAAGCTTCAGGAAGTTTCCTTAGTGACCTTTTTGATTCCCTGGTTCCACTTACTGGACCTCACTTCCCAGCTCATCCCGTAATTATAATGGGTTCAATTCCTGTAGTCAACCCCTTACTCTTTATTACTCAATGTGGTTTTGCTTTCCTGGTAGAACACTTACTAGTAATGCATTATAATTCAGAAAGCACTGGTCTAGGTTATAGATGTGATTAGCAAGAAACATTGCAAGTTATCCATTTTCAGCAAGCCCACTGGCCCCATCCCTGGAGGGTTTATCTGAATGAAGTATGTGCTTTCCAAGCAGTGGCATAGGGAGCTTTGGAAGTCTCTGGTAATTTTTGTAAGTACTCCTTATTTATATGAGAACTGGTTAAGTGGAGACAGTTTAGGAAAGCTGTTGAGTCCCTTTAGCTAGGTTGGATGTTTCAGCTCAGAAGCGGAAAAGATGAGTTGTTCTGACTTTGGACACTCGATCCCAGTCCTTAAAAGTTTCCCTGGTGCATTTTTGAGTGATTGTGAGCTCTTTGAGCTCTGTGTTGATTAGGTCTCTTTCATGTGCAAGTGATAGAAACCAACTCAAAACCAGCCCAAAGTGGTTAGAAGTACTGTTTTTTAAATTATTTTCTCCCTTAACTAAATTTTTTTTTTGGTTGGGGAATGGCTGCTGGAGACAGTTCCTGGGTCTAAAGTCCAATGGCACACAAAAAAAAAAAAAAAAAGAAAAGAAATCTTTCTGGCCATGTAGGCAAAAACTCTGGGACTATCCTGATAGGATCTGATGGACTCACTTATGTCACCTGCTTCTCCCTGATCCAACCACCTGGCCAGAAGAAAGGATGCTCTGATGGTCCAGGCCTAGGTCATAGGCCTACGTCTACCCTAGAAGGTACGATTGGAATAGTCTCTACCGGAAGCACCCTGTAGTCCTGGGAACTGAGTGCAAGTATGGCAGGGGTGGTTTTCTACAGGAAGAATAAGGAATTGCTGTAGGCGGACACAAATCCCCACTGGCACCATAATGAAATGAATAGATGGTCGCTCGAAGCTCATACTATAACATGCTTTGGATTTTTCTGCTAGGTTTCTAGAGAAGAAATAAGAATATCATGGCCTCTAAATTTACAACTCATCAAATGTTCATTGTTGAAATTTTAGAAAGTGTAAGAAAGCATAAAAAAGAGGGGAAAAGAAATCACAGCAATCTTACCACCAAGTGAAAAATCATTGTTATTGTGTAGGCAAGTAAACTTTTTTCCAAGTAATTTACTAAAGAGTATTTTCCATATCATTAAATATCCTCCTCCACTGTGCTTTTCAAAAGATGCATAGTTTTGCATTGTATGCTCCTGCTACACAGCCAGTCCCATATTATAGATGTCTTTATTGTTTCTAAATTATGAATACAATGTATAAAATGCTTACATGTCAATCTTTGCCAATATCTATAATAATTTCCACAGGATAAATGTCAAGCAGAGAACTCACTAGGTTAAAAGGTATCAACATTTTCCCAATTTCCAAGATTTTGCTACCCATAAATGTATCTATTTATGTTTCTATCAGACGTGCATTTTGCTGCTTCCTCAACAGTGATTATTAAAAGTTGTATTTTAAGCTTGCCAATTCCATAAGCAAAAATGTCACTGTAGCTTTCCTTGATATAACTTTGTGACGTTAACACACTTGTTTGTGTGAATATTGGTGTTTCTGTATTTTTGTGTGTTGTACGTGACTACTCGAGGTTGTCCATTTAAGACATCAGAGTATTTATCTTTCCCTTTTAGTTTTGTTAGACTCTTTGTGTACTAGGGACATAAATTCTTTATAATATACATTATAAATATTTTCCCTAGTTTAATATGTACTTTTTAATTATTTTTTAATGGAAATTCAGATGTTTCCTTTTTTTTTTTTTGTAGACTGAGCAGCCTTTCCATTTATGTAACTTGCCTTTTGTATCATTATTAAAATGCCCCTTTCACTGCAATAAAGGGGGGGGAAAACAGAAGAAAAAAATGGAACTCTCAAAGTTCCATTCCAGGCCTTCTGTGCTATTCAACAGTTAATCATAGCTATTTTGTTCCCCAATGATATGAATTATACTTGCTCTGTTGCTGTCCCTCCCAATCTCTTCACCCAAGAAGGCAAAAGTTGTTGATAGCCATTTGTGATATAAAATAATGTTATTTTGCACTGCATTTCCCATGTGAATTTGGGTTTCTTTTCATTTGGGTTGTTCGTTTCCACTGATAAGTGTGTCTGTTCTAGGCCCACCGCTACTTGGTAGTATATTTTATTTGCTGCAGGTGTAAGTCACATCTTACTATTTTGATTATGTAAAATTTGGCTACTATTTTATCTTTTCTTTTGATACACCATAGAATAATTTTGTCAAGTTAAACAAGTCCTTCTGAGATTTTTATTGGAATTGCTTCAAACTTATGAATTAATTTGGGGAAAAAGTCTTTGTTTCCATTAAGTAAGATTTCATATCCCTCTCTTTTCCTCAAAGAACATCATCTCCCAAACTGAATACGCTTTAAGCTCCACAAAACCGTGATACCTTTCCTCCCACATTTAGAAATCTCAGGCTTGGGGCTGACAGCAGTAAAATAGTTTATTTTTCTTCTTTCTGGTCAATAATCCACTGATCCTTCTGGCATCGCCAAGGCTTTCCAGGGAGGACAGGGGAACTCTCTGTAAAACTCTTCAGAGCCCAATGAGATCTGACCTTGATCTCCAGCCCTGCCATGAGAAAGAGAGGAGCTAATAAGGTCCTCCCATATTCTGAGCTCTTCAAGGGAAAAACACATCTTGCAGACACTCAGGCTGACAGGCTCCTCAAGGAAAACTGGCCAGAACTCAACAATGGCAGAACTGGTCATTTTCCTCCAGCTCAGAGCAAATTCTTTTAAAGCAGCAGGAAATGAAATGGTATTCACACTATCAATTACCTCAGCTGTTTACCTAACGAATTCAGCTGCAGAGACAGCCATTTTCAAGACCAAAAGAATATAATAAGCCCACGGTAACCATGCAGTAACAAGCACCTTGGCAAACTCAAGGTCTGAATTCACACGATTACAGTCTAGCTGCCAGGAAGATGCCATCCCGTCATTGACTTATAATGCCCTGTTATTTATTGGGATAATTATGCTTTTCTACCCTTCAGGGGCCCAGAATCAGAGAAAGTCAGCAATTTATTATTATTCATTCAGCATGTGAGCAAATTTCAAATTAGAATAGATCTCTCCACGATCTATTATACTGTGTGGAGGCACTCTGCAGGCTTTGGTCCCTACCCCTAAAGATTACAGGGACTTAGAGGCATTGTAGGAATCCGTGGGCAGTCGGTTCTTCTAAGTTCAGGGAAACAAATTTCTGTTTTGTCCAGAACTCTCCCTCTCTGCCCCCAAATGTTGGCATCTTGTGCTTGCTCTTTGAGCTGCCTTGTAATATTGTACTCAGTAAAATGAAATTTTAAAATAGCATTACATCTCTTCTGCACAACCCTGCAAAGGAGTTATTATTGCAGACGAGGGAAGGGAGGCTCATAGTAGTTATTAGATGACTTCTTTGGTAGACGCAAGTTAATAATTTTCTTTTCACTGAACATAATTCACTTGTTTGCTTATCTAACTACCCACCAGGCTTCCAGGTCCTTGAAATCCAACATCTTCTAGCTACATATCAAATGCCTCTGGCTCTGGTATAGGTCCTGACATATAGTGGGAACTTAACAATTGGCTAGAAATTAGCAAAGGGCTCTGATCCAGTCACAGCGCTAATGATTATTATTAACCTTGTGAACTTGGGTCTATCACTCTCCTCTGACCTTGATTTTTCTCATCTCTGAAGGGAGATCATCATACCAAACTTTTCTTTCTCTTTCTTACAAGTTTTTTTTTTTTTGGAGGGGAAGAATTAAATGAAATCTAGTGGAAGAGACGGCTTTGAAATAAATTATGAAGTATGGATAAAATGATATCCATTGTATTAAATACTTCTTAATAGAAATTGACTAGATTAGAAGAGGCCATTATGAATCATTTTCTTATGCCTCTGAATATGCAGATCAGAGCTGCTTTTGTGTTATCAGGGTTTACTGAGTCTACTCCAGTGGGCCCTTCTTTCTGATGGGTGGTCTTTAGGCTCAGGGCCCTTTTGAGTGGTGCAGGGGAAAGATCTCTGAATACAGAATCAAAGTATTCAGGCTTAATACCTATTTGACCACTAATAAACCATATGGTCAAGTTATTTAAGCCCTGGGTTTCAGTTGGTATTTTCATTTCAATGAAATGATGATGCTGATCATGTTGGGGGTCGTGCATATGGAGAGAGGGAGTGGGGTGGAGGAGATTGGGTACATCGTCTCCAAATTTTGCTGCAGCTTTGTTATTCCACGTTTTCACCTTTGTGACTCTGAGGTCTCATCGTTAATATCCAACTAGAGTTCAGTGAGAGCGCAGTTGAATAAGGTGGAATGCTCCGGGTTTGAGGCATGTGTACAGGCACAGAAGTCCCTGATAAAGAGTGAGAATCGAGATTACCGCTTCCCCTTCTCGCCCTAAAAGGAGAAACCTTTGACATAGGGCAGCTGGGAGTAAATCCTGCTCTGGACTCGGAACTGCTTCTGCAGGAGCCGAGGTAAATTCGACTCCAAATCTATCTCGAAGTGCCTTCCAAATTGGAGGGCTTCCTAAGGAGCTTGGAGCTCAGGCAGCCAGGCTTCACTGGCAGGGTCTGAGCTGCTGACTTCTTCGGGGTGGGGAGGGTACCCATGGGGGCGGTGTCACGGGCGTCCCCCTGAACTTCCCGAGGCCAACCCAGATTGTTAGCCCACAACTGCTTGAGTCCTGCTCTGACCATTCCTCTAGTTCTGTCTCCTCCCGGGTCCGCCCAGGCTCCATTCTTCTCCATTTTCCTAATGAATCTTGCCCAGAAGTTGCAATTCTGCTCCTGCCGTATCTCTTAGAAACTCCTCACCTTCTCTGGCAGGCTTTGAATTTAGCTGCTTACTCAGAGGATAGGGTCTAAAACACAACTGGCTTCCGTAGCAGTAGGACTAATGCAAATTTCATAAAAATCCAAGTCTCATCTTCTCTGTTGTATGTCACATGAGTTTCACGTGATTCACGCAAGTTGCCGTACTTTACCTCAAGAAATCGATGCTTCGTGCGGAAAACAAAAATGTCCCCTTACAAGGTTTTCCGTGGGCACTTTTCCTCCATCAGCCACGTTACTGCACTTCCTCAGGACTGGTTCGTTACGGACCCTGAGGAGGCCTGATTCATATTCATGGGAGGAGAACACAAGCCTCTAAAGACAGCTGGAATGTAAGGGTGAAGAAAAAATGCCTTGAGGAGACATTTCAGCTACAGAGTACAGCTCAGAGCCACCAAATCTCTGAGAAAGGTGATGATGAAAGACAAAAACATTTTTTAGTCATGGGTTTTATCGGCTAAACCCCAGGGATTAGTTCTTGGTGGTAGAAGAATGTGAGTCACATGGGCAAGCGGCCTGCTCAGTAATTTTAATGACCTTTCCTATGAATAAAGTAGTTTTATTACTTTGTACCTTTGCTGAGGGCTTAGGGCCCAGGAAAAGGCAGGCAGGGCAGAGAAAAATAGTTAGCTTTGACTTCCGTGGTAGAAAATGTATTCCCCAAATAATCACACGGGGCTGAGCTATTTAAAAAAACAAAACAAAAAAAAAAAAACCGCTGGAAATGATGGAGATCCAAACTCAGCTGGGGTCTGAGTACTGTCCTGTCACGTTATATCTCCTTTTAGATTGCTGCCTTCCGGTGTTCAGAGTGGCTATTTCAGGTCTTCTCCACAAGTCTCCAAGCACCCCATGCCACCTCCCACGTGGACTCCCCAAAGATGACCTTGAGTCCAAAGTCATAGTGCAAGGAACAACCACCAAATCAGAACCCCCTTGACTTCTGTCACATATAAACTCAGCGTGGCTGGTACCCATTAGTCAGCTCGTGCTGCTGTAACAAAGTAGCACAAACTAGATGGCTTGAATAACAGAAATGTATTGTTTCACAGTGCTGGAGGCCAGAAGTCCAAGATCAAGGAGGGGCTCCTTCTGAAGGTGCTAGTGAAGAACCTGTTCCAGGCTTTTCCCCTAACGCCCGGTGGTTTGACAATGTCTGCAGCCTCCCCGTGATTTCTGCCTTCATCTTCACATGGCATCCTCCCTGTACGTGTGCGTCTCTGCCGAAATTTTTTCCTGTAAGGAAATCAGACATATTGGATTAGAGGTCCACCATGTCCAGTATGACCTCATCTTAACTAATTACATCTGCAAGGACCTATTTCCAAGTAATGTCACATTTTGGAGGTACTTGGGGCTAGGACTTCAACTTATGAATTTTAGGGAGACACAGTTCAATCCATAACAGGTCTCCATGCTGATCTTTCCAGAAGTACCTTTCTCTTCCATGTGGCTACTCCCTCCACAGATGTTTTGGAGACCAACAATTCCTGCCTCCCCTAGAAGCACCCCTCTTCATTAGGTGCCCTTGCTCCCTTTATATCGACCCTCCTAATCGGCCTTTAAACAAATTCACTTCTCTCCCTTCTGAAGAACCAGCTGCAACCAGAAAAGCTTTCCCTGGCCCTCACGTCCCACTTCAGGCTTGGACCTGCGCCCTGTTTTCCATCACCGCCTCCATCCACTCCCTCCGTGCGCGGTCTCTGTTCGCCCTGTAGTGTGGCTTTCACCCTCAGTGCTTCACTGACACAGCTCTTGCTGAGACCCGTGGTTGCCTTCCTTCTGCTATGGGCTGCTCTGGCTGCGTCTTACCTGGCTGTTCATCATGGCTTAACATTGGCTTTAACACTAACCTACCCCCGACTTCTGGAAAGGCTCACCTGTTTCAGCTTCCCCAGCTCCTCGTTCTCCTGACGCCATGTTGTCTGGGTTTCTCCCTACCTCATTTGCTGCTACAACACAGGCACCTTTGTTGGCTCTTCTTTCTTTGGCAGGTCCTTAATATGTCAGCTCTTTTCAGGGTCCCACTCTCAACCCTCTAAGACTCCCTCCTCCTGTGATCTCTTTTACCACCGAACTCCAATAACCATCTGTATGCTATAACTTTCTTTTTTTTTTTTCAGATTTTATTTATGTATTTGAGAGAAAGAGAGCACGAGCAGGGGGGTGGGGCAGAAGGAGAAACAGACTCCCTGCTGAGCAGGGACCCCCCCCCCACCCCCACCCCAAGTCAGGGTTCGTTGATCCCAGGACTCTGAGATCATGACCTGAGCCCAAGGCAGCCGCTTAACCAACTGAGCCCCCCAGGCGCCCCTCTAGGCTATAACTTTCAAATATACTTCAAGCTCCAGTGGTTCTCCTGAGCTCCACATGTCTAATTACCTGCAGACATCTTCAGGTGGATAACCCCAGCCACCTCAAACTCTTGTTTGTTCCAATCTGAATTCATCACAGACAATCCAAATCTAGTTCTCTCTCTATGCCCAATATCTTAATCAACAGTACTATAGTTTTACCTAGTGTTTAAGTCTTGGATTCTTCTTCACTCTTTCCTTTCCCATACATCACAACTCACCACACATATTGTTTAGATTCTCTCTTATTTTTTTAATTCTGCTTCTCGCAGTGGCTTATTCAGGTTGGGGGCATCATTTTTCCAGACTACCACAGCAGCCTATGGACAAGTCTCCGTGCTTTGATCTTACAGGATTCTAGTCCATTCTCCACAGCACAGCCAGAGTGACCTTTCACAGTGCAATACCACAGTGCAAAAGAGATGTTCAATGCTTTCCTTGCTCTACAATTAAAATGCAAACTCCTTAGCCCTGGAGTTTCACAATCTGCCCTGTGCTGGACTCCTCAGCATCACTGCTGAGTATCCTAATGGAAAGCTCCAATCTTTCTGAAGCGCTTGCAAATCCCCAGTGCACTGTGATTTCTCTCACTTTACAGCCGTTATGTCTGTTTCTGCTGCTGCAGGAAACATCCACTCACTCTTCATTCCTTTCTCCCTGCACTACCAGCTCCTCAACTAGGAAACTCACCCCCAGAGCTGATAGAAGAAGTCCTCCATTTTCTCACCAAACAGGTTCCTGCCAGTATTTCTAACTTCACCACATTGTGTGTTACAATTGCATACACATTCATAAATTCCTTGAAGACTAGGACTTTGCAAACTATGGAAAAGAAATAGCCCTGGTTCAGAGCACATAGCACAGGGATTGGGATATAGTAGTTGTTCAATAAATGTCCATTAAATAAAATGAGTGGATCATGCCTCCAGAAATATTCAACTTAGCCATATTCAACTTAAACAGCAAAACCAGAGGCAGCACACTGATCATTTTGAAACCCCCACCAAATACTCTCAAATGCAGATAAGTTCAAAAAAATCAGAAAGGTCCCCCAAAGATAGAATATGTGGATAGCTTTTAAGGACATATTTTGTTGACAGTTTTAAAATACTACCTAGGTGTTTACAATGCATACTCAAGGTAAAATTTGGAAGAAAATATAAATTCATCTTCATTTGCACATTGATTTCAAAAAAGAATCCTCCTACTGTTCTTGGTAGTCAAAAGCCCTACGAGACAGACTTACTGGGATCTGTGTGTAATGAAAATGAAGACAGTGACAGATTTATGCTGCTAGGAGAAGCACATTCAAGGCTGCTTCTGTCACCGTCTCTGAAGGAAGTCTCTGGACAATCCTAGAGGGTTTTAAGCTAGCATAGTAAAATAACATGAAGAGTATGGCCTTATAATTCTTCTCTTTGTAATAATTCAAGGTAAGATTGAGCCTCAGAGGGAGGGGAGACTGCTTGAGTCTATAACCTAATAATGACAAATTCTGCCAACTCTTCCAGCAGAATGTACCCCAAATCTAGTTACTTTCCACCACCCTCTCTGCAACTCCTTTGGGTCTAATCACCATCATATTTTGCCTGGATTATTTGAAAAGCTTCCTAACATCTGCCCTGGCACTTTCACTTTGTATTCTTAATACAATAGTTAAGGGGATCCTACTAAAGGAGAAATGGTAACTTTTCACTCCCGTGTATAATTCATAACAAAAGGCTGATAATGAGCTTCAAGATCTTAAAGAGCAGCCTCCCCACCTCCAGCCATAACCACTCTGACCTCCTCCCCTGCTGCTGCTCCTTCATTGTCCACCCTTGCCACATCTACCTCCTTGTCATTGTTCACACACTTCCGCATGCTCCTGCCTCAGGGCCTCTGCACTTCCTCTTCCTTCAGTCCAAGTGTACCCTCCAAATAGCTCCATGACTGGCTATCTGCCTCCCGAGATCTTTGCTGTGATGATTCCCTTTCAGTGGTGTCTCCTCTGTTCACTGTATTTTAAATTACAATCTCTTTCCCCCACTGGCACTCCCTATAACCTTTCGTGCCTTGATTTGCTTTGTAGCACATCGACTTGTTGATGTGTTTGTTTCTATGGCTTGATTTTTCCACATTATATGTTCTTTGGGAGTTTCATCTGCTCTTGTTCACTGATGCATCCCCTGCATTTATAGCAGCACCTGGCATATAGTAGCCACTCAATAAGTGTGGGATGAAAATATAAAATCAAATTTGAAGACTTCTACTTTCACCAGAGTGGAGTAAGAGGGACCCGATTAATCTTAGAAAAACATTAAAAGGGGAAAAATATAGGAAAAAATGTTTCCAGATATTGGATAATGGGCAGCACAGGAAAGTTATCTGTGGGAGAAGGACACAAAACAAAATGAGACTCAAGATGGCTCCAATTTACTGCTTTGAGATCATTCATAGGGTGTAATGCAGGGAGAGCCCCAGCAGAATCCCTAAGTTGAAGAGACAGAGACAGAGTTTGGAGAGTTCAAAGTGGCTAGAATTCATAGGGAGGAGTAATAGAGAGGAGATCTCCATATATTTATCTATCTATCTATCTATCTATCTATCTATCTATCTATCTATCTATGTGTCTGTTTATGGAGAGGGAGAGAGAAAGAGTTCTCTGGAAATCTGCAGAGGATTCCCTTTGAATCTTCAGCTGGGTACTGGCCAGTGCATGCATGAGAGATCTACGTGAGGCCAGGAACAAAGAGCTGGAAGGATCAGATGGGACCCGTCCCCGGTGATCACATAGGGCCAAAAATAGTTTGTTTCCCACTAGCCAGAATGGAAAGACTTCTTAATACCTGGATCATCGAATATAAGGCTGGGCAAATAAGAACCAGAATAAAACTTGTTCTGAACTTATCTAAAAATGGTTAAAAGAAAACATAAACAAAGATCAAATTATTTCCAAGTAACTTAAATGTATCACTGAACAAATCCCCACATTATTTAAGGGAATTCGTAATTCTCCAGCAAATCATAATGTTAAATTTAAACATCTGACATCCAACCAAAAATTAATAAGCATGCAAAAAAGCAGGAAGTTTAACCTATAACAAGGACAAAAAGAAATCAACAGAAAAGATCCAGAAATCATACTGTTATAAGTTGAATTGTGTCCCCCTGCCCAAATTCATATGTTGAAGTCCTAACCCTCAGTACCTCAGAATGTGAGGCTATATGGACACAGGATCATTGCAGATATAATTAGGTAAGATGAAGTTATTAGGGTGGTTTCTAACCTAATATGACTGGTGCTCTTATAAAAAGGAAAATCTGAAGACATGAAGAAAGATGATGTGAAGAAACACAGATGATTACCATCTTCAAGCCAAGAAGAGAGTCCTGGAACAGATTTTTCCTTCATAGTCCTCAAAAAGGAACCAATCCTGCTGACACCTTGATTTTAGACTTCTAGCTTTTAGAGCTGTGAGATAATACATTTCTATTGTTTAAGTCACTTATTTTGTGGTACTTTGTTAAGGCAGCCCAAGCAAACTAATGCAGACATCGGTGGTAAAATGAGTAGAAAATGACATTATAAAAGCTAGTGTAAACATAAAGTATATGTTCAAGAAAGTAGAGGAAAACATGCACATAATAAGAAGAGACTTGGGAAATATGTTTAAAAGACTCAAGTTGAAGTTCTATAAATAAAAACTATATAATCCGAGATAAAAAAAAAACAAAACACATGGTGAGAATTAGTAACAGCTTCTACCTGTAGAAGAAAATATTAGTGAACTTGAAGACACAGCAATAGAAACAATTCAAGATCAAATGCACAGAACAAAACACACAAAATAAGAGCAGTATCAGTGAGTTGTGGGGCAACTTTAAGTAGCCTATCACACAGGTAACAAGAATCCTGCAAGGAGAAGTTGAGGAAGAACAAATATTTGAAGAAATAATGGCCCCTAATTTTCCAAGAAGCTCAAAGAATTCAAGCAGAAGAAACAAAAGAAATTATACTGTGGCAGATCATAATCAACTACTGTTAATTTAAAGCTAATGTTAATGAGAAAAAAAAATTTAAAGCAACCACGAGAGCAGAAAAGAAACATTATGTACACAGAGCAAAGTTAAGAGTGACAGCAGGCTCAGAAATAATACAAGCAAAAAGCAGTACAGAAATATTTTTAACATCTGGAAGGGGAGAACTACCAACATAAAATTCTATACCCAGCAGAAATATCTTTAAAAAAATGAAAGCAAAATAAAAGCAATGTGTAATGGCCCAGTTGGAAGCTACTCACACTGTGGGTTTGTGCTGCAACTAAATAACTCCAGGGTTAGGAAATTCTGATCTTCTAAAGGGGCTGCAAGAAATATGTCCAACTGTCCAACCTTTGTCTTAGAGACATAATCTCTATTATCTTGGTCGGGAAACCAATTTGGCCACTCCTCTGAAGAACAACATTTCTATTTTCCAGGTCTATTTGCTTGGAAACCTGAACAAGACAGCTAGGGGAAAAAAATAAAATAAGAACAACAAAAACCAACAAACTGTTACTAATTCTCCTCTGTTGAGAAAATGCACAGAAATGTAAGCAATCCCCGGTCACTTCTCTCCCAACAGTAATCAGAAATCTTTATGAACTTAATAACAAAAATTTAAAATACACAAAGTAAAACTGTTAGAAGTGAAAGGAGAAATAGATACATCTAGAATTATATAGAATATTTTAATCTTTCTCTCAACTGTTGATGGAACATGTACACAGAAGGATAGAAGACCAACTTGACCCAACTGATACTGGTAGAACACTCTACCTAGCAGCAGTAAAATAAATATATTTTTGCAAATATACCTGGGGCATTTACTAAGTTAGGCCATATACTGTTTGAGAGGATATTGAAAAGTTCTAAATGATATAAAATATGTTATCTGATCACAATAGAATGAAATTTAAATCAGTAACAGAAAGATATGTGGAAATTCATTAAATATTTGGACACTAAACAACATATTTCTAAATAATCCGTACATCAAAAAAAATCACATGAAGAATTAGAAATTATTTTGAAGTGAGTAGAAATGAAAACATGTTATATCAAACATATTGGGATGAAGCTAAAGCAGTGTTTAGAGGGAAATAGCCCTAAACACTAATATTAGAAGGGGAAGAAGGTCTCAAATCAAACCTAGGCTTCCACTCTAGAATCTAAAAGAGGAACAGATTAAAATCAAACAAGCAGAAATAATGAAATAAAAAGCATAAGAAGAAAGACTAATAAAATAGAAACCAATTTTAAAAATCAATAAAACCAAAAGCTGGGTCTTGGAGAAGATTAAAAAAAAAAAAGATAAATCTCTAGTCAGATTGACCAAGATAGCTAGGAAAAAAAAAAAAAACACTGGAAAAAACCCACAAATTACCAATATCAGGAATTAGAGTGGGGCCTTTCTACTCATAGTGCATTTATTAAAATGATAATATGGGAATAATATGAATGATTTTGTGGCAATAAATTTGGCAACTTATATAAAATGAACACATTCCTTGAAAATCATTGACTACCAAAGTTTATTCAAGAAGGCAACCTAAATAGATTTGTATCTATTATAGAAATTAAATTCACAGTGAAAAACCTTCCTGCAAAGAAAATGGGGCTAGTATCACTCTGTAAAACCTGACAAAGCCATTACAAGGAAACTACAGACCAATATTTCTCCTGAACACAGATTAAAAATGTATTAATAAAATTTTGGCACGTGATAATCAATAATATATAGAGGTATATTACAAAATGACCTAGTTGATTAACCACATTACTTAGAATAAAGGAATAAAGTCGCATTATCAGCTCGACAGGTACAGAAGAACATTTAGCAAAATTTAAGACCAATTTATAATTTTTTAAAAAAACTCTCAGAACACTAAGGAGGGAGAAAATTTCCTCCGTATGATAAAGGACATGTACAAAAATCATATAGCGAACATTATCATTTAAAGCCTATGTGGACCTAATATAGGACATAGGAATTCTGTTCCTAGATATTTACTCAGAGAAAATGAAATGTCATAGCAGTTTTTTGTGGTAGTTCTTTGCATTATTGCACCTATCTCCTCTCACTCTGCAGCTTGCTTTTCCCTTTTGTTTTTTTTGGGGGGGGGAAGATTTTATTTATTTATTTGAGAGAGAGAGCACGCAAGAGTACACGGGGGCAGGAGGGTGCGGGAGGGGCACAGGAGGGGTAGAGGGAGAGGGAGAAGCAGACTCCCCGCTGAGCAGGGAGCCCATCGGTGGGCTAGATCCCAGGACCCCTGTGTGATGACCTGAGCCAAAAGCAGATGCTTAACTGATACCCAGGTGCCCCACATTTCCCTCTCTTAATATGACTTTTGATAAATAGAAATTTGTAATCTTGAAGTAGTTCTGTTCATCAGTCTTTTCTAGTTGGTTTTTATGTGCTGATTAAAACATACCACCACAAATATGATATCATAAGCAAAACCTGGAAATGACCCAAATGTCCATCAAGAATTTACTAGATAAACAAATTATGGTATTTTTACATGACTACTGCTAAGCAAAGTGAAGAAACCAGGTACAAAATGATTTATACTATGTAATTAATTCTATTTATATGATGCTCTAGAACAAAGAAAATCAATTTCTGCTTCTTACAATCAGAAGGGGAGCAGGGCCTGAGAAGAGAAAGGGCAGGAAGGAGGTTTCTAGGCTGATGGAAATGTTCTATATCTTGATAGAAGTAGTTGTTCCGCAGATATATGCATTTGCCAAAACTCCTCAAACTGCATTTAAAATCTGTGCATTTTTATTGTATATCTCTATAGTGTAAAAATATTTTATTTTTTAAAAGCTTTATTTATTTATTTATTTGGAAAAGAGTGCACGAGCAGGGGGCAGTGAGAGGGAGAAGCAGACTCCCCACTGAGCAGGGAGCCTGATGTGGGGCTCGATCCCAGGACCCCGAGATCATGACCTGAGCTGAAGGCAGATGCTTAACTGACTGAGCCACCCAGGCGCCCTTAAAAATATTCTAAAGAAATGCCTCCTCCTCCCCATCTATGAAAACATGCAGTAACAGGATCAAGAACTTGAAGCTATGGCATAAAAGGAACAGGATGAGTGTGAATCAGACTCAGATAAATAAGATAGATGAGGGGCGCCTGGGTGGCTCAGTCGTTAAGCGTCTGCCTTCGGCTCAGGTCATGGTCCCAGGGTCCTGGGATCGAGCCCCGCATCGGGCTCCCTGCTCAGCGGGAAGCCTGCTTCTCCCTCTCCCACTCCCCCTGCTTGTGCTCGCTCTCTTGCTGTGTCTCTGTCAAATAAATAATAAAATCTTTAAAAAAATTAGATAGATGAGTATCTCGTCTAGCTTTTTAGAGCATGTGAATATCTTCCCTTGGCTAATAGAAAGAAATGCACTCAGTAGGGAAAATGACTCATTATTGCCCAGTGGCTTCCTGCCCAACAGCAAACATTGATCTTTTTGAAGTTTCCAGAGGCTCTTGTGTATAGGTCCTGCACTTTGTATCCAAGAAAGAAGGGCTTGGGACTGAGCAGACATTTACCCAAGCTGAAGATTTGACGAAAATCAAGTGTCAAGTGTTACTTAGATGAGATAGAGCTTCTGCAGCCGTTTGGCAAACAGGTAGAAGCTAAATGAGTACCCTCATCTCTCAGGAGAAAGGATAAGCTACCCCTGAAGTAAAATACGATCAGGCAGGATTTCGGTGCTCCTTGCAGCATGACAGCTACACGGTTCTCCGATTAGCCTTACATATGTCCAGCCTTAACCGCAAGCGAGAGCCCTGATCACAGTTTCAATCCTTCTCTGGAGGTTAATGCACCGGCTTGCAGCAAGATTTGACATGACACAGAACAAGGTACTGTGTTATTAACTACTCGAGAATTACAAAGAGGTCTATGGTAGAACAGATCTGATTTGGAGACTGCGTACAATGCAACAACGTGTAACTCACATTAAAACCAGAATTAAGAAAATGTTGCCTTTGCCTGGATAGCCTTTGTCCTAAAGTTCAAATTTATTGAATCCTCATTATGCCAGCTTTACCTCAAAGGCTCTGGGCCTTCTGTTGTCAATGAGTCTCCTAAATTCCTCAGTCAGTGAGATGCAAACATGGGCAGCGGTAAGGCAAATGAACTGAGATTCAGTTCATTCAGATTGCGGAGAGGCAATAGTCAGTCCTTCCTGGGGAGACCAGAGACGGGGCAACAAGCCTGCATGGTTCTGTCCCTCCCATGCCTACAGCTGTTTTTTTTTTTTGCTCTCATAGATGTCCAGCAGTGCTCTGGCAAACCAATGTTCTTAGACACCCACAGAAGACAAGCGCCAAACAACTTCCATCTTTTCATAAGACGGTTCTTTTTATAAGAACGTTCTCCACATGCCATAGACACGGGAGGCAAAATGACATAAAAACTATTCTTATAAAGAGCTCTTGTGAATCAACAGTATACTACAAATAGCCTGGAAAAAACTAGGCAAGAAGCACAAACAGCAAATTTACAAAAGAAGAAATGCAAATCTCTAATCTACATTAAATAGGCTCAGGTGTCACTAGTGAACAATTTAAAGGTAGACTTCATGTCTCAGGTTGGTGATGATTTGGAAAGTATTCGTGAGTGTATGGTAAGGCAAGCACTCTTATACACTGTAAATGGAACTGCAAATGCTGTAAGCTTTTAGGGAAGAGATTGGGCAATAAATACTGAGTAACTTCAAATGTCCTTTGAATCAGTCATTATCTTTCCATGACATGGTCCAAAGGAAATAATCTCACATGTAGAGAAAATTTTATGTGCAGAGATGCTTATCACAGTTAGTAAAAATTGGAAACGACTTAAAGGTCTAATAAAAGAACAATGATTAACCAAGATATGGCATGTTGTGGAATATTATAAATAACATTATATAGTATTACTTATAACAAAAACAAGATTATAAATAATAACATTATAAATAATGTTCATGGACGGTATCAGAAAATATTCAAGGTGTAATGTCAAGTGCAAAGATAGGATAAATGGGCAAAGCTGACATTCCAAAGAAGAAGAAGGTACACAAGTTGATGAAAAAGTGTTGAAACACCAGAGCAATGAGACAAATACAAATATGAATAAGAATGAGAAACTGATTTACAGCCTCAAAATAGCAAAAATTAGGAGTATATAATATAAAATGTCACTTAGTATATGGGAACATGGGAACTTGACCAACAATGGAAAGCAATATGGCGGTACCTAGAGACGTTTCCTCTGTGAGGACCCAGGACCCAATAATTCCACGCACTCCTGGACATATATCACAGAGACATTCTTACACAGGTCCCTACAGGAACATGGAAAAGACATTTGTCATAATATTGACTGTGGCAGCAAGAAGTTAGAACAATCCAAGTGTTCAACACTGGGGAAGGAATGAGCAAAATGTAGTAAATGCACACTATGAAATGACAAAATTTAGATTATGTGTACATCAATAAATCTGAAAAACAAAGGGTTGAGTGAAAAAAGTTAGAACAGAATGAGATTTTAGTACAAATGAATATTAAATAACACATATATGAAACAATGCAGCATATTTTTCAAGAAGAGGTGGGTATATAGAAATCAGTAGGGAAGCATCTTTATTAGAAGGAAATAATAAATATCATTATTACTATTCCTAATTTATAATTACAATAGAAAAGGACCTTGCTCAGATTGATGTTCAATGATAAAATGCTCTATAACTGAAAGGCATAATAAATTCACTGCTCTGGTACCTAAGATTTTAAAAAGAAAAGAGCCAATATCACACTTACACCACATAGTTCCAAGTTTGTAATCAATGCGCAAAAAAACACTGGAAGGGAAGAAAAACATTAAAATGTTAAAATTATCATCTTGGTATGATGATTTGTCACTTGCCTCCTTCGTATTTGTAGCTGGGTGCCAAAGTCTGGCATACAGTGTGTCCAGCTGTTGGGATTTGAAGATGTTTGAGCATGGTGGGGTGGGGTGGGGTGGAGTGGGCTGGGGTAGGGTGGCATGGGCTGAGCAAGTTCAGATTGTATTCAGATCAATGTTCTCATGGAAGAAGCCTCAGAGCTTAGGCACCAAAGGGGTAATAAGTCACCTCTAAAGACCCATTCTTTGGCTATAAGACTCAGGCCAAGGGAGAGAGGGCCACAGTGAGAAGACAAGAAGTCCTTTGCCAGTGTGCTAGGCCCTCAGTCAGAAGGTCTGGCTGGGGGTGGGGGTGGAGCTTGTTTTCCTCATTATCTGCATGAAACCTCAGAGCGTTAGTTGCACTGGGCATCCTTTGGCAACTTAGAGGACTAGAGAGCTCCAAGTCCTTAGGGAGGGGAGTCTGAGTGGTCATGTAAAGAGCCGGGGGCAGGGCGGGGGGCACCTGGGTGGCTCAGTCGGTTGAGCGACTGACTCTTGGTTTCCGCTCAGGTCATGATCTCAGGGTCATCAGATCAAACCCTGCATCAGACTCTGCACTCAGCATGGAGTCTGCTTGGGATTCTCTCTCTCCCTCTCTGGGTGCCCTTCCCCCCACTTGCTCTCTCTCTCTCTCTCTCTCTCAAATAAATAAATAAATCTAAAAAAAAAAAAGAAGAGTTTGGGGTCCACTCATTTAGTTTTGTAAGCAGCTGATATCACTGAGTATGGCCAGATGTGGAAGGGAAATGGGTCAAAAGCTAGAAATGATGGGCCAAACTAAATTATGAGCATCATCCCCTGGCCCCTTCTTGGGTTCCTAATCTAGAAATAAGAGGATGGAGTGGACAATAATTGGTTAGGGGTTTGAGAATTTGCATTAGGAAGAGAAAGAACCAGTGAAATAGGAATTACTACCGTTAATCGTTTTTCAGGTTGTGTGAGCTGGAGAAATTTACATATTTTCTCTATTTTCTGAGCATTCTACATATAAAGAAAATGCATTTATAATAAAAAATTATAATAAATTAGAAAATTAGAGTCTCAAGTATAAAAGGAAAACAGAGAGGCAAGGTATTTCTAAGAAAAGTCCTAATAACAAATTGTTCTTCTCATTCTGGGCTTATCTTGTCTGTTAGTCCGCCCTGTCCTGGGCCTTGTCTTGGAGTGGGAAGGAGAGAAGGAAAGCTCTGCCCTGTTTTCAAATGGCTCACAGTCTTGTTCTGGAAGAGCATCTGAGAGCGATTATTTTGACATAAGAAATTTTATTTTATTTATTTTATTTTTTAAAGATTTTTATTTATTTATTTGAGAGAGAGAGAAAGCATCAGAGAAAGAGAGAGATCATGAGCAGGGGCGAGGGGTAGAGGAAGAAGTAGACTTCCAGCTGAGCAGGGAGCCCCAATGTGGAACTTGACGCCAGGACCCTGGGATCATGATCTGAGCCGAAGGCAGATGCTTAACCGACTGAGGCACCCCACATAAGTAATTTTAATTCCATAGTTCAAGTTAAAGGACTATGGATGTCACATTGCGTGGAAGACAGTCTTCCCACACTACTACCCTTACCAATGAAAAGTTATACCACATGTTCTTTTCCTTCTGCAGCAGGAAAGCAGTAGGTCAGAGTTATCATGGAGTAACCACATTCCGGAGGAGCAGCTTCTTCCCAGCTAGCTTCCCGAGTCCCATGGTAACAACCCCATGGTCCTTCTTCCACAGGTGCCCCACTTCCTTTCTCCCCCCGCCCCAAATACTAGAGCCAGGGCCAGACTTCAGTACTGTCTTTGGTACCTGGCCTCTTGTTCATTTCCCTGGCCTTCCTCTCCTCCATCCCCAGGGAGAGCGCCCAGTCTCTTCTGATGCCCCACACCTCCTGTTCTGATCCCCCACATTCTACCACAGAGCCTCATACCCCGATATTTTCCCTCCCTCCGTCTTCATATTCTGTCTCAGAGCTCTATTTGAATTTTTAGACGTATGTGTTATTGCCGATGGATCTGTTAGTCATGCCGTGTATTTTCCTTGTTCGTTTCTTTTCTGCCTCTCCACATACCCTCTCCCACTCCCTAACTACAGTTAGAACTCTGCAACATCAGTGGTTCTTGTTTCTTAGTCTCTGCTATAGTTCCAGGGTCTAAACCAGTGCCTGGCTCATAGAAGAAAAGCCTAGTAAGCATTTGATGACAGAAGGAACAGATTTGAGGGAAATAACATGGGGTAAAATGAACTTCCAGGAAGACCTTACATAAGACTGGTAGATGATTGGTCATTCCATGCTCTGGTTCATCAGACATGTATACAATACCCACTAAGTGTCAATCACTAGTGGCGGGGGGGGGGGCTTCAATTCTCGCCCTGGGGGAGCTCACATTCTAGAAGGGCTGACAGGTCAATGAAAGCAAAATAGTGTGAAAAGCACTATAATCAGGTAAGCATTGGAGCACAGAGCGGTGGGGTGGGGCGGGTACATCCAGTTGGGGCTTTCCATAAGGGTTTTAAATTCCCCCCCAGGTGGAGGCCATCAAATAGGGAGGAGTACCAGGAAAATGGGGTGAAAAGGTTTGAAATAGGGAATCTGGGGCAGAGGGAAACATCGCACCAAAGCTTGAAAGTGAGAGAAGGTAGCCCATTCTGGGCCTTGGTGCTGCACAGCTCAAGGGGCTAGTGTTCACATGGTGCTGTAGATGAACAGCTCTCTCAGGCGTTTACAAATCTACAGAAGCAAAGGCTGCAAGGGGCAGGGGCCAGGTGGCCACGGGAGTGCCTGGTGCTTTGTAAATGCTCTGCGCGCACCGGCTCTAACATGAGAGAGAACAGGAGGCCTCAGGTCAGAGAACGGGGAAGGTAGGGTTGATCTTCCTAAGACCATAAGCATGGATCAAACTGAGAGAACTTTCTGCCAACAAGGAGGTGCCTTGGATCACTTCATTTGGAATACCTAGCACATAGGGATCGAGTCATGGTCATTGGTGGGGTTGACCGGGGGGACAGTGGAAGCAGCTCTAGTTGAGGGTATTGAAGTTGTTCAGCTGTGAAGTGGCTCAAGGTATCAACCAGAATGCAGGCAGTGGAGCAGAAACAACGGGCTCGGTGGTGGCGGCGGGGGCGGGGTGGGGGGACGGGGTCGGTAAAGGGAGGGCTTCTGGGACTTTGCCTAATTATATGGGAGAGTGAAGTAGGTGGATGTAAGGAGCATCCCTGCAAACTCTGGGCTCCAGGAGAATGATGGTGATGTGGACAGAATGACACAGGGAGCCCGAAGAAGAGCTTGTTTTCTGGCAGTCAGCGCCTACTAAGTGTCTGCAAGCATTCCCAGCTGCTTTATAACTGCCCACAGGACAGGAACTGTCCTGTGCTGCAAATAACCAAAAAGACTCAAGATGCGTCTGCTCTCAGCATTTTAATAGAAAGTGAGAAATATCAAACCAAAGGAATGAATCTCTAATTAAGGAATTGGTCATCTAGGCAAAAAATAAGGATATCCAGGGAAGAAGAAGTAAACCTCAAAATCCCTCCAGCCCACAAATAAGATAGAGGGAACACACATACTAGAAAGGCTATAATACAAAAGATGGAAAGTAACAAGTGTGGGTGAGGATGTGGAGACATCGGGACATTTGCATATTGTTGGTGAGGATGTAACCTGGTATGGCTGCCGTGGAAACAGTTCTGTGGTTCCTCGAAAAGGTAAATACAGAATTACCACCTCACCCAGCGATTGCACTCCTAGGTGTACACCCAAGAGAACTGCAATCAGGGACTCACAGATTTTTGCATGTATGCTCACTGCAGCATTCTTCACAATAGTTAAGAGGCAGAAACAACCTATGTCCATCAACAGATAAGTGGGTAAGCAAAATGCAGTGCATACAGGCAGTGCAATATTACTCAGCCTTTGAAAGGGATGAAGGGCTGACAGAGGCTACAACATGGATGAAACTTGAGAACATTATGCTAAGTGAATAAGCCAGGCACAAATGGACAAATATTGAATGATTCCATTTACCTAGAATTGGCCGACTGGTAGTAGATTAGCAATCAGGGAGAGAGGAGAATGGGGAGGTACTGGGGCTTACTGTCTACAGTCTCTGTTTGGAAAGATGAAAACATGGTAGAAACTACTAGTCATGATGGTTATACAGCACTGTGAATATAATTAATGCCACTAAATTGTACACTTAAGAACAGTTAAAATGGCAAATTTTGTGTCATATATCTTTTGCCATAATAAAAAAACTGTTAAGTATGTAAACAAAATATGTAGGGACAGGTAGGATAAAGGTATGTCAGGGATTAATATAAATATTGTGGGGATTTTTTTTCTGGATTTTTGTGATGTTTGAGGTAGATTTTTGCTTTCCTATTTTGTCATTTGGTGTGATTTTTATTTTGAGTAAATTTTCATGTTGTAAAAAAAAATAGAGAGCCAATGAATAGTTGATACAGCTGTTACCCAAAAGAGACACTTGAGAAAGAGCTTAGTAGCTGTCTGGAGCTCCCTCTGTCTTCTTTAGTCCCGCAGCATCCCTGGGGCATGCTCACTGGTGTCCTCTGTCCACAGAGGAGGAAAGGGAGCTGGGGAAGTGAATGGACTTGCAGCAAGCTCCTCATGAGAGGGTCCCTCTGATTCTGAGGCCTGTGTTTGTTTGTGGATGAGGCTGCCTTCCATTTGAAAAGTGCCACTTTGGACTATAATGTAGTTGAAGAAAATAACCACAGTGCACATTCTGTAATTCCTTTCCTATGCAAATGTATGCCAAGGAATGATATTTTCAGACTAAAAACAGTGAGTTTTCTGTTGGAAAGAAAAAACTGCTATCCCATTCCGGCTTAGCCACTGACAAGTCGTGGAGCACTGGGAAAACCAGTTAGCTGCTTTGGGCCTCAGTGACAGCATCTGCGGAAGCCAAGTCGATAATATTTATTGCGTGGCCACAGAGTGCAAGACCCCGAGGGAGGATAGGGAGGCAATGTCAACAGCTTTGCTCTTGGTGAACTCAGGCTCCAGTTGAGAAGACAGGACTAGCTGAGCAGAACTGAGAGGCCCATGAAAGACAGCAGAAGCCTCAATTCTGTCTGGGGAAGCAACGCTTGATGAAGTTTGAGAAGGAAACTGATAGGCGTGTAACTGAGTCACCAGCATCTGTTCCTTGGGGGCTGGTGGTGAGGGCTTCCAGGAACAGTCAGTGAAATCAGTGTTTCTGGTTAGATGGTTGGCTTAACGCCCTGCTTTGCTCTCTTCCATTCTCGTAGTCTATGGTTAACGATCTCAAATGCCTGCAGGTGACTTCTAGGGGTTGGGAGAGGTGATGATCTATTCTCCATCCTCTGCACGATCTACAGTGGGGTACACACACACACACACACACACACACAAACACATACACACTCCAGAAAAGGTCATGCATTTGCTTTCAGTTCTTAGTGGTAGAATGCCCAGCACAGAGCTGGGCAAATATTGCAAATATTATCATGCATTCATGCCTAATCCTTGTCCTGGCCCATGGTCTCTTTGTCCCCACCACCCTGGTGCCTCCATCAGCATGTGGACTTTCTTTAACTCCCTCCATCCCTTGGAGTCTTGATCTCCACCACTCTCTTGTTAGCCCTTCCTCACTGTTTCTCCCCAGTCTCAGAAACCTTAGATGTGTGTGAGTCATTCTGTTTGCTCTTCCCTTTATTTCTGCTTTGGGTTGGTCAGGAGGCGGATGTGAAGAATTTTGGGTCTAAGAGTGCAGGAAGCTAGAAGGGTTATTTTTAAAGATAGAGATTCAGAATGACAGCCTTTATGTCTCTTCTTAACCTTTAATTATACCCTAAAGTTCTCATTATGTTAACTTTATTTGCCTGTTATTAATTCTTGGTTTTTTCAAAGTTGACCATTCAAAGGACCATAGATAAAAGACCATCCCATACCAGATACAAAGGAGGGAGATATATTTCTGGCAGAGAGCCCAGAAGGAGCAAAGTCAAAAAGATGGGAATATACATCAAAGGCATGGGAATAATCTAGTCCATCCAGTGGTAGGGTCCTGGAAAATAGTGGTAGGAGATGAGATCTCAGAATTAAACTGAGGACACTCTGTGAAAGGTCTTGAGTGTTTCAATTAGACATGGCAGCCTTCATTCTGTAGCAAATGGGAGGCAACCATAGAAAGGTTCAGAAGAAGTGACGATATGATTATGTCTTTGTTTGGTTAATTCTGATGGTTGTATAGCATGAGTTAAAGGGGAGAGAATATAGGAATAGATTTTTTTCATTTATTCAACAAATACTTATAAGTCGCTAAAATGTTCCAGGTACTATGTTAAATGCTGACACTAGACAGTGAACAAAATGGACAAAAATTCCTGTCCTCACAGAGCCTAAAGGCTATGGTTATATCACTGTGGGACTGCTGTGGCCTTCAGTGGAGCAATGATAGTGGAAATAGGTAGGAAATGTGAGATAATATTTTGGAAGTTCAATTAACAGGATGTTCAAACTTGGGATCTGAGAGAACGTAGTAATATAGGTGACTATTTTTAACCAAGGTAAGATACAGAGAATAAAAAGAAAGTTTTCAGGAGAGTATGTTGTAGATATACTAAGTACTAGCATGAATATTTTATAAGGTATTCCTGTGGTGGTGTCCAAAAGGCAGTTGGAAATGTGCCTGGAGTTTTGGGGGCAGGTGAGAACTACTGAATTGAGAGACCTCAGAATATAGGTGCTAACTAAAACCAGGGGCCAAGATGGAGTCATCCAGAAGGAATACACTGGGTGAGAAGAAGAGAAAATGAAGCTCATAACTTTTGACTTCTGGGCCAAAAGACAAGAAACCAGTGAAAGACCGAGATAAAGCAATCAGAGAAGAGGAGAAGTAGAAGATACTGATGTTTTGAAATTCAAAGAAGGCAATTGTTTTAGGAAATAGGTAGAGGTAAGTGTGGGATAACCCACGAGAAGGTCAAGCCCATATGGAAACTTCTTTAGAGCAGAAAGGTGTAGGGAGGGAAGCCTGATTTTATAAAAGGAGGGAAATAGAAGGGAGTTGAAGAAATACCAAAAGGCATTCTCCAACTCTCTATTTCTTTTTTTTTTAAAGATTTTTTATTTATTTATTTGAGAGAGAGAAAATGAGAGATAGAGAGCACGAGAGGGAAGAGGGTCAGAGGGAGAAGCAGACTCCCTGCCGAGCAGGGAGCCCGACGCGGGACTCGATCCCCGGACTCCAGGATCATGACCTGAGCTGAAGGCAGTCGCTTAACCAACTGAGCCACCCAGGCGCCCCATCCAACTCTCTATTTCTTGAGTCTAGATACATTAGAAATAGTAGTCTGGGCGCTCTGTGACTTCCTCTGTGACACTTACATGACAAAGTTCTTTTACTATAATTTGTCCTGTGAGTCTCAAGAGACTAAATGTAGGGAATGCAAAAGAATCAAATTTCTTCCCAAGACCAACAGAAAATGTCTGATTTGAAAGAGGTCTTGTTCCCACTCCTCACAGAGCTGGGGTGCCTTGGGTTCCCTCTCCACTGTCCATAGAAAGGATACCAGAACTATAGTGACTGAGTGCTATCCCCATATCTTTAGGAGATAACATGGACATGTTTCCCTATTTTGTAGCAGTACCAGGAAGTGGCTTCAGATGAAAGACAAAATTCCCATGAAAGCTTCTTCGTGGTCAAAAAGCCTAGAAGCTTTTTGACTGCAAAGCTCTTGAACATCCTACAGAAAACAGGGTCTCTATGGACGTTCCAACATTTGTATTTCTGAGACATCATAAATCAGTAAATAATCTCTGGATCAGAATAAACTGAGTGAACCTCAGCTGAGAGCTCTTAACTGGGCAAGGCCTGCAGGATATTTAAGGGATTAATAACTCAAACTTCTTCCAGTCCACATGATGGCACAGCTTGATGTTGTCATAAGAACACCCAGTACCCCTCTGTATTTACTGGAGTTCAAATGCCTCTTCTTTCCTCCCATGGCTGTTTGCAGTAAATTTGTGGCCAGCTCACACTAATTTATTTGTTCAAGTCTGCCCCCTTCAGCTTTCTACAGAGGTTACAAAATTAAAAATTATCAGTACCCATAACTGCCTGACCTTTTCAATTGGAAAAGTTCAGAGACTGGCCCGTGGGGGCTAGGAGGTAATTCTGCCAGGAGCAGCTGTGGCCTCAAAGAATCAATGTAAATATTTCAACAGGTAAATAATCATTCAGGAGGCTTGGGCCAAAAAAACTACAAATGTGGAGCCAGACCCAGAATGTCACAGGTGGAGTAAATTTAAAAGGAAAGCTACAGAAGGGACATTTCATAAGAATAAAACCTTGTCAGGAGAAGAGTTTGGAAGTTGAATAATCTAAGTTCCAATAAATGGCTACTCATCAAGGGAACGCAAGAGAACAAATGGGAGAATGTGTGAGGGCCTCCATTCATCCTTGACTAGCCCTGTAAGTGCTACATCATCACAATGGCCACATTTATTATTTAAAAGCTACTCAAAAAATTTTTTTTGTCTTCAGGAGTTACTCTGCTGTTGGGTAGTACAGTAGAAAAGAAGCCAAGAAATCTTTAGTGAATGAGAGAGGAAAGATGAGAGTATGATTACATGCATGGCCCAGAAATCTCTCAAAAGTCTTGTAATCAAGAGAAATGAACAAAATGGAACTTACTGCAACTGAAATCTTCACCATGAAAGTTCTATAAAAAGAAAGGTGTGTGAGCATTGAGAGTGCAGAAATAAACCCATACGTCCATGGCCAATTGATTTTTGACAAGGGTGCCAAGACCATTCAACGGAGAAAAAAAATAGTCTCTTCAACAAATTGTGCCAGGATAACGGAATACCCACATGGCAAAGAATTAAGTTGGACTCTTGCCTCACAATATATATAAAAGTTAACTCAAAATGGAGTGACAAGCTAAATAGAAGAGCTGAAACTATAAAACTCTTAGAGGAAAACACAGGGGTAAATCTTCATGACCTTGGATTTGGCAACAGATTCTTAGCTGTGACACCAAAAGCACAAGAAACAAAGGGAAAAAAATAGATTAATTGTACTTGATCAAAATTAAAAACGTTTGCACATCACAGGATACTACCAAGTAGCTGAAAAGACAACCTATACAATGCGAGAAAATATTTGCAAATCATAGTTTTGATAAGGGTCTAGTATGAAGAATATATAAAGAACCATTACAACTCAGCAATAAAAAGATAACCCAGTTTTTAAAATGGACAAAGGACTTCATTAGACATTTCTCTGAAAAAGCTATCTGAATGGCGATCAAGCATATGAAAAGATGCTCAACATAGTCATCAGGGAAATGCAAATCAAAACTATGGTGAGATACCACTTCTCATTTGTTAGGATGGCTATAATAAAGCAAAACAAAAAAATCCAGAAAACAATAAGCGTTGGCAAGGATATGGAGACTTTGGGATCCTTGTACATTGCTGATGGGAATGTCAAATGGGGCAGCTGTTGTGGAGAGCATTTTGATGCCTCCTCAACAAGTTAAACATAGAATTATCATATGACCCAGACATGTTACTCCTAGGTATGTACCCAAAAGAACTGAAAACAGGTATTCAAACAAATGTATGTACATGCATGTTTATAGCAGCGTAATTTGCAACAGCCAAAAGGTAGGAACAACCTCAATGTCCATCTATGGATGAATGGATAAATAAAGTGTGGTATATAAAATTAATGCAATTTATTTAGCCATAAAAAGGAATGAAGTACTGATATATGGCACAACATGGATGAAACTCAAACACATTATACTGAGTGAAAGAACCCAGACATAAAAGGTTGCATATTGTATGATTCTGTTTACATGAAATATTCAGAATAGGTAAATCCATAGAGACAGAAAGCAATTCGGTGGTTGCCTGGAGTTTGGGGAAGAACAGATTGGGGATGAACTGTTTAATAGGCATGAGGCTTCCTTTTGGATGATGAAAATCTTTTGGAACTAGACAGAGGTGGTGGTTGCACCATATTGTGAATGTACGAAATGCCATTGAACTGTTCTTTTTAAAATGGTTGATTTTATTCTATGTGAGTTTCACCTCAATTTTTTTCAAAAAAATAAAGTAACGTAGGTCATAATTCTATTCAGAATGATTTGGGCTTGCTCCTTTAGGAAGCATTCGAGCCTTGTAACATAAAGAACTTCTCAAACTCAACACCCAAAAAACAAATAATCAAGTCAAAAAGTGGACAGAAGACATGAAAAGACACTTCTCTGAAGAAGACATACAAATGGCTAACAGACACATGAAAAAGTTTTCACCATCATTAGCCATCAGGGAAATTCAAATCAAAACCACACTGAGATACCACCTTACACCAGTTAGAATGGCAAAAATGGACAGGGAAAGAAACAACAAACGTTGGAGAGGTTGTGGAGAAAGGGGAACCCTCTTACACTGTTGGTGGGAATGCAAGTTGGTACAGCCACTTTGGAAAACAGTGTGGAGGTGCCTCAAAAAATTAAAAATAGAGCTACCTTATGACCCAGCAATTGCACTCCTGGGTATTTACCCCAAAGATACAGATGTAGTGAAAAGAAGGGCCATATGCACCCCAATGTTCATAGCAGCCATGTCTGCAATAGCCAAACTGTGGAAAGAGCCGAGATGCCCTTCAACAGACGAATGGATAAAGAAGATGTGGTCCGTATACACAATGGAATATTACTCAGCCATGAGAAAAGATGAATACCCAACTTTTACATCAACATGGATGGGACTGGAGGAGATGATGCTAAGTGAAATAAGTCAAGCAGAGAAAGTCAATTATCATATGGTTTCAGTTATTTGTGGAACATAAGGAAGAGCATGGAGGACATTAGGAGAAGGAAGGGAAAGCTGAAGGGGAGGAAATCGGAGGGAGAGATGAACCACGAGAGACTATGGACTCTGAGAAACAAACAGGGTTTTAGAGGGGAGCGGGGTGGGGGGAAGGGTTAGCCCAGTGATGGGTATTAAGGAGGGTATGTATTGCATGGAGCACTGGGTGTTATACAAAAACAATGGATCGTGGATCACCACATCAAAAACTAATGAGGTATTGTATGGTGACTAACATAACATAATAAAATAAAATAAAATAAATATGTTTCTATAGAGCTCAGCCCAAGGACATACGTGAAGTAGCTTTGAAGACTTTTCCCTCCTCCTTCTATTGCACCAAGGCTGTGGGTGGGTTAGGAGGAAGTCTCTTTCTCACTATCAAGCTCACTTGCTTTCTCCACCTGCCCCACATCCCAGAAGGGCCCCAAACAACCACCCTGAACTCTCAATTTCATCCCCCCGGTAAATGTCATGTATCTTACGTGCCTTTAACTGGGGCTCTGAGAAGTGACACCAGATAGTGACAGGCTTGTCAAGTAGACCAGTAAATTCTCCTGCTATAGTATTGTACTTCTTCAAGGTGATTAATCAGACTCATTCTTAAGGCTCACCTTAAGTGTTACCTCCCCTGAGAAGCCTGCCCAGTGTCCTTAGGCAGAACTCCTTCTTCTCTGCTGGCTCGGCTTGTTTATGTTGTTGGTCTCACTGTTCTAGTCCTGCCAAAGCCCAGTGCCTAGCAGAGCATTGGATATATAAGGCATATCAATGCAAAGCACTTAGATTGAAATACCTGTAGGGTAATATGTCTCAGACTCAGTAAAAATGTACTTGTTCCTTAGCAATATATCCGTGTGTGTGTGTGTGTGTGTGTGTGTGAGAGAGAGAGAGAGAGAGAGAATGAGATGTGGACTGGGCAGAATATATTTGCCTGTGGAGGCCTTTTCATGCACCAGATAACCTCCTGTCAATGCCTATGGGTATATCAGTCTTGCTGCCACAGAATTTCTGCCCTTCAAATAATAAATTTATCATTCAGAAACCAATTAATTTAACTTAATTCTGTCTTCAAAATAAATTGGGAGCTGCTTTATCTGAGGCTGGCTCTCTGAGATGGAGCTGGAGAGGGGCTGGAGAAATGTGTTTGACAAGCAGCCAGTTGCTAGTTGCTGGAGGTCTGGGGGGGAGTGGGGGACAAGGGACACCACCTGCCACTCTGCACCTGGCCGTGATTCTGTCACCCCAGGCAGGCTATGGAAGACTTGGACACTGTCAGCCTCTGGGAGGGGGGACAGGAGAACGAGAATGGGGTAATGCAAGAAAGGAATGCAATCACTAAAGCAAAAATACCCTTTTCTCCCTAAATCCAGAGTCAACCCAATTACTTCCATTTTCTCAGGGAAAGCAACTGCAGAACATACTGGCAAAACACACTCATAAAATGGCTCCTCCCCAGAGAGTTAGCAGAAAGGATACACTGCAGGGTCTTTGGAAGTTCTTAGAACCAAAGGATGCTATGGGAAGCAGTGGCAAGAGCAGCGTTGGCAAAATGGGGTTACACTCGAAATTCGAACAACCTGGGGGTTGTTCTCTGAACAATGTCCGATTGTTCCGAAAGTGAATTCAGAACCTTGGGTAGAATGTGGCTGGTGGTGGTGGTCAGGGAAGGGGATGCAGAAGGCAAGGAGGAGCTGCTAGGAAGTTAGAGTGTGCATTCCAGGCACCTGGACGCGGTGCTGCACACAGCAGAGTGATGGCCAATTTCTCTAAACTAAAATATATGAGGTTTAGGGCGCCTGGGTGGCTCAGTTGGTTAAGTGACTGCCTTCGGCTCAGGTCATGATCCTGGAGTCCTGGGATCGAGTCTCGCATCGGGCTCCCTGCTGAGCAGGGAGTCTGCTTCTCCCTCTGACCCTCTGACCCTCTTCCCTCTCGTGCTTTCTATCTCTCATTCTCTCTCTCTCTCAAATAAATAAATAAAATCTTTAAAAAAATAAAATAAAATATATGAGGTTTAATAAACAGTTGACCCTTGAACAGCATGGGTTTGAACTGCGTGGGTGCTCTTCTATGTGGATGTTTCTCGGTAAATACAAGACAGTACTATAAATGTATTTTCTCTTCCTTATGATTTTTCTTGATAATATTTTCTTTTCTCCAGCTTACTTTATGGTAAGAATACAGTATATAGGGGCGCCTGGGTGGTTCAGTAGGTTAGGCGTCTGCCTTTGGCTCAGGTCATGATCCCAGGGTCCTGGGATCAACCCCGAGTTGGGCTCCCTGCTCAGCAGGGAGTCTGCTTCTCCCTCTGCCCCTCCCCTGCTTGTGCTTGCTTGCGCTCACTCTCTCTCAAATAAAAATAAATAAGATCTTTTAAGAAAATGCAGTATACAATACCTATGACACACAAAATACGTGTTGATCACATGTTTATGTTATCGGTAGGGCTTCGAGTCAACAGTTGGCTATTAGTAGTTAAGTTTTTGGAGGGTCAAAAGTTACACGCGGAGTTGTGACTTCACAGGAGGGCAATGCCCGACCCCCAGGTTGTTTGAATTTCAAGTGCAACCCCATTTCACCAACACTGCTCTTGCCACTGCTTCCCATAGCATCCTTTGGTTCTAAGAACTTCCAAAGACCCTGCAGTGTATCCTTTCTGCTAACTCTCTGGGGAGGAGCCATTTTATGAGTGTGTTTTGCCAGTATGTTCTGCAGTTGCTTTCCCTGAATGCTTGTGTTGGGGCTTACCAGCTCAGACCACTGGAAATCATTTCATGGTGTGCTATCCTCTTACCTCATCTAGTTGGCTCCTCTTTGGAAAGCCTCGAGGAGAAAACAAAACAAAACACTTCCATCACGTTTGTGATGTTGGTAAGGAAAGATAAGAAGAAGCTGGAGTCCCTGGCATGGGAGACACAGGGCAATGGGATCTGCCAGGTAAGTGGCTACATTGTTGCTACACAATTTTGAAAGAATAGGAAAATAAACATAAAGTCAGTCATTTCATTATCACCATGTGGTTGCGATTCTAAAGCATGATGGGGCAAATCAAACCATCGGCTTGAGGGTAGGACCGAGGTTAGCCTGTTCCTGAACTGGTCATTGTAAGATATTTTTGCATGTAGAAACATAGACTAGTAAGACTGAAAGGCAGCTTACCTCTTTTGTTCTTCCTTTCTTTCCTTTTTTTTTTTTTGTAGGATTTCATTATTTGTGTGAGAGAGAGAGCGCGCGCTAGAGAGAGCAAGCACAAATGGGGGGAGTGGCAGAGGGAGGAGCAGACTCCCTGCTGAGCATGGAGCCTAATGCAGGGCTCGATCCCAGGACCCTGAGATCAGGACCGGAGCTGAAGGCAGACGCTTCACCGACTGAGCCGCCCAGGCATCTCTCTTTCATTCTTCCTTCATTCCCTCTTTCACTAAACAAAAATCTGAGTGGCCACTGCTAGAGATTATGTTGACCAACACATGCCCCTGCCTTTGAGAAGCTTATATGTCAGTGAAAGAGCCATTAATGACCTTCTCAAGGTCACATGAATGCCAAGAGGCTGAGTCAAAGCAGAATCCAAGATATTTTCAAATGGCCTTCCTTCCCTAAGGGGTTTAAAGAAGCGAGAGTCCAGGAACCACAGAAATGCCAGGGTCTTGAAATACCTTCCAACCTCTAACTACAAAAAGAAGTTTAAAATTCCCAATTTCTTTTTTTCTGAAAAATTTGTTCTGGGTATTGCTTTTCCCCCTCAGGATACAGGTAGTTCCTGGAAGCCCACAAGGGCTTCTCCCAGCCCGCACCACTTAGTACAGGGATTTTTTTTTTTTTTTCTTTCCAGCAGCACAATTGCATTTTGAAGTTTCTACTTCAAAATTAGGACGAACAGTGCCCTCCCCAGGTGCCGGAGCTGAGGCAGCTCCCCCAGCACCACCTCAAATGACTTTTAATTAAATCGAACTCAGTCAGTCATGATTTATGCATTGTGCTTCTGTTTTCCACATCTAAAGTTCTATTTATAAACCATTTAGTCATATGGGCTACTGGATTGGGAACCTAAGTAGAGCTGTATTACAGTATGGTCGCCTCCAACATTTGCATTGCTTCCATAGGAGGCAGGCTGATTAATTGCTTGTGAAGGACAAATTGTACCTTCCTCACCAGGTTGGTTTGTGGATGCCATCTCCTGATGATGATGCACTCCCTCAAAAAGCCCCAAACCACAAACTTACTTCTCGGGTCCCTCTCTTTGCTTATGTGTGTTGCTACGGAGGGAAGTCACGGCAACCCCGCCCCGAGGCCACGGTGACTGCCGTCCCCGGTCTCCCTGTGTGGGACTCTGATAACCTTGCAGCCTACTGGTGGATCCGTATTGGAAGGTTGGGGCCCCTTTCTTTCTTTCTCCTCCCATGTCTTGCATGGAAGCCCGGATTAAGATAAAAGAAAGAAAGAATAAGAAAAAGAAATCAAATGGAAATTCAACCACTGGAGTCAAGGGCAAGCGAAATTGATTTTAAAGGGCTGGCTTCAAGCCACAGAAACAAACAAAGTTGATACGGAAACCGTGCTCGGGCTCCTGGTTGCATCGTGGCCACTGCTGCGAGAGAGGGACATAATGGGAAAGGGGACATAAATGCTTCATTTTTAGCATGCCTCGTGTCCTGAACGCTAAGACAGTGGCATGCTCCTTAAAATTAGAGAAAAACTGTCCTCAGATCAGTTCTGTCTGCCTAAAACGTAAGCAAGAGGCACCAAAATCAGGGCAAAAGGAGAGGGTGGTGGGAAGATAAGCAGAGCTTATCTCCTGCAACTCCGCTTTGTTCCTTTAGTACATGACTTGTCTAAAGTCATATAATTTGCAGCATGTAAATAAGATGTCCAAATTTAGACATTATAACCCCACGTGTATAACTGACTGCAAACGATGTCAGATTTATTAAGAGGTGAGATTGCCTTGTGGTTAAGGGAGTTGGTTCCAAAGCCAGAATGCCTGAGTTCAAATGTTTGCTTTGCTGCTTATTAGCTGTGTGACTTCAGACAAATTGCTTGACCTCTCTGAGCCTCAGTTTTGTGATCTTTGAAAGAGGGATCATAATAATAGTAAGTATCTAAGCTGTAGTACATAAAATGAGTGGCATATGTAAAATGTGGTGGGCAGTATTTGCACATAATAAGTGGTAAAGTGTCGGCTATTTTTCTTATTAAATATTAATATATTTTGCTGCCTCTCCTAGTTATCTTTTTAATTTTCCTCAAAAAATTATCATTGCAAAATATCCAAGTGGGGAAACAATGAATTTTGACCTGAAATTGTACTGATACTATATACAAAAATTAATGCCAGGTAAATTGTAGATGTAAGTAGTAAAGTTTTTACCATAAATGAAAAAATCTCTTTAGGACTGTGGTTAAGGCAAAAATAATTTTTAAGCAGGACATAAAAAGCACTCACCATAAAAAACACTAAAAAATTTTACTAAAAATTATTTATGCTATGGAAGTTAACAAATAAGTGTGCTAAATAATTCAACCCGTCAAGTCTTAACATTTGGTTATAATCTATTCACATCTAAATGAACCAAGCACATGTGTGCTGTGTGTGTATGTGTTTGTGTGTGTGTGTGTGTGTGTGTGTGTGTGTTATTAGAATGTAAGTTCCATGAAGACAAGTATACTTGACTGTAAGATTTGTTGCTCTCATCTCTGGCCACTTCAACAGTGGTCTGATATGTAGTAGGCACTCAATAAATATTTGTCAAGTGCATAAATGAATAAATGCCTTGTGTTTGATAAATTAAAGGAAAGTTAATTTAATACTGTATTTGTGGGCCAGGAAAATGGAATGGGTTCCATCCCAGGAGGTATAAATATTATGATTGATCTACTTTTATGTTTTCTCCAGCCAGTTTTTCTCAAGCAGGGTTCATAATTGGAGGGAGTGATGTATGAGTAACAGTCAACAGTGGGAACCAGTGTGCAAGGCCCATGAAACATAAAGGAAATTAATTTCTGGGCCCACCAAGATATCTCAGTATCTATCACTTAACAGAATACATGCATTCCAGTAAAGATAACTCTAAAGCAGTTTCTTTGGTAAAAGGAAATCTATTTTCCTATGTGAACTCTCAAAAGAAGTGGAATGGGTGTTTTCACAGGGAAAAGTCCTACAATAAATGAGAGTTACAAGAAAGTCTTTCTGTGAGAAAAGGCACAAGATGGCGGTCAGCTTCCTGACAAACTATATGTGACAGTAGCTAGGACAGCTCCTAAAGTACACTTGTGATTGTTGTCATTTCCACTTGTTTATTTATTGGCATTGGTTTCCCAATTTTAGCATTCCCTATATCCAATCAGAGAGCAAATATCCGTGAAATTCTGCATTCCCTACTTTCCCTTTATTGTCAGGTATTTTCCGCATATAATGAAGCTGATGTGTGATAGCGTGAGTCACCTGCATTAATAGTGACTTCACACTCTAGCTTCAAGATCCTTTAAGTCTGAAGTCAAAGATTGTGTGAAACAGATTTTTAATGTGGCAAACTCAAAATCGGGTAAATCAACCTTAATTTTACTAATGGATGTACATGCATAGTTTGCACACATAGCTTCCAAAGCAATTAAGTCAATACGTGGTATCATCATCATCACCTTCCTCCTCCTCATCACCTTCGCCATTTACACCCAGACAGCCCCAAAGTAACCAAGTGCTGTGAGCCCAATAGTGAAGTGCTGGTTATGGCCTGGATGGCTGCGAACTGGAATTGAGGTTGGCTCTGAGTTAGTTTCACAGCCTGGCCTGAGGCACTGATCAGTGAGGAGACCAACGATTATTGTAGCTGCTGTTTCTGGCTCTGTCAGTGAAGAGCAATTCAGCACCATGTTTCATATTTCCATCTGCAAAATGGGGCTATACACCCACAGCCCCTCACACCGGCAAGAAATCCCACACTGCCCATCTTGAACACTGGCTGTGGAGTGAGCGAAATGAGCAAGGCAGCAGGGAGGTAGGAAGGCCCTTGGGTTGCTGGGTGGAAGCGGAGAGCTGGCGGGAAATAATTCTCTCTGATCTATTGCCTGGAGAACACCATGAGCCAGCTGGTCTGAGAAGATAAGAGAATTGTTCTTCTCCAGGCTAGGTGGTGCCATTACCTATCAAGGAGTTGGGCTAGATGCTTAGTGAGCAGTACTTTCACTGTGTGCCAAAGTCTGCCCACATCTCATCTGGATTTGAGAATTAAAAGAAAAAAAAAAGCTCATATTTTAAAAAGTGACTTGGAATAACTCTGGAAATAACAATAGCTTTGCATACACGCTAAATTGCCCCTCATTGCCTCCTCCGTCTGTTTGCATACTTGCTCTTGCTATCACATTCTGCCTTATTAGAAGCAGAGGCCCTGCAATTCAGAGGAAAGAAGGGGAAACAATTGGTTTTTACCCCTGTAGGATGGCGGCATAAGAAGAGAATTGAGCATGGTGATGGGTAATTTTATGTCTACTTGGCTAGCCTACGGTGCCCAGCTGTTTGGTCTGAGACCAATCGAGGTGTTGCTGTGGTATTTTTCTAGATATGATTAACATTTAAATTAGTAGATACAGTTCCTGACACCAGTTCCAATGTGTGTTTTCCAACGCCATTCCCTGCGACGCCAACCAGATGTCCTACAGTTCAACTCAGTTCTCAGTTCTGACACTATCTACCTGAAGATAACATCAGATCCCACAGGTTAGGGATTCAGTCCCAGAAGAGCTTCCGTGCTCTCTTGGAGCACACTGCTGTTTCCAAAGCCCCTCGTGTCCACCAACCCTGAAGCTCTCCAGCCCCTGTCCTCTTCTATGTTTCCAGAAGTTTCAATACCCAGACTGATTAACTAGACTGGTGATTGACCTCAGTCTCCAGCCCCTCCACCCTCCCCAGCAATCAGGTAGCGGGACTGAAAGTTCCAACCCTCTACTCCCTTGGTTGTCTGGTGACAAGCCCTCACCCTTAGTTGACCTAGGGGCATTCAAATGCTGTGTCATTAACATAACAAAAGACACCTTTATGCTTTCATCCTTTCAGAAACTTCAAGGGTTTTAGGAGTTCTGCACCAGGATTGGTGAAAACCTGAACATATATTTGTTATTGTAGAAACAGAAAAAGAAGAAATTCTAAGTTGCAACATAGAAACCCTGCCTGAGTTTCTAGCCTGCTGCCCTGCAGATTTTGGACTCAGGATTGCAACATCAATTCTTACCTGTCTCCCGCTTGCCCACCTGCCCTACAAATGTTGGACTTGCTAGCCAGGCCCCAATGGCATGAGCCAATTCCTTGCAAGATCTCACTCACTCTCTCTCTCTCTCTTTCTATCTATATAGACAGACTTCCCTATTGGTTCTGTTTCTCTGGAGAATCCGACTAATGCAAGCATCTTACTCTTACAGTTAAGGGGAGATAGGCTGCTCCCCAGGAGGTGTGGTTGAAGGGTTGCCAAAAGATGGCCCATCCTCAAACATCTCCCTCCTCTGTTTACCCCCCAGTCTACCAGTCAGCTTGCAAATTCATTCTGGAAAGTCACCGAGAGGGACAACATCACCTATAGAAGGCCATAGAAGTATCCTTACCCATTAGGTCATTAGCTTGGCAAATTTTTCTGGTTGGGTGGGTGGGCCCTGGACCTTGAAGAGAGAGACATAATATTGACTCCTGAAAATGGAGTTATATTGTAATGCTCGTAGCCCTCGGGGGTAAGGGCAGAGGAGGGCAATCTAATGGGATGAGACAGGAGCTACGAGGAATGCCTAGAAGGAAGGTGAAAAGACACAAGGAAGATGATTTGTTATGTTGGACAGTATTATGAATGATCAGCATCATAAGATCAGTAAGCCCCAACCTGGCCATCTAGTCACGGGGAAGCAAATCCCGACTCAAGCAGCTCCCATGTGCAGCGGGGCAGCAGAGTGCAGCCCCACACCCCTGAACAACTTCCAGCCACCCATTGCTTACCTAAGGAAGGAGCTCAGATAACCCCCTCCTGTTAGCAGCATGCAGGGACTTGGCTTTCTTGATATGGGAAGAGACCCTTCCGGGTCCTTCAGCTTTTAAGGACTCACTGCATTTCTCTTCCACCACATGTCATCCCTGGAAACCTATACCCTGTACAGAAGTGGGTTCCTTAGCAGCAAAACTTACCCCTCTCACTACTCAATCTTTAGTCTCTTATCATTCTTTTGCTCTTAAAAAAACAATTACCACTGAGGGGCACCTGGATGGCTCAGTCGGTTAAGCGTCTGCCTTTGGCTCAGGTCATGATCTCAGGTTCCTGGGATTGAGCCCCAATGTGGGGCTCCCTGCTCAGTGGGGAGACTGCTTCTCCCTCTCCCTCTGATCCTCCTCCCTGCTCACGCCCTCTCTCTCTCAAATAAATGAAAAATAAAATCTTAAAAAAAAAATGACCATTGATCCAGTTCCCATTCTCTTACCCTCACTGACAGCCCTTTGGAGTTAATATTGCTCCATTTTGCAAGCGAGGTAACAGGCTGGGGAGCTTGTCCAGATGTCAGTGGGCAGATCAGGGCTTGGCTTCGCTGACCCGCAAGAGACTCCAGCAGTGACAGACCAAGAAATGCCACGGTTGAGACCCCTTTGCCTAAAAGGGGCTCCGAGGTAGGGCCCCAGCACACATGGCAAGCAAGAGGAGAGGGACCTATTTAAAATGAAAGCCAAGGGGCTCTTTATTCTGTGATTTTAAATGCAGACATGACATTAGTGGCATGATAACCCAGGAATACTAGCTCACTGTTTGTAATCAGACCTTGCACGTCTTTGCTCTGACAGATGTGAAGAATTTCAAAATATAATTAAATCTTCCAATACCCCTGTGAGGAGGTAGCATCATATTCATTTTACAGATGCGTGAACTGAGGCCAACAGAAGACAAGTCTCTGAAAGTTAACTCCTGAATCTGTGAGAAAACATTAAGGAAACCCTGTGGTTCTTTGCTCCACCGTGCTTCGGCTCCTGCCAGCTCAGAGCAGTGGTCCAGAATTTTTAAGGGAGGAATCAAGATTGAATGGTGTCAGGAAAACTTTTCATCCTCCATCCAAATATCTAAAGCAAATACGTGAAGCAACAGAACAAAAATCAGTTCATATAAGCATTTGGCCCCAGCGTGAGTTGCAGTGAATTTATCCAGGGTTTCAGAAAACTTGTGTGGTCAGAAGACTCCCACAGGGGCTATTTGTTAATGATATAGGTCTTCTGGATTCTCCCCTGGAGATTCTGATTTGGTAGGTCTGGGGTAGATCCTAGGAATCTGCATTTTTGACAAGTTTCCAGGTGATTTTTTTATAGGCAAGTTTGGGAAACACTGGATTAGTGTTTCTCTAAGTACTTCTGAAGCCTATTATTTCTGTGCCTAGTGTTGAGTTTGGTCCTGTCAGATATACTCAGCATATAAGAAACAGCCTGTCAAGCCCCTTTCTCCCCCATACTCAATGTCATGGAGGATGCAACATATGCTTATTGCACACCTGGTCTACCAAAAGCCTTAGCTCTTGGGTTGGGTGCTGCAGCAGTCACAAAGATGAAGAAGCCAGGACAGACAGATGGACAGTAAGAGTAATAGCATGAGATAGGGATATGATAGAGGTTTGCACAAAACATTGTGATGGGGGAGACAAAGGAGCAAGTAAATAGAGTTGACAGGAAGAAACGGGAAATGTACAGCAAGGGAAGACTTATAAGCTGGGTTTTGAAGGATGAATAGGAGTTTGTTCATTGAGAGCACATTACAGGAAAAAAAACAATAACATAAGCAAAGGAATATATGTATACATGTATGTGGACACATATTTTAATTGTGACTCTTTGGAGGCAGGGCAATTACACAACAACATAAGTCTGTGACAAGGTGTGGTAAGAGCTGATTGCTAAGGGTTTCTTTTGGTCCCCTTGTATGTTTTGCTTATTCATTCAACCACTGTGTATTGAGTACCTGTTGGGTGCCAGGCAGCGTCTTAAGTTCTGGTGACCATCTGTTACAAACTAATTTTTCAAAATGCCTTTCCTTTTGAGTTTACGTTCTAGCAGAGGGTAGAAAATGAAAAGACAAGTGAAATATGTGGGATGTCAGATGATAATAAATGAGAGTGCTTCTGGCTGGAGGAGTCTTTGCTCAGAAGGTGACACTTGATCCTTGCCCCAAAGAAGGCAAGGGTGGGAGCCAAATAGGGGAGAGTATTCCAGTTAGAGGGGGAAGCAAACAGAAAGGCCCTGAGCATGGACTTTGCCTGGGGCCTCTGAGGGACAGAGAGGAGGCCAGCGTGGCAGGAGGGAGATGGGAAAGGGTGTAGGAGATGAGGTTAATACAGCAATAGTGTTAGGAGTGGGCAGTTAGTTAGGTTTTAATGGGATGCTTGGAGGCCAGCAAAGCGAGAGTTAGTGTCAGCTATCAGGAAAGTCAAGAGGCCTGTCCTGGCAGCTCTCCCGAAACAAAGCTCCAAGGAGACAGATCCAACTGGACAGGCCCAAGACAAAGAAGGCGGGAGACCCTGACCAAGTAAGGGAGAAAAGGTGTGAAACCCTGCTCTCAAAAAAAATCCCCTCCCCAAGTAATAAACATTCCACCCACTAGTTAACAACTGTCAATAAGAGATAGAGACCCAACCTCCAGGTGCAACTTCTCCCTTGAGTTCACGGACTCTCACTTCTTAAGAGCATACTCACTTTAATAAACTTTCCTATTTGCAACACTCAGCAGTTATAGCTGGTCTATCCATGAATTCTTTCTGACCATGAGACCCAGAGCCTCCAGTGACATCCCAGGGATGGGCTGAATGGAGGTCTCAGTGCTGGGGTTCTCCCCAGTCCACCCAGCAATAACAGTAGGCAGAGAGAAGGGAGAGCTGATTGTGAAGGGCTCTCTAGGCTTTCTCACGGATTTTTGGCTTTTCTTCTGAGTGAGAAAGAAAACCACTGGAGGGTTTAAGGAGAGGTATGATATGATCTGATTTTTCTTTAAAGATGTGTCACTCTGATTGCCATGATGAAAACAGCATGCAGGAGCTGCGGGCAAACCAGACAGAAGACTACTGCAATGATCCAGGAACAAGCTGATGGCAGCTTGGGTCTGGGTAGAAGCAGTGGAGGTGGTATAAAATGGTAGAATTCTTGATGTCTTTTGAATTGTTAGAAGGGTGGATATGGGGCACGAAGGAAAGACAGAAATTGAGGATCTTGGTCTCATTCTAGAAATCATGTGCAAAGGCATTACTTGGTTTTCACCTGGAGTAAAGGCGGAAGCCAACTACAACAAGCCAAGCAACAGACAAGGATGTATGACCAAGACTGGGTCTGTGAGTTCCAAAGAAGGAATCATGGTGAGAGAAGTTTTGGAGGAACACGTCACAGATTTTGGAGACAAATTCAATGTATTTCGTGTGATCGGCATATGATGGAGACACAGAGTAGCAGTCAGATTCCTGGCAGGAGAGAGGACGACTTTGGCTTTGGCTTGTGGGTCTGGAGATGTCACTGACCTTCGGATGAACGATCATTAGAAGACCAGAAGCAGTTTCGCTCTGCCACTTGGGAAGGAGGACATGGACAGGAAGTTGTGGAAACAGCTCGTGCTTTGGGATGTTGATGCTAATTTTAAAGTAAGACTTCTAGATTTTGCCAAGGATACTGATTTTTACAGTACATAGTGTTCCTATCTCTAAATTTAAGCACCAGGAGAGCCTCGGAGATAAAAATCGTCCAGCATGAGGAGCACGGATGTTGGGGATGGGTGGAGGAGAGCAGTGTGGGCTGTGAGAAATTTCCCCGCCTCCTCAGACCAGCCACCTCCCCAAGCAGACTGCATTACCTGCGAACTCCTCAGACCAGCCACCCTCCCCACGCAGACTGCATTACCTGCGAACTCCTCAGACCAGCCACCCTCCCCAAGCAGACTGCATTACCTGCGAATTTTGTCTTTGCATAAGTTCATAAGCACCTTTATAAATTGTCTTTGCATTTTTTAAAGCATATAGCAAGGATCCCCAGAAAAATCCCTGAGTGGGCCTTGAAATCCCTTGCATGCCTGCTGTGTCATCTCTGCTTTGGTCGTTGGCTGGACAGTGACTTGCTTCTAACGAACAGAAGATGGCCAAAGTGATGAGAGGTCACTACTAACATCAGATCATTAAAGAGGGTGACTTCATCTTGCTGGCCCTTCCTCACCCCACCTGCTCACTTTGATGAAGCCAGCTGCCATCCTGGGAGCTGCCTTATGGGGAAGGTTGAGGAAGGAGAACCAGGGGTGGCCTCTAGCCGACAGCTCAGGAGAAGCTGAGGCCCGGAGTCCACCAGTCCATAAGCAACTGAAGCCTGCCTGTCGCTATGGAGGGAGCTTGGAAACAGACCCTGCCTCAGGTGAGCTTTGGGATAACTACACCCCAGGGGAGACTTTGATGGCAGCCTTGTGACAGACTGGGGGCAGGGGCACCCAGCTCATCCATGCCCAGATTCCTGACCCACAAAAAACGTAAGGTGCTAACATCTGGGATAAATTCTTACACAACAGAAAACTAATACACCGATTAACGTAGGATAACCTGGGATGGTTCTGGAGGAAAAGAAATGAAGGATCTTACATAATGAACCTGCGTGGTTACCAAACATGTGTCTCTGACATGGAAGAAAAGCTAAAAAAGGAGGCCTCATGAAGCACTGGGGCAGAGAACAGAAGGACAAGTGTAGGAATAGATGAAGACCAACCAAATGAGAAAAGTGGAGGCTACTTATGCAGAGCTGGCGGGAGCAAGGGAGACGTTGACCATCATTCGAGTTTGGCAGAGACTCAAAGGCAAGCAGAGGATGGGAGAGCTTCACAGAGGAAAGGGGCAGGCTGGGGTGGGTGGGTCGGGGGTGCCCTGATCAGAGCGTGCTGGCCTGGGGAGGCCGGAGGCGGGGCTAACTAGACCCCGTAGTCCGGTGTGACTGGTTAGGGATGCACACGAGGCTTTCTGTGCTCGGCCCCCAGTTAGAAGTGAGGACAAAAATTAGGAAATCTGGAGCTTATTTATCAAGTCCTGGCCATTCGGGGCCAGTTGTTATAGGGATTATTGTTTGGTTACCTGGGTTGTTGATAAAGACAGTGGTCGGACTGGCCTTCTGGTTGGCTTAGCGTAGATAACCGGCTGGTTGCTGCAGATTGTGGGTCAGAGTCTCATTTTTATATATGGTCTGGCCGCCATCGTCCGTTTGTATCCTCAGTCTCTCAGAAGGAAGAGTATCTATGAAGAAACCAGGTCCGAGAGATCCCCACAACTCGACTTAGGACATCTCTAGTCACAGAGGGACAGCGTCAGGAGCCCCTGCTGCTTTTCCGCAGGCTCCCAGATAAATCCATAAACGAATACCACAGAGAAAGGCGTGGCTATACCGTGCTCCAGAAATCTGGACCTATGACAAGTCACTGGTGCGATTTAAATTGCTGGTGACCATGTATTAGCCACACCTGTTTCTCCTTTCATGAGGGTCTGAAAGCAGGTGTGCAATGCTGCTCCCTTATTACACCTGTCTTCATAGAACTCGCTCGCCTTGCTCTCGGCCGTCGGGCCCTCCACAGAGCCAAAACTTAAGTGGACTCCTCCCACTGCGGCTTCTTTTCTAGAACCAGTCCCAGGAGAGTCTTTACCTCCATCGTCCTGAGTTGCAGTGTAGCTTTCTTTGCTGGACCCCTTTGCTATGGTCTTTTTTCACAGTCAGACTTAAGGGAGGTTTTCTTTTTCTTTTTTTCTTTGCCTTTTCACCTGCTAACTGGAAAATTACTCTCCACATAGTAAACGCTATCTCATCCTATTGCGAGAATAAGAAATTATCTTGTAACTTAGCTCTGCTGGGCAAAAATCTACATCAGATCAACACTCCCTCTTCGCAAGCAGTGACTTTCAGAAGAGAGACCGGGGTCTGGATAATAACAGCAGGGCTTGTAATCTTCCCTGGGCTAATGAGGTCTGCATCCTACCTGACTTGCAGGCCTTCTGAAGACAGAGTTACCGCTTCTCCTGCTCTAATTAGCAATGGCTGATGGAGGCGGAAGGCTGCGCCTTTAAAGGTATCCATGCAAGTGGTTCGAACAGTACCGAGAACAATTATTTGCAGGCCCAATAGTGAAGATGATTAATTAAAATAGTGATGATGCCGATAAGAGGCGTGACAAGTGGGGGTCCCTCTTTAATGAGAATGGTCGCATTCTCTGCTCTCTTCTCCCCTTGCTCATCAGGAAATAGCAGAGCGGAGCCCCCGGGAGACTCCTGCTCAATTAGGCCCTGCAGGCAGTGGAAGCTGCCAAAGGCCCTGTGAAGAGAAAATTTAACCACCTAATTTGGGAGGGAAGGAGAGAGGGCACAGGCTTTAATGGAATATGCCACGGGCACTTCCAGGTCCACGGCTGATGGGATGCACCTCTTGGAACAGTTCTCAAAAAGGCAGGAGCGTGGGGGGTGGGGAGAAGAGACACGGGCTCGGCAGCCACTCAGGCCTGCAGTGGGATCCTCATTCTGGAGTCTGTTTTCTCACTGAAAACCATAAAGACAATGACAATGACCTCATCAAGTGCTGTGTGAGGTGATGTGCGTCTGTATAAGGCGGGGGGTTGGGGGGGAATGTACGCCAGGCACACAGATCACACAAGTAGAAATCGGCACTTTTCCTTCTCACCTCCTTGTGTCTCAACGCCTGCCCTGATGGACTTCACTCCTGTCTGCCGTCTCGTTTGCAACCTGCCCCTTCTAGTTCATAGGACCCGTTTCCAGTGGCCCACGCTCTGCCCTACCCGCTGTGAGATCGAAGGTGTCCCAAAGACCTTTCTTGGGCATCTTGTGTTATTTCTTCCAGGGGCCAGCACCCTAAGAACAGGAGCCATTCCTTCTCTTTCTCTGCCAATTTCCCACCATCAATCCTCAACAGACCCTCAGTTGTCAGATGGGAGGTGGACATCACTCCCTCCCCCACTGGCCCTAACAAAGGAGAGTCTTTGGAAGGACCCAGAGAGCTAAAGAACCCTAAATCTGGCTCTTTCAGGTTGGAGGAGACCCTCATTGTTGCTAATACCTATCTCTGTAAAGCAGAGGCATCTTGCTACCTCGATTTTGTTCTTTCCAATGACCCTGTGAGGTTGATAGTCTGGGCAGAGATTCACAAAGTAGTTTCACTTGGCTAAAAATCTAAGCTTTAGGAAGAGGCAGAACTAAAGCCTCAATATTCTGAGGAAAAGCTGGGACACACTCTCCATTTTCTGGAAATAACCCACATTGGACTCTGAATCTCCGGATAAATTATGAAAATCTCAGCGGTTTAAAATAACAAAGGTTTCTTTCTCCTTCATGCAGATTGCCCATCCCAGGTCAGTTGGGGTTCTGCCCACTAAGTCACCCCTGTAATCATCTGCACCCTGCGACCCAGGCTGATGGAAGAGCTGCCCCTTGGAGCATTGCTAACTGCTGGGCCAGAGGAAGGGCAATCATGCTGAAGCATTTGTTTTATCCTAAAGCACTGGCTCAGAAGTGACCCATTTCACTCCACTCCCATTTCACTGACCATGCCTGAGTTCACCAGGGCACGGAAGCCCATAACCCTCGCCGAGTGAGGGGCACGGGCATTGGTGAACAGTTACAGTCTACCATTGACCCCACTGCTCCTTGTCTCAACTTCTCAGTGCTCTTGAAATAAGCAGAGTCTGTTAGTGGGCTACTCACCCTGGCTAGTGATTGTTGATATAGATGGAGGATTGTGGACCCCTCTTAATGCTCTTTTTGGAAAGCAGAGACAAAGCAAAGATATCCACTGTAGTCTTTGCTTTGGAAGAGACAAGTTAGGAGGTGATGTTTGCGCTTGGCAATCAATAACATGTTTAAATCCTGAAGTGAAAGTTAATATATTAGCAACTGCCCAAGGAGAAGCTCTATGGGCTGTGTTCCCACGTCTGGCCTCTTACCATAGGTTACCATTCCAGTCTCAGAGGGGTTCAAAGCCACATGCAAATGCTGATGGTCTGCAATAGCAAGGCATTCAAAGATCCCATTTTTTGGTTTGTTTGCTGAAAAAAAGCCAGAACAAAGTAACTCACTAGTGATAAAGGGTCACATGTCCCCCCCCCCCCCCAGAGCAGCAGAAATAGAACTTCAGAAGTGTTTGGAATTGCTAAAACAGAAGATGGCTGGGGTGGGGGTGAGGGGCGAGTAAAGGACCCAGTGACGGAGTTCCCCTGGGACTGTGGCTCTCTGTGGACAGGCCACGTGACTTCGCCCTCTCTCTCTGCATGTACACAGCATCTTCATCCTGTAATTCATTTGTTTGCAAAAAAAAAAAAACAAAACAAAAACAATAACAACACAAAGCTTCTCCTTCCAGCTTATGTAACTTGTTCCATACAGAGAAGCATCAGCTATATTGACTTACATACTCAGACTTCATACTTCCTCTACTTCTAGGAAGATTTGGGGCAGGATCTGCTCTAAACTTTATGTGAAATAGGACAATTGGAACTGGAGCCAGAGCAGAGACTATAGAGTGAGTAGATATTTCCACACCCCTGACAACAGCTAATGGTGTGCTCAGCTATGACTTGCTTCTGCAGGTTCCAGGAGCTAAGGCACAACAGAACCACACTGGCCTCTTGGGAGGGTCATGCAGCTGATGCGCAGGTGATTATGCAGGAGAGGTGCCCCTTTGAGGGCCAGCCCCTCCTGCTTGGATGGGACTACCTGTCCCCCGCCTGAGCCTCAGGAGAGGCTGACTTATTACTAGGACAGGTGTGCCACAGAATCTGTCACACCAGCCACTGACCAACAGCAGCATATGTGTCCCTCTCTCCATGCTGGCCCCTCCTACCTTTCGTGGGCAGGAAAACAGTCTGATCCATCTCTGTGTTCAGATGTTATCAGAGAAGTCCTTGAGACATGACCTGACTTAGGGATTTGTGGTCAATTACATTTATCTAACATTTATATACTGACTACATATTCAGAGCCTGGAGATACAGAGATGAAGAAGACAGAGCATCTGAGCATGAACTCTGATTGGCAGAACCACCCTGGGGCCCAGGCAATGGGGGCCCCTTTGCTTAAAGGACCTACTTTGGGCCTCTGACAGTCATGCCCCACCCTGTAAAGAAGGATTCTGCAGAGCCAGGAGGGATGTGTCCATTTGAAGTCTGTGACCCTCCCTCCTTCTACTCCATGTTCCAGGTGTCCAGCACCCCAGAATTTCCCACCCAAACAACCCCCAACAGCATAAGCCTCTTCCCAAGGTCCAACCTGGCCTGGTAGGAGTCCATCCATGGGGGTTAGTGGTGGGTAGAGCTGGCCATAGCTGGGACTTTTGGCCTGAGGTGTCCGCTAACTTGACACCATCCTCTTCACAGTGTGGGGTGGAATGGGAGTGGGAGATGGAGCAGGAGGGGTAGCAGGCCAGGGCCTCTATTAGAATGTTGCCCCCAGTCCTGAAAATGTGGGGATGGCCTCATGATTGGGCATTCTGGGAGGTAACAGTAGAGTTAGGTTGGAGATGGGCAGATCCCAAGTCTAAAATAGGTTTCTTTGGGCCGGCAAGGGGTTAATCAGCCACTGTCACCTATTTCTGATTGTTTACAGGAAGATTTGATCATGAAAGGCCAATGAAAGTGTTCAAGAGTCTGATTCTTCTTGTCTATCTAAATTACCATCTCAGGAGGTAAAGCAAACCAATTTACCTTGAAGCTTTCATCAAAGAAATCCGTAGACAGTCCAGGGAACTACATGCTAACAAGATTGTGAGTCCTAAAGCAGGAAAACAAACTAAAAAGCCGAACTTACACTAAAAGCTATCACTGCATGATAAACTTCCACTTATTTGGACAAAAGAATCCAAAGATAGCAGTATCATGGAAAATACAAATAGTTTGGTTAACCAGATGTTAAGTTAGGATTATCTGTCTTCACAGAATTAAGTTATTATAATTTGTAATGTAACATACTTATATTTATTATATAATATTAAAATGATACCAAGTATAATTATATCCTTTCTTCTTTGTTACCAACTTCAGTAATTTGGCAGATTGCCTTTATTATTATTTTTTGAAGTTGCTAATACGTACTTAGGGTCTATCCTGCAAAGACTGGCTTAAGCAGTAGAAGTGGGACAAGATGTGTCCCCAGGGGTCCCCGTCTTATTATGACTGAAGAGAAGTGCACAGGAACTTCTCCTTGGGCAAAGTCAGAAACGTGGCCCCCTTTGGGTAACTCATGGCTTCACTGTTGTGATAGTGACTCGATCTTTTCAACTATTGTCATTCTAGAGTGTAGAGCTCACCAAAGAATTCTCTTTCACTAGAGAATTCCAGTTTTTGCTCTGCTTTCTGTGTTGGAGGTAGAATAAAAGCTGTCTACTCAGACAAAATGGTTATCTTGCTTTTTTTTTTTTGTATTTTAATTTTTTTATTGTTATGTTAATCACCTTTTTTTTTTTTGTATGTTATCTTGCTTTTTAAGTCCCTGCACCTGAAGAATGTGTAGGTCTCTGCTGTCCTTTAACTTGTTCCCTTATCTTCTTAATCAACTCCATCCTTACTCACCCATTAATCCCCTTAAGGTATTTCCCCCCCCCAAGACCATTTGGTGGAATTCTCCAGAAATTCTACATAACTAGAGGAGAAGAAAGATTTAGTAAAGAGCACAATGACATGGGAGAGTGTGTGTGTGTTCAGGGGGGAGGTTGGTAGGCCCTAAATGCCATGCTACAGTGTTTACTTGATCCTAAGGTCAATTGATCACCATTGGGAAGGTTGAACAGGGAAGTGATATGACCAGGTCTTTGAAAAAGTAGAGTCAGGCTGAGATAAAAGAGTCTGGAGGCTGGGAGAACAATTATTTCATAGTAGAACATGGGCTTTGGGTTGAAGCAAAGCTGATCTCAAATCCTAGTTTCCAATATTTCTCAACTATGTATCCATTCGGTGGTTATTATTTACTTTCTCTGATAACTCAATTTCCTAATTAGAAAACAGTTGTAATGCCTCAGCGTGTTGTTGTGAAGGTGAAAATGGGCATAAGAAGCTCCTATTGGCAGACTGGATGAGACAGAAGAAGGTCTAAACCAGGGCTGTGGTTGTGGAAATGAAGAGCAGGGGATGGATGCTGGAGACAGGGTCACCAAAAATGGTTAGAGGAATTGAGGGTGAGTTGGCCTTCTACCTTGAGTGACCCCACCCTGTAAGCTGCACGGTTGATGACTGAGTGGGGTGTAAGGCAGGAGGCACAGATTATTTCAGATGGAAAAGGAGCAGATAAGTTTCATTTCATATAATTTGAATTGAGGGATGAGTGGAAAACATTTAGGTGTAGGTGGTCAGTAGTTCACTAAAGATAGGGAGATAGGGATCTAGAGGGCACTGTCTATTTGGGACTCATCAGAACGTGGGCCATTGTGGTCACTATGGGATTTGCTTAGCTTGCCCAAGAGGACAAGTTGGATTCACTCTCTCATTGATTTTTCCATCTAATTCATTCATCAAATATATACTTTTTACTATGTGCCACCGTCATTGTTTTTAAACAATGGTGAACAGGCAGAAGTTGTCCCTGATCCTCAAGATCTTATGTCTAGGATTTAGGATCAAAGGGGGCCAAGGATGCCCCTGCCCTTCAATCCTGGGCAGCCAGAAGCCCAGCCCTGTGTGTGGGCTGGATGCCAGGGTGCTGAGCCGGGCATGGGATGAGGCAGAGCTCCTCTGTGGTTGTAGGTCACGGCACAAGAGGAGGGAAGACTGTCCAGGCTAACGGTGTCTGACAACAGAGCAAACACTGATCCAGAATAAAATGTGTACAACCCAGGACAAGAAAGGTGGCATGTGCAGGTCTAGATGGCTGGGAGACTGGAGACGTTTCCGGAGGTACGGCTGGGGGCAAGGTTAGAGCCTTTTCCAGCACACCTGTCATTTGGCCTGTGAGTGCTGAAGAGATTGCTGAAAACATCAGATGCACCCTATTCTTTTAACTTTAGCATCTAGCATCATGTCTGCCTCTTAGAAAGCTTAGTGAACATTTCTTAAAATGGAAAGATGAAGGGACAATAAAAAGGAAGGAAAGGGACATTGAAAAAAGTTAAATTGTCCTCAATCTGTAGATTTAGAAGGTGGTAAAGATATTATGGAATCTCTACTGGTCTTCAACCCAATCATAGAAATTATTAAGGGAGACACAAGGTTGCTAATCTGAGTTTTGGGTCCGTTGAAATTTAACGAAAGCTTGCTGCAATGACTTTGAGTAAAATTGATAAATGTGCAACGTAATAGTCTGATGCTGAATGTCTCATGCACCTTTTCTAAAGTTCAGACTCTTATCTAGGGATGGCTTCCTCTCCCAGAGAGCAAATAAAATGATATGAGATGGGGTTCGTGGCTCTTCAGCTGTGACGGAGCTTACTACCTGGGCTGCTGGTCTACCTTCCACATGGGGAGCAGCAAGGGAGTGGCGGCGGGATTATTGACTGTGACTTGCAGCTGCACATGGGAATACTAACCGTCAGCAGTGACTTCTTAAAACAGTAATATATATGCTTCTGTTTAAAAAAACTTAACTGGCAGACTTCCTGGCAGAGCTCCTGGGAGTGATGCCCTGATTTGCAAAGAGTTAATGACTTCTTGTCATCCCACGCCTGTAGGTAGAGAGATTGGGGGGGAGGGCATTAGCATCTGGCTGTGCCCCAGATAAAGTGAGCCACGTGGAGTTGTGAAGGCTCTACCTTTTTAGAAACTAATTCTTTATGTTCTATTCATTCAATAACTACTACCTTGATATTAAGATTGCCAGTGTTTTCATTCAGGAATATTTTAAATTATATTCTTAAATTAAAAAAAAAAAACCAAAAACCTTGCTACCTCCTACAGAAGGTCATTTCAAATCCCCCTTTTATGTATACTAGGATGGGTTTAGTTAGTAATAAATTAAACTTGAGGACAATTGCATTTCTAGAGTCCTGAGAAAATTTTCACTCCTTTAATTTTTTTTTTAATTTTTCTCACTGAGCAAACATATTATTCACAGGAACTGATGACATCCTGAAAGCTAGCTATCCCCATGGCTTTCAAACACCAATCTGTGAGGTCCTAATGTCCTCCTTATTGTCCTATCTTCTTATTTCACATGCTACAACTGTTTAAATAATTTAAATTATCAGATACATGCAAGCCTCAGCCAGAAGTGTGGAGAGTTTGGCTTTGAAAGTAACTCAGTATTTCCAGTTTAGGACAGAACTAACACTTTGCCTAATTTTCGCTCTCCCATCTCCTTTTGATAGAATTACAATGCTAACTCTAATGATGGTATGACAACAGCAGTGACAATGTGAATCTAAACTCCCAGATTATTTCTAATCCAGGGCTGTTACTTCAGGTATTAAATAAACACTTGGAAGTAGGATAAGGGAAACCTATAAATGCTTGCATTTACATAAATGTGGATATCTTCAAATTACACAAGGAAAGCCAAGTAACTATGATTGCATTCTTGCCACTGATTCCAAAGAAATTATAGCCTATCAAAACAACAGAAAACGAAACAGAAAAGAAGCATAAGTAATAGAAATCATAAAATACAGAAGACTATAATCTATAAATTATAACACTTTTCCAATTAAGACCATGACTCAAATTATGTGAAGAAAAAATAAACCACATGTTAATTGCAAATTACAAAAAGTTGAAAACAATATTACAATGAAAGTAGAATTGAAGGCAAAAAGTATTATGAAATGATACAAAAGGGGTCATTTTATATTGAAAATGGTAGCCTCATCAATAAAGAATATGGAAGTCATAAATACTAAATAACAAATCACCAAACTATATAAGCTAAAAACTGTTATGAAATGATACACACATTTTAGTATGCACTCTGTCTTTGATAATTTATATATATATATATACACATACAGACACACAGACATATACATGTATACAGTAGAGATATCTCTATATAATATAAATACATACACAGAGTATACATATATAATATACATATAATTATATATACACATATATAGTAATCACTTGATTATATACCAGGATATCTATGTATTGACCAGGATATCTATGTATTACATATGTATACTTTGTGTGTGTGTGTGTGTGTGTATGTGTATAATTGATAATGCAATACACTTCCTTTTTCGATATCCATAAAATTTTACAAAAACTGATCACTTATAAAGCCCCAAAGGTGGGGCGCCTGAGTGGCTCAGTCGGTTAAGTGTCTGCCTTTAGCTCAGGTCATGATCTCAGGGTCCTGGGATTGAGCCCTTTGTCGGGCTCCCTGCTCACTGGGGAGCCTGCTTCTCCCTCTTCCCCTGCCCCCCACTCCCCCAGCTCATGCTCTCTCTCTGAAATAAATAAATAAAACCTTAAAAAAAAAATAAAGCCCCAAAGGAACCTCGGTAGAGTTTTGAAAGCAGAAACTATGCAGGCAGATTTATCTGAGCACAACATGTTGATCAATGACAATAGGAATAAATAAGTTTGTTTCAAAGTAAAGGAAAGGGTGAGTTACAACCAATAATGACAAACTGAAATGAACTTTTGGAGAAAATTGAAGCAGTACGAGTTAGATGAAATTGGTGGGATTTGAAATAAAAGATAAAAAATTAGACCAATGAAAAAAACTATAAATAAAAAAAGTTAAGATGAAAAATGCAAGCCTAAATGTAAGATTAATACTTGAAAATTAAGAAGTGGAATGATAAAGTAAAATATAAGCATTAATCGGAAAAGAAAAAAATATTATTAAAGAGAATGACTACAACAGAGAGGTTTATGAAAGGGCTGAGCAAACACAGAGGAGAACCCCCCAAAGCAGAAAGGGAGTGAAAGTTTATTTGTGAAAATCCGGAGTTTCAAAATAGAACGTGACGAAGCGGTGAATAATGAAAAAGCGATGGAAATAGAGAAGCGAAGGAGATTGAAAAATTTAAGAACAGACTTGTTTCTAGAAACTTGTCAGACTGAGCTAACACAGATTCCTCTTTCAACCATAAACAAGTAGAAATGTTGGACAAAATATGCCAGAATAACTCTCCAAAACAGCTGAGCTCCAAAGAAGACGGGAGCTAGAACAGAGCCCCGGAGGCTAGAGCGTGGGCAAATCTCGGTGCCGGGAGAGCAGAGTCTGCGGTGGCGGCGTGTGTGCGGAAAATTGACTGGGAACAACCTGGGGGTGGGGGTGGGGGGGGGCGCGCAGGAGTGGCAGAGGCAGAAAGGCGCGTTACAGTGAAATCCTTAGCTGACCCTACAGAGTGCTTTGGAGCTGAGAAGTCCCCACTTAAAAGTCCTGGCCTTGGCCTCCCCAGCCACGTCACTCGAGATGAACTGGCCTCGACAGGTGGCATGACCTGGGGGTTGGCACGTCCTCGAGAGAGCCTCAGATGACAGCTCTCAGTCAGCAGCCACACTCCCCAGCCTCTTGGGGAATGAGCGCTTCCATCCAGGAACAGAAGGGTGGTTCTGGAGAGATATAGGTATTTTTCCTTGAGTCGATAATTTTCATTTTGATTTTTTCCACAATTCATTGCATGCATGCAATTTTGACAATCTTGAAGATTTTTTCTTTCTCAGTTGTTGGGGAGATACAATCAAGGGTCCACTATCCTCTCTCCCACCAGTATACAGAGACACTCACGGAGATGCTACTTACGTACAAATATATTCATTTCAGTGTCAGTTACATCAGTGGGAATATTGAAAATGAAAAGAATGCCCCCAAAATATCAGAACGGTAGAATTACATGCAGCTATTAAAACTGTGTTTCCAAGAATGGGCATTAAGAGGTTAAAATATGTATTTCCATTATATAGATTGTCTGATTCTAAATCGCTAAAACATTTGTTACTTAAAATTTTACTCTAATTGCCAATACATAAAAAAATGAAAGAAAATAGATCAAAATCATGTCAGGATATGGCTCTTTTATACATGCATTTCTTCTCACGTATTTTCAAATGATCTCAGGTCACATATTACTTTGTAATCATAAAAATTAACATCATATATAAAAGACATAATTATGCTAAACTAGATTCTATTATTTTTCAAATTTATTTTGTATGAAAACTGATCTGTGAAAGGGAAACCTTACTATATTGAGAGCAGATTTTCAATAATATTTTTGACATTTCCAGTCTTATCTTGAACACTATTTTCATGGTGAATGGGGGAAAGAAGTAAATCTTCAGTGTTTCTTAGTTCTCTCAACTTATGTTTTTTTTTTTTTTTCTTGGAAGACAGAAGCCCGCAAAACGTCTGTGCGGGGGGCAGGGGGTTGGGGTAGGGGTGCGCATGCGCATGCGTGCTCGTGTGTTTGGCTTTAACTTCTATTGTCTTTGAAGCCTCTCCTAAGGCCACTGCAATTGCTCTGGAGTCAAGGTGACTTTGCCTATGATTCCCATGAGTCAGAGGGACATGGTCAAATGACATTTTTCTAAGGCTTTAAATCTCACGAACCTATAAGCAAGGAAGGAATCCACAAATCCCACTTCTACAGAACAAACAGAAAATGATAAAAGGCACCCACCATTCAAGGGATTTTTGAATGAAGGGACTTTTCTCTCCTAGAAACTAATTTTCTCTTTCTTTGCATTTGTTATAGGAACTAGGTATTGATTTAAAAATCGATGTGGACCAACCCTACACTTTGAAATTGTGGAGAGACCCACAGCAGTTGCCATTGTTGTATTTTTTTGCTTCCATTTTGTCTCCCTGTCTCCCCGTCCCTCTCTCCCTCTTTTCCTTCCTTTTCTCTTTTCTTTCTTTTCGAGTCAGTGCCAGACAGCTTTGCTTCAGTTCCCGCTTTGTGTTTCCCACCACCCTCTTCCTCTCCAGGCTTCTTTCCCACCTTTCAAAGTGAATTTCAATGTGCCAAGGTGGGCGAAAAACAAGGAGGGCCACTGAAAAGCACCGTTCTAGAAGCTTATGTGTTTGAGAGCCTGTGAAATCCTCCCTGGCCTCGGAGATTTTAAATTGTTTCAATCTATATTTTCTTTGTCCTTTATGTTTCTGAAGCTTCACATCCAATAGCCACATTTGTATCCAAAGCATGGATTTTTTTTTTAGAGTTTGACAAAGCTGATCCCGAGGATTCAATTTCCATAAATCCCTTAAAGTGTTTGACCAACTTCTCTCATTTTGCAAAAATGTCTAACAAAATCACGGGGGAAAACAATTGTTCTTGACATCACAACAGTTTAATATGTTAACTTATTCATTAAATTGTGCTTCACATCAATGGAGATCCTCAGTTCTACAAACTATCGTTTTTTAAATAGCAATAAGGGTTGATAATGTCACAATACAATCTCCTAGTACCCGAGTTCATACATATTATTGCACAGAAACAAAAGGAAATATCTCGTAGGTGAAATAATTTACTATCTATTGAATAACTATCTTTACATCTAAAGTGGGGCACCAGATAAAAGTCTAGATTTTTCTTTCCAACATGTTTCATCTTTGATACATTAAATGAAAAAGAATGCAAAAGAGCCCAGAAAGTACTTCCGGGGGGACAAAAACACACGCAAAACAAACAAACAAACAAACAAAAAGGATTAAAACATAAGAAATTAGAAACGTAAGAGGTTGGTGGAAGGCAAATAGTGGCGACAACTAAATCACACAAACTCTGCTTCCTTAGAACACGGTGTTCCCCGGCAAGAACTGAGGTTTTTCAGCACTGACATCTGGCCCTTTGATGAGTTCCCACAGAGCAGCAGAACGTGTAACACGTCAAAGGATGACTGTTGCAGGCTTTTCCATAGACAACTTAGAACACAGGCTTAAGAAACATCTGTGCTTTGGCGTTCTCAGATGGGGAGTTCTGTTAGGTTACCTCGAGTCCTTGCCTGGAAGTCCTGGGGCTTTTGTCTTACAGATGTTGCTGGTGTTCGTGGCAAGGCCAGTCGTCTGGAAGTCTCAGCACTTCTGCAAGGAAGGTTGGTTCTGTCAGTGTGCAGTGTGATGGGTCCATGTCCGTTCCATCCATGAGGCTACAAAACACACAGGTCTCAGAACCTGCCCACTTGCCCAGAAGGGCTCATTCAAAGTTTTAGGGAATTAGTTCGGAAGTGTCCAGGTGAATATGGTGAGAGCATAGCAGGATAATGTCTCATAGAAAATGGAGGAAGGGACTAAAGGAGGTGACTTGGAGAAGGAAAGGCTGCATGCTCCCCAGAGGTGCCGTGGCTGGTGGGGGGTGGGGGGGAGTCCTCAGACTCAGCCAGCCCTGAGACCCAGCCGGAAGACGTTCAGCTGAAGTTTTGATGACCAGTGGAGGCACACTAATTACAAGAAAGGAAAGCCTTGGAGACACAGCTGTGATCAGACTGGGGTACCCTTTGCCTCAGTCCAGCTTTCCCTTGGATCCGAACCCACCAACTCATTCAGCCTTTACTTCAGTCCCTAAAATGCTGCCAATGCTCTGGTCCTGTTTCCTGAGCCTCATGCCCTTGTCAGCTCCTTAAAATGGCCCAAAGAATTACAGTCCACATGTCTCCAGTCTGCCCTTGTTCTCGAGGACAGAAACTGTATGTCATTTTTTTGTTTTTCAGGATTTCCTGACACATATTTAATTCCTCATCTTTCCACCTTTGAAAGACCTGCTTCCCTTTTAGGAGCCCTACTTTCCTCTCTACTTTCCCCTACACTTTCTAACCCCCACCCTTGCATGATCCCATTATACAGGACTTTCTTCTCAGCTAGAGGTCATGGTGGGAGAGGAATCTGATAAACTGTGTGAAGATGTTAGCCTAAGACAGCAACTCCTGCATTTCCTCTCTCCGGCAAATGAGCAGGGTGCACAGGGACTCATTTAACACCAAAGAAAACCTTTAAGAACCAAAGCAGTAAGTTGCTGATAAAATTCCAGAGACCTGGAGAAGAAGTAGGGAGGAAGGGAGTTTTTTTTTTTTTTGAGCAGGGGTTCTATTGATCATCCCTTACATCTCACTATTCAGGCTGGTACTGATTCGAGATATTTCTGACACTGAGCTTCCCTAAGGAGTTGTGAGCACATTCCCTCAGCCTTCATCTTGAATCAGTTTCGGATTGGCTGGGGTGAACAGCCAGCGTGAGGTGTTGGAGCTTCTGTGCTTTACAGTTTCCCCTGAAACGCTGCCCATCTCTTGGACATTTCACTCCTAACAAGATGATTCCTCACTGGAGGCAGGGGTAGTGAGCCAACTCTACCAGTCTCCTTGGCCTCTTCTATGTCACTGCAGTTCTACAAGAAGGTAAGGAAAGATATAAATCAGTAAAGACTTAGATTTCATATCCTTGCAATTCCCAATCCTGATACTGATGCTGAGCAGCATAAAGTCATAAGGAAGGCTATGAAGTCAAGACTGGGGGCTCTGAGCAACTTTCTTGTTGATAAACTCGAACTGAGAAATCTTTTCACATCCCTGAAGCTCCACTGGAAACTACCAGGTGGGATAATGAATAGAGGTCCTATGTATCTAACATATGAGAAAGTAGTGAAGATCAAACGGGATCCTAAATGTACAAACGTTTTGAAAACATTAAGTACTACACAAAGCTATGAATTTTAATCTTCTCCTTTGCAAAACGTATGATGAAATAGATAACTGTGAAAAGCACTTGAAATATTTTTCAATTCCCTTTTGTGTCAGAGACTGATAGTTTTATCAGTATTAATTTTTACATTGTTTCTTTAATAATAGAACCCTCCCCCCCTGTTTATCAAGGCACATGGCAACCAATAATGAAGACATTTCCTGGCCTCCTTTGCATTTACTTGTAGCTAATGACTAGGTTCTAGCCCATGAGATGTAAGTGGAAGTGATATCTGCAACTTCCTTCCCCATCCTCTCGGTTGTCTGAAATACAAATGAGATGGCAGGAGCCTCAGCAGTCACTTTGGACCACGAGTTGGAAGGCACATGTTAGTATGAAAGAGCAACAGAAGGGGGCCTGGACTTCTTTAATGGCACTCACCAGAGCTATCCAACAAGTTTGCCTTTTAAATGAGAGGACAACGGCTTTTGATCTCATTGAAGTCACTATTATTTTGAGTTTCTCTCTTAAAGTAGCCAAATGGGAATCCTATCCTATGGACTGAATGTTTGTTTTTTAATGATCTATGCTTGTCTCCTTGCCAGGTCTCCTTCTGGTAGACTTTCTTCCCCATATAAATACTATCTCTACTCAGACTTTTGAACAAGTCCTCATATTTTAAACCCTTGATTAAACTATGAAAAAGTTACCTCCTTGAGATGATAAGAAACCATAGCACACATGATATCCTTAGCTGTTGCCCAACACTGATTACTAATGTTATTAGTTATTAGGAGTATCCAAAGAATTCTCAGGGCAGGTTTTCTCTGGTTCCCAAGAATAGGCTGCCAAAAGGTTAAAAGGAGACAGAAGAGATGGTATGTCCACGATGGTAATTTAAACACACATACAAACATGCACACAAGGTCACCCCATCCCAATCTGGGGCTGCCCTTGTCAAGATAAGGGAAGGAATGTCTACCTGGGAGTTGTAGGGGTCAGTAGGATGTGGAAGTCCCTGGAGAAATTTTTCCCCCTCCTCTTGGGCTCTTAACACCAATGTATCTGGAATTGATTGGGTTTTGGATCTCAAAGCTGCTGACTCCCCATGGATCCCAAGCCCCAGATGTCTTCTGTTGGCATCCCTCCTCTGAGCGTCACTCAGCATGTAGGTGTGCAGTCAATTTTTGAAGAACAAACTGTGTCCCTACTTCTTCATTTCTATCAACATAGGACCCCAGGGATATGACAAGCGTGCTGCTTTAGAATGAAATGATATGAGGGAGGAAGCCCGCGTCGGTCTTTTTAATTTGCTCAGCACTGGCCTCGGGCCAACACAAAGAGATGGTTTCTCCTGTGAACATCCTGATATCTGGTCTCAAGTGGAGCACCATACATCATGCCTTCAGTGGCAGGCCGAGGAAAGTCTTTTGATATAAATCCCGAGATGCCTAAAGAGCAGTGTGAAGTTAGCAGAGGCTGCCTCCAAGTCTCAGCTATGCATGAATTCCCTGCCAAAAAATTTGAAGTGAGTTTAAAACAACCCAAATGCTTTCTAACTTGTTTTGATTTTCCACATGACAAAACACTGGATTGTTATTGTGTGTGCGCGTGTGTGTGCGTGCGTGTGTGTGTGTGTGTGTGTGTCACAGTGGCTGGCTGAAGGACAATTTGCAGTTCTGCCATTCTAGGCAGAACATTAGATCCTAACATCAAAATGCAAAGAGAGAGAGAGAGAAAGCTGCTCATTAATAGTAGCTGTATTCTCTTCCCTCTCAACCTCAGGAACAAATCAGTGATAAGGGAAACGCTAATATTTTGTGAGTCTAATTTCTACCCACTAACAAGCAATATTGATTTGGTCCCTTTAACATAGAGGTCTCAAAAAGTACAAGTGCCTAAGAAATCATCAATCTCTCAGCTTGCTGGTGGGTCAGGGAGGTGGAGAGGGCTGGACTCACACAAGGCAGCATGGCTCTGGGTCACGGCCGGCTCAGGGTCATCAGAGTTGTGCCCCACACATGGGTCAGCGGCAAAGCCTTCTGGACTCTAATAGCTGGCTTCTTGCATGACTGGCAGGAAGCTTTTGTCCCACATGAAAAACAGGATGGAGTCAAAAGAGCTTGCACTCTGCAGTCGGCCAGACCTAGCATACAATCCACAAGGAAGCTGCCTATTGTCTGTGGGTTTCAATTTTCTTATCTACGTAACTGGGCTTAATAATATCTACCTTGTTGTGAATAGATTTAAGGTATGAAGAGGGCCTCCCACATAAGTGACACAAGGGAGGTCCCCAATAATGCCTTCCCTCACATGACAGATGAAGCCAAGGGTAATGAGAGAAGAATTGAAGCTGCTTCTCCAAATCTCTCTGATGGAGACCCTGGGCTCCCCTCTCTACAGGCATGCACTCCATGAATGCTTGTGGGTTGATGGACTCTCAACCCCAGCGAGAGTATTCTGGAGGCTGCGATGTGGCTTATGTAAGGCTGGTTTAAACATCAAACATGCTAGATATCAATGAAATAGGCTTTTCAATCTGATTTAGGGGTTTCACTCATTTTGCCTTGAGCTCCTTGATAGGATTGATCAGATCGATGTTGTGAAACTTTCTACCCACTCTGATCCCGCTCCTGAATGCCAGGCAAGGCTTTTTTATTCCCTTTTCCATACTTCTCCCCTGATGATTCGACAGACTTTGTGTTCTTGTAGTCGTGACTGGGAAAAATTGAAAATAAGACGCAATTGGCAATGAGGCACCTTTTCCTGTCCTCCAGCCCGAGCTGCAGCCACGGCCGAACCACAGGCAAAGATCAAGTGGGGGAGAAGAAAGTCACCAGGCTGGAGATATTCAAGGTGTTGGGAGGTAGAGTCTGTCTCAACTCTTGGACAACCGGCCCATTGAGTTCCGCGTCTCCTGGCCTAAAGCAGTTACTTATTTAGTGACCCTGACGATCTTTTGCATACGGGCCTGCTAAACTCCTAATCTTCGGGCCAAATTCTTTTTAAACTTGCTTGTCTCTGTGATAACAGAATTTCAAACTTGGCAGTACCATATCAAAGATGACTGCTCCAAAGAGGTAAAACAGAAATATCCCAGAAAAAAAGCTAAAAGTTCTGTAGCCCGTTTGGAAATGTGAGACATCATATAGTTATCCTCCTGCTTCCCCCCGCCTTAATTTATTAGTCAATTCTTTTTGAATGAAAATAAAATCGGTAACGTGTAATCTCCTTAGGTCTTAGTTAATAAGCACATTTTCTCCTAAATGCCCCTACCAATGTTCATTTCTCAGGGGCCAGGCACACCTGTCCCGATTCCACTAGCTGGTCCCTTAAAGATGGGGGAGGAAGCATGGCTCCCTACTAAGATGCAGGGGCTTTGTGGGGTGTAAGTCTTGAACGATGGTCAATAGCAGGGTAATCTTGTTTAAAAACAACTGCAACAACAAAACACTGTGACTTATGATTTAAACCACATTCAAACAGGGTTCAAGATGAGAGCCAACATTCAAGTGAGGGTTGGCATTAAACCTCATCTAAGGCCTGAAAGGGACTTCTTTCTCTCTCTCTCTCTCTCTCTCTGGACAGAACCAATATTTCCATTACAGAGACAGTGTGAAACAGACCAGTTTCAGCAGAACATCCAAGCCATAATTTGGCTTTTCATGTGTGCCTCTGTGGGTTCCCATGGTACTGCAAAGGATGTCTTCAAGAACAGTTTCCTTTCTGGTACTTCCCTCCTTGACCTCCTAAGGACGTCTCTGTTGGATGCATTCCTACCCTACTTAATATCATGGATGGAAAAATGTCGAGGAAAAAAAAAGAAGAAGACAGGTCATCTCCAGCTGGATAAGGATGAAGACAAAGAGGAAGCAGGTGTCCAAATCAAGCCACATACAGCCAGATGTCCTTAGAACGGCCCATCATCCTCCAAGGTAGCCAACGCCACAGAAGGTCAGTGCACCTGCTCATCCTCCCCCTCCTGAGGAAGGAGAGGGCAGGGGGTCACCATCTCACCACCTGGCTATTGTAGTCCTCAGTGACCGCCCCCTCTGTGTTCCCATCCTCTTTGGGCCACCGGTGGCCCCTATGCTCCCGCTGCAGCCTGCGCTCCTCCCGCCTCTTTTGCCGGTCCCTCTGGTGCTCTAGCTGCTTGGTGTGGTGGTAGCGCTGCTGGAAGAGGTCTTTCGCGTACTCGTAAAGCTGCATGTCCAGGAAGTTGAGCTCCTCGATGCGCTGGCGGGCGCCCTCGTTGATGTCCACGTTGGAAGCCCGCGTGATGTTGAACTGCGTGAAGGGGGAGATGAACTTGAGGTTGAATGTCCTCTCAAAGAGAAACTGTGTCTTCCTCTGGAATTCCGTGAGCCCAAAGAAGGCCATGTTCTTCAGGTTGTTCTTCGCGCTCTGCAGCAGGATGGTGTTTCTCTCGCTCTCATTCATGAAAGTCAAGTTGTAGCAGCCCACCAGGCTGAGGTCGGCCAGCATGCGCACCTGGCGGTTGTTGGCCAGGTTGTAGGTGCAGTCCATGAACTCCCGCAAGCTGACCCCAGACCAGTCATCCCCGGGGTAGCAGGTGGGCAGCTCATCGGGGGTGGGGCTTCTCCCATCACACATGTGGAGGGAGGTTTTCCACGTGGCCCCTCTCTGGACGTGTTTCCACTCGCTCAGGTAGCGCGACACCGGGTCCCGTAACATGGTGATGTAATAGAAATTCCTGGAAGAAATGAGAAGGAAGAGTGTCAGCCTTTGACAATGACAGCGCTGGGATTCTGAACCTCCATAGTGTTTATAGCAGCACTGAGTCAACAGGTTCTTCTGCCAAATGTTCGGGTGAGAGCAGTTGCCTGCATTTGCACCTATCAGGCAAATGCCCCCATATATGCGTGTTTTCATAAACATGCGTGGACTGGTTTTCAACACCATTTGTTGATGTTTCCTCCCTGCTCCAGTGTGGGGAGGGAGGCGGTGGGGGCGATGGGCAATTCATTCATTCAGCAGTTTATTCATTGATAAATTGCTACTGGAAATAATACCTTACAATAAGAGAACACACCAAGATTTTTGAAAGTTACTCCCCAGCCAATATTTTATTTGTAGCAGATGTGGGACTATGTGATAAGGAAACATGTGTGGAGGTGAAGTGATTTATCCAAGGTTGTGGGACTAAAAAGGGCAAAGCTAGAAGCCAAGCCTCCTTAGTCTTTTCTGTTTACACTGCTGTTCTGGCTTACAAGGTAGGTGGGGTTGGGGGGAAGATGTGTTGTGTGTGGAGACCGATATTTATTGAGCACCTACTACGTACTGGGAACTGTGATAGGTACTTTATGATACTAGCACTGATAATCCTCAGCACAGTTTTGTCAAATGGGCTTTATTATTACTTTTTTTTTTTTTTTAAGCTGAGAACATAGAGACTGAGAATTTAGCCCAAGATCCTAGGACAAATTAATATGTGAACTGCAATGGAGTCTAGGTCTATTGATTTTAATGCCTCTGTGCTTTCCTGTGCACAATATTGATATTTTAAAAACAAAAATATAATTAAAATGTATTGAATGCCTATTGTCAGGTGCTGTGGTTATTGTAATCACAGGTCTTAGCTAATGGCATCAAATGGAACCTTGAAAAGAAATATATATATATTTTTAAATGGTTAGCTTCAGGATGATCCAGTAAAGATCAGGGTGCTTTTGGCTTCAAGGGGCAAGAAAAGTGTAGAGAGGCAAGAAGAGAGTTGGAAAAGTCGACAGGTAAAGACACAACACAAAGCATTAGAGGAAAGTAACTGTTGATTTAAAATGAGCAAAATCCTTCTCCTAATTTGAACAGCCTGCCTACGGAACAGGCTGCCCACCCACCACTGTCACAGGAGCTACCCCTGAGCAGAGGGGGTCCCCTGAGCAGGCACATGATCCTAAAGAGCTGTGAAAGGAACACGGGGCTTCCCTTGGCCAAGCGAAACTGACTTTTAAAAGAAATTAATACCCAGTAAAAGCAATGACCAACAGAAGGGCTTTAAGGGTGTAGTGCTTTTTTATGCTGCTTTTAAAAAAAAGGAATCAATGAACTATAATATTTAAAACTCTACATTTACTATATTCGGTTCTTTTGAATGCCTAGCCAGACCGTTTTGAAATGTGCTAAGAGAACTACAGTATCTTAAGAAACGCTAGCTTCTCCTTAAATTAGAAAGAGGAACGTGCTGAGACGGCCACAGACAGGCCAGCCTGAGCCCTTGCCTTTGCCAATCATCATTTTACATTACTCTGTTTTTTGTAGTGACGGAATGACAATTTCATCAGTGGAAGGAAATTTCCTGAAAGGTCAGTAGGGAAGGCAGAAAAGGACTGACACAGCTTCTGGGCTCCACAAGGAAATGTCGACGGGAAAGTTTTGTTTGGAGTGGCTGTTACTATGGTTGAATATTATATGACAGGTCATTTATTAATCTTGCTTTGGTCCTATGTCAGGACTTGTCTATGTTTCAATTTTACAAGCAGAGACTGATTTTTATTTCACAAAGCAAGTGCATAATAAATATAGAAACACAAGAATGATGATAGTGATGTAACTCAGGTGGGTTAAGGCTGCCAAACACATCCAGACAGAAGAATTTAAATCAGAGAGATCTTTACATGGAGTCACAAATGGGACATTTATAATCTTCCTATAATTGGGCAAAACAGATAACACAAAAAGAGGATTTAAGGAAAAAAGATGATGATGATCAATGGATAAGTCTCAACCTCATTCGTGTGTCTCAGATTTAGAAACGATCCTGATTTTTAAAATAATCATAAGAGCTGAAGGATCTTAGGGGCAAGAATTACAATGGTTTATGACATAAGGGTTTACCTGGAACCTATTCGTGGAAGCTTAGTGGCTTTTGTCTCACTCGGGAAAAACTGGCCATAGACTTCCTGGGGCTTTCATTCCATTGGAAACTTAAATTTGTCTCAAAGCTGACTGAAGCTGGTGTGGCTTAAAATGGTATTGGTTTCAAATTTAACGTCATTCAATTTAACATTGCACTTAACAATGACTAGCCAAATCATAGGGTGATGCTTACATGAGTAAAATAAGTCCCAAATGTCTGCAAGGTCTACCAGCCAATTGAATGACTGGAGATTGAATTGATAAGAGATCAATTTGTAAATAAAACTCTGACATCAAGACACAAAAATGTACAGGTGGGACATTTATATTGTGAAGTACAAACCTGTCCCATCTCGTGGTTCTGGAATGGAGTGGCTCATATAGCATTTGGGTATTGCTTTAGTCAGACATATTCTCATGTATGTTTTGTTTATTTGTTTAAATCCTGCCAAGGGGGCAAAATAGAAAGTTAGAAAAATAGGAAAAATAAGCCAACAGGGTTGAAGAGCACTCAACTATTGGAGAAAGCAAAAACACGTAAAATTGATCCTGGGAATCACCTTTTCTCATTTCTATTTTTTTCTTTTTTCATTTGCTTCTCTACTTTCAGATAAAAAACTGCAAAGATCAGTATTGAAATGATGGCTACGTCATTGGTGGTTGTTGTACACAAGCTTTGTTCCAGTTTTTGAATCTCCAAAACAAGGCGAACTCATTTTCTTCTGCTCTCCAAACACCCAATTCAGTTTCTAGGGAGAAATCTTAGAGGGTTCTGTACCACTGGAATTTGCAAGTTTCCCTTTTTAGGCTTTACTTGTTCAACAGCACAATGGACGGTAAAACAAAACAGAGAAGGACAAGCAGCTCTCCAGCAAAGGGATCTGTTAATTCTGCAAACGTTAATCGAACATCGTGTTTGCCAAACACCCGGGGGAGGCATCGGGGACTCAGAGATTACTAACACGTTGCCCTCAAGGGGATCGCCAGCACTCAGGGATTTTGGTGCAGTGAAAGAAATGCTAACTACCATGTTAAGGGAATGTTCTACCAATCTCCCGGGACCAGAGCAATCTCCAAGACAGATAACTTTATTTGTCGGTGACAGTGTTCTATCAGCAGGTCAGCTGTTTGCCACTTCCTTCACTGAGAGTTTGGGTGAATTCATTTAAGGGCGTCTGTAAGGCAATTGCAGCTCTTTAGAATTGTCATTCTTGGGGCCCTAAGGTAATGATGGCAAATACACGTGTACTCAGGAAGATTAGGGAACAGGGCACCTTGGTCAGTTCAATGATCGTTTTAACAGAAAATGATCATAGGGGCCATTGCGGCGTCCTCAAGTTCAGAGGCACAGAACACACACTTTTTCACAGCTGCTTCAGCGTCTTGCTCTGCTGTGAAGTAATCATGTCGTGCAATTCTGAATGCAGCACAGAGGCATGACCGCCTTCCCTCCGTCTTTGCCTTGTCCTTTGCTCATCTGCATCCTGTGAAAAACTTCCTGGTCTTTTGGGGCCCAACTCAAGCCTCCTATCCATCTTGCCTGACTTTTCCAGTCTCGAGGGTTTTACTACATCGCTTGCTGCACTTTTAACTTCCATGTGAATGTCTTGGTCACCTCTACCCTTAAATCTCCTCTTTGAAACCTGGACTCAGGCCTCAGGTCCCAGAACACTTCACCCAAAGTCATACTCATGGCAGAAGTTCAACACCCAATGCTCCATGAAAGAGATGATCATCATAGAAGATAAATGTATGTTAATGACTAAGGTTACTTTTGCCTTTTTTTTTTAAAGATTTTATTTATTTATTTGACAGAGAGAGACACGGCGAGAGAGGGAACACAAGCAGGGGGAGTGGGAGAGGGAGAAGCAGGCTTCCTGCTGAGCAAGGAGCCCGATGCAGGGCTCGATCCCAGGTCCCTGGGATCATGACCTGAGCTGAAGGCAGACCCTTAATGACTAAGCCACCCAGGTGCCCCCAATTTTGCCTTTGATAAATACTTTCTGTCCTTTCCTAAAACTGATCTGATATTATTTTTGACTGTCTAAAATGTGTGAAAAGAGTAGAAAGAGACATAATCTACGAACGTATCCATCATTTGATTGTGATGGTCCACACGCAGAGAAGGAGACACTCAACACAGATTTTGGGTAAAAAGTAGAGTGTTTCAAACAACAGGTAATTAGGAGCGATGAGGTGGCTTTTTAAAAATGTTAAGTTTACTAGTTTTCTTCCCTACTGCTTCAAGAACCTGTATTTCACCAAGCAGTTTATTGTATAATTGCTCATTTCTTTAATTAGCAAGCCATTGAATTAACACATGCTTATCGAGGGCTTGTTATGTGTAAGGATCTGCTCTAGCAAATGTGGAGAACATTAAAAAAAAAAAAAGAATAAAATGCCCTCAAGTATTGTGGGTGTAAGGATGGTAGATTAGAAAAAGACACTGGGTAGCAAGCTATGGAGGTAAGGAGTGGACAAGCAACACTGAAGAGAAGAGTTAAGAATGTACAGAGAGCAGAGTGGTCTAATTAGACCAGGAAGTTCATGTTGTGCATTTCACAAAATGTTTGCTTAATAAATGAATAGATGGTAGGAGGGCATACGTGAGAAGAGCATGCTGGCCCCAAGGAGTCATGGGCTCTGAACAACTGTCAATTGCTAAAATGGGAAAAGTGTTGATTTGATCATTAGGCAACAGGGTTCAGGATGGACAAAGTAGGCAGAGCCAGGACAGACATTTGGTAGCTGTGGTGAAGGGCCAGTGGGGAAGAGCCCAGAACCACTGGTATTAACAAGGAAGAAATCAGGGACAGATTCATATCATGCACCCATGTGTCATTGTTCCCTCCCCATTTCCGCATTGCCAGCTTTCTCCAAACTACCTTTTCCTCCTCTGTATTTTCTTCTTTCCTTCTACCTAATCCTTCCTTCTCAATTCCTCAGTGAAAGAAGACAGAGCTAGGGGACGCCTGGGTGGCTCAGTCGGTTAAGCGGCTGCCTTTGGCCCGGGTCATGATCCCAGGGTCCTGGGATCGAGTCCCACATCAGGCTCCTTGCTCAGCAGGGAGCCTGCTTCTCCCTCTCTCTCCCTCTGCTTGTGCTCTGTCAAATAAATAAAATCTTAAGAAAAAAAAAAAAGAAGACAGAGCTAGTATGTTCGTCAAAATGGTGGAATGAGGAGTGCATGTCTCTGGAATCACCCTGCCTGTGGTGATTCAAAAAAGATTCACTTTTATGAGGTTATCACTTGCCTAGCCAATGAAAACACATCTGGAAGAGCCTACAAAATGCCACGCTCACAAGGGACATGTAAAAAATGTATTCCTTCCACCACTAGTCTAACCCTCGTTAAATCAAGCAACAAAGTTTAGTATCATCAAGGTCCACGGTTCTGTGCATTCAGAAAAACCGGCTCAAGTAGAAACTCCTCCAGCCAACCTTCTGTGATGTCCTTTGAGGAAGGGATTTCTATTCCCCTGAAACCTGTGCCACTCGTGTTTTATCTCTATTGCAGTGACTGGTGACTGTCCTATCCCTTGAACAGGCCTCATGCTTTAGTCATTATCCCCCAGAGCATATGATGCATGACCTTATACAACAGGGATGGTCTGTTGTTCAGTGTTTGTGGAATGAATAAATATTTTATCAGCTACTATTTTAGGGATTCTGATAGTCATGTCCCCAGGAAACTGAACTTGCTGCCTTAACCAACAAAAGTTGTCCAGGCTAATGGTTTCTTTTAGCCCAGACCTTGTGAAATGTATGGGAAATAATCAATTTCTCCACCTTCCTCTTGCCCCGCAGACTTTCCATGGAGTTTTCCCTAGATAATCAAGTTTTGCCAAAGCTCAGTATCTCACAAAGAACATTGTGAGCAGTTGTAAGGTAGACTTGGGGGTCATCTGATGGAGATCTTTGGTCCTCCCATGGAGTAGTTCAGACATTTAACGGTGTACATCTTAAACACAAGCTGATGTGTGCATTTTCAAAGAGTGAAACTTAGCTCCCCCTCTGCCCCGCTGTACTGTGTGCTGGAGTCATTTTCCAAATGCTCAGGTTGGAATTAATTTCTTGACTCTCTTTAGAGCCTCACACTCATTATGGGCTACCCATTCTTCATTATCTCTGTAGAGTATTATCGGCGCTATCCTGTATCTGATAGGGGGCAATGTGGCAGTTAGAGCTTGGCAATCAGGCTGCCCTTTGACACGGTGATGAAAAGGTCTCTTATTCAAGCCTTGAAAACAAATTAACGAATTTAAGAATGATGTTCTAAGCAAATGGGAAATTGGGAACTGTGATTGTTAAGTATGGTAATAAAGAACTTTCGGCGTCTGATAATGGTGTGTGTCAGAGCGACTGCTTCTAAGGATGTCCAGTATTGTGATGAGAAAATGGAGACATGCACACGTGGGTGGTTATCTTACTTCAAACAGAAGCCACGCATCCCCCAGCCCCACGCGGCCGCCACTCCCCCCTCCCAGCCACTTACAAAGCAGCCAGACCCTTCTAGCAAAGGCATTTTTATTTTATGTACTACCCTGAGATCTTGACTCTTTTCAATCGCTAAGATAGAGGGGCAAGGAATGCTCATAGCCCGCAGTGCTTCCCTCAGGAGGAGAGACGCTTCTCGTTCCTTTCTTTGCCGGCATACCTGATAACTTTAGAGGGAGAATACTTTTAGATGTAGTTGGTCTGGCTTTTTTTTTTTTTAAATCTGTGATTTCCCCCTCCCCCCAGTTAGAAACACAATACATTGTCACTATGGAAAATATGAGCAATGCAGAACACCAAGAAAGAAAAAAAGATTAAAATTATAATCACTCCACTCCGAGATAACCACAGTTAAATACCTATTTCTTCCTTTAGAGATTTGAGATCATAAAGGAACATTTTATTTTTAACCTGTATTTGTAAGTCAAAACTACAGAGTGAGCACTTTTTCTGTTTTATTTAATATTCTTCTCTAAGAGTATAATATTCCAGTTATAGATGTACCATAATTTATGTGACTAATCTCCCAGCTTGGGACAATTAGGCTGATTCTGTTTGAAGGAGGACACTGTAAACAATAATCTGGTGACTCTCCTAAACCATAAATATTTATGCAAGGACTAAATTGCTGGGAGTAGAATTTCGAGTCAAGAGAATTGCCCCCATTTCACAGTCATAATGCCAAAATATAGCTGACCATCATTAGCATAGGAGAGGACAGGGCCATTCGGTGGGGCCTGCCATCAGGAGGCCACCTGGACATGAGGCAGGGCTATGCAGCAGGCTCCTGGCTCTCCTCCCTCCCGATTGGACCGGGCAGGTGCCCTGCCAAGAACAGCAATCTAAGACGTATGATCAAGGACCGCCGGGGGGGGGGGGGAGGGGGGGGAGGGCCTGTGACACGGTGGTGTAGGAACAGTCTTCCAAAAAGATTTGTTTATTTTGTACTTAATGAGAAGCTGGACTATCAAACGAGAGACAAGACATTTGTGGCATCAAATCCCACTCATCACTACTGCAGCTATATGAAAGCCAACATCTGGATCAGAAAGATGGAGCTTCCTCACCGATTATATCAGGGCCAGTTCTCCAAGAAACAGCCTCCTGAGAGGCAGCATTTCTGCAATTTTTAGATGTCAACTAACTTTAATTATGGGAAGCCGCACAGCCTACCAAAACAACCAAACCAAAATGTGAAATAAGCGGCTTCTGAATCATACTGGTCATTTTGCAGCGACAATCAGCCCACCCTCCAACCTTCCTGGAGGAAGAGGTAGCATTTATCAATAAGATAAAATTTTAAATCCTGTCACGTTGCTGCTTTATACTGACATGAACCCTAGGAGCCCCAGACTCACTAAAATGCCACGATTTTCAGGTGGTTGTCATACTGGCTTTCACTTTCCCCCAAGTGGTTGTTGCAAGAATAAATTTCAGGGAGTGCATGTTCCAGGGCCTGGCTTTTGCTATCTTGCTGAGTACAGTTCCTTGCAGTACAGTTCCAAATGTGCCAGGGAGGGTCCTGCTCTCATGCATTATTCAGGGACTTCCGTGATTATTTGGTTCAGAGGCGCCCTGCTTTGCGCTGCCTTGCTGGGATTTCTGCGGCTCAAGGCTCTCTGCTCTGCAGAGCTGTCGTTTATGCATGTGGGCATCCGCCTGAAGCCTGGAGCCGCCCCAGAGTGAGATAAGCCCCAATTCTGTCTCACTTGCAGCTCTGATCCCAGCCGGGCAAAGCAGAACACCAGATAGAACACTCAGATTGTGTTATCAGGGCCACGCGTGTTCAGCTGGGCTCTCTTCTTAGCTAATTTCCCAGACGCTGCTTTTAACAAATGTGAGAATTACACAGGGTAGAAGCAACGAGGTGTTTCCATTGCAATTGTTTTGCTCTAGCCAATTTGGAAAGGAAAAGAAGTAAATCAGGACGTTTAAGAGCAAGGCATGTGCTTCAATATTTAGGTTTATATCTGACAGCTTTGATACAGATTTTCCTAAAATATCTCAGGAACTTAAAAAAAAAGTCATCTCTGTCCAGATTTTGCTGTGCTGTTCCATAAAAGATTCTTCTGAGTTAGGATTTTCCTAGATTCTGCTATCAGGACTTGGCAATCATTTTAGGATATTTCACGAAATACCCGAGAGATCCCCACTTGATTCCATTCCTTGCCAGTTGTCAAAGAAAGAGTGACTTGGAGCTCATCCCTCAAGCAATGATGAAGGAGCAAGCTAACCTAAAACATGCAAAGTTCCAAGTGGAACAAAAATTGGTATTAATAGCAGTATAATGGCTAACATTTATTGAGTGTCATCTATGTCCCGATACAATTATTAAGTGCTGTACTTGCATTAACCAATTTAGTCAACAAAATAACCCTTTGAGTTTCACAGCCTTTTAGATGATGTCTGTAATTTCACAAAGATCTCATAAAGAGAGTTCTGATGGTCTTCTTGTAGGAGTCAGGCTGTCTTAGAGATGCAGTTTGTGACTTAATGCTACAGTGGTCCAGGCTTTGTTGAATTCAAAGCTCTAGAAGCAAAATGAGCATCTTGGGGGGAGGGGTTTGTGGTTACCTGGGGGTGGGGTGGGGTGGGCAGCAGGAAATGAGGGTGAGGCAGCACACTGTAGGGTTGGGGAGGGCAGAGGGCTTCTCTCAACCTCTGGAGTATATGGGTCCAGAGGGTCCTCTACATAGTCACAGCTTAGCACTTGAGAAACAATTCTCCTGACCTCAGCACGCACACGAAACTGCGTAACAGATTTGCACTTGAGCTACAGAGACTAGTGGGAAAGACTGCAGGGCAGCTGCCTCCCTTTTTAACACTCCTGAGGAATCTAGAAGCCAAAAACTGTAGTAAGCTCAGGACAATAATGGATGGTTGGAAATTGCGGCCCAAGAGAATTCAGATAAGCCAGAGCTCATGCAATGCATAATTCTCTTTCTGGCTTTAAAATAAGTCTTTTTTTGAACACAATGCTATGAAATCTCAGACGTGTGTTCAAAAGGAGGTTGCTGAATCCCGCAGTTGGCTTTTATTTTGGAAGAGCAGATTCGAGAAAATGCAAGTCAAGCTCTACTCATTTGGACATGGCAAGAGCACATACTTTCAAGCATGCTGGAAACTTCACTTAAGGTGCAGTGGAAAGAGAATAGGTTTGAAGTCGGAAAGATCTGGATTTCAATTTTGGATCCACCTCACTCTTCATGTGACCTGGTTAGATGACATGACCTCTGGGAGCCCTGGTTTCCTCATCGAAATAGCCAGGGTATAGATGCTTACTTCATAGATTTGCCTGAATAATGTGATGCATAGCAGCACCTCCACATGCACGCACACCCTCACCTTCAATAACTGTCCTTCCTCTGTGATTATCAGAGCCTCTGAAACAACCCCAAAACGGTGACATTTTAAGTATTAAACAAGCTGTGTTAATAACAAAAAAAAAAATGAGAATGCTTTCCTATTTGTGAACATGCTTACAGTTTTCAAAATACTTGCCTCATCCTTTATTTCATTTGATCATCAGGAAAAGACAATATCATAGCAGAATTTTACCAATGAGGAGACTGACACCTGGGGATACGAAAGGATGATCCCTCCGGAGGTAAAAGAACTCAGAGACAGAGGCAGTGAGACTTCTCTTTCTCTTCTTCTCCAGCCACTCTATTCATTGCTTTGTTGATTTAAAAATAGTTTTTGATTATGTCTTTCATGCCAAACACTGTGCTAGGTTCTTGGGATGTAATGGTCTTGTGGATGTAACAGGATGTAATTACATGTTGGGATGTAAAGGTCTTGTGGCGTCAGTCAGTGCCCCAAGGCATTGCCTATGTAGCCTTCTCTGATGATCCCACACTGTTGTGTTTTGCTTCAACTTAGTCAAGTTGGAAAGAAACCATGGAATTTGCACATTATTCTATAGCTTGGAGTTTTCATTGATTTACGTATTAGCTCATTTTCTCCTTGAAACACACGGAAAAGGGGGACCCAGATGAAACAGCCAGAAATGCCAGAATATGGATATACCTTCAGGTAATAGTTAAAGTTGTAGGAAAAAAAATCATTCTGAAATAATAGACTGGTATTTCTAAGGAAGCAGTGTTGTGGACCTCAATCTGGAGGCACATAATGCATGGTGGTCTCTCTTTCTGTGATGCCAGTAGATCATTAAGAGGTGATCATTAAAGGATTGCAAGATGGTGATCTTCTAATTCCATCATTTCTGCTTCATTTGTTAGCTGCAATGCTTCTATAAGGAGAAACTTCCCCTTATCCACTATTTGATCCCCCAAGGTATAGTAACTGTAGGGAGGAAAGGTAGATGAATGTTTACTCATGTTATTTCCTGGTTTTCAAAATCATAGACCGCTTTCCTAGAATCCCCCGGGGGAGCTTTATGTTGATGTCCTTTGTTTGTTTTTATATCATTATTAGCTTGTGAATCTAACCACAGTGAGTTTCAATACATTGCAGTCATTATACTTACTTGATGTTCAAATTATCTACTTTTTGGCCAGCCGGAGCTTATTCAAGATGGAACCTGGGTCCCTTTATACAACCCTTGTAAGCCTTTTATGCATATTCTTTAAAGGATCTCGAACACTGCCAAAGTTCCATATTAACAAAGACCAAGAGAGATGGAGTTAGAGCCGGAAATATGCCACTGCTCTTACAGAACAAAATGATTGCTGCTCAGCCTCCGCTCCTGGCCAGCATCACCTCTCCTCCCAGCCAGTGTTACCTCTCTCAGTCCTGACCAGGCAATGTAACTGCCGCTCCTGCTAATTACACCTGAGCATTGAAAAGGAAACAGACCAGACACCATCTTTAACTCTCCCATGTCCTATCTAGGTCCAAACATCAGGGGGTTCTGCTCTCATTTCTTCTTCTCTTTTCCTTCTTCAGTGCACGTACATGACATTTTCCTCTGTGTTAGGAACAATAGGCAGGGCTAGTGATTCATTTGTGACTGGATGCCATTGTCACTCCACAAACTAATCTAGAAGAAACCAAATTATGCTGGAAGTAACACGGAGCCCTCATCAGGTACTCTTCAAAATCCGCTTATTCACAATAACAGCCTGAGCTCCTTCTAGAAGCCCAGCTTATCACGTGGACACTCCATGGGATCTTCCAGCTGCAGTGGGCTCTAAAGCACTGCTGTAATTTTGCCTAATTAATAAAGCAATGACAGAAATTGAGAAAAATATATGCATGATAATTTAAGTCTCCCAGGAAAAAAAAATCAATTCGTTCTGTCTAAACTTTGCCTTGGGTGCTCCCTTCATCAATTCAAGTGTGGAGCACAGTGACCTTAAGTTGCAAATATATTTCTTCAGGCGTGATTGAAGCATGTGAGAGGTAATAGCTTTCAACGTGCATTTCTTAGAGATTTAAAAACACTCAAATAAGGACATTTATTTTCCCACTTTACTCTGCTATATGTAAATCAGAGAAAATAATCTTTAAGACGTTCAAAATAAATGTAGCTTGGGGCTGCTAGAGTTAGCGTTACCTTTGTTGCAGTCAATACCTGGATTAAAAATAAGAGGATGCACCCCTTAAGATAAAAAAGAAGAAGAAGAAGAAGGAATGCAACTGTAGTGTCCTTGCTCTGTGAACTTCGCTCAACATACCTCCTCTGCATTTGTTATTTCTCTTGGTGGTAAGAATCTGGGTTTAATAATCAGGGAAAAAAAGGAGTAGTCTGTCTTTTAAAAATTGACACTGCTCCCATCCCTGAGTCTTCCATTGACATGATGTGAAATATGCTGATGTTAATCTCCAATGAAAAGCGATTCAAAACCATAACGCAAGCAAACAAATGTAACCAAAAAGAGAGAAAGAAAAAAAAAATCAACACAAAACCCAGCTAAAAGCGTTTCATCAGCTTTCAGTTTCGGTTTATTACGGCCACAAGAGGGCTCTCAAATCTTTCCAAACACTAGGGAAGGGCTGAAAACTGTTTTTCTACTAATTAATTTCCACAAATCAATATTACCTATTAATGTCCATTACAGAGACAAGCTACAGACTTCTGACACTTTATACTCAAGTTAAAGAGAGAATTTCCTATAAAAATTCTAGGGGCCTGCAGTGATTATAAGTAAAAAAAAAAAACAAAAACGAAAACAAAAACAAAATGAGTTGCACCTGTGATTTCCCGTGTCTGCTCTAGCATAAAAAATCCCAACACTGCACATTCCATCAAAGGTTAAAACTGAATTTGAAGCATTGTGTATATAATGGAATACATTGACCTCCAATGCATTTTAAAGGCTGTCTGCCTCCTTCCACCACATCATGCATCCCCAAAACAGCCAAGGAGGCTGATAACACAAAAGTTAAAAAGCAGTGACCCTTTCCTGGGGCCAGGGGAGAAGTTGCTACATTAGTCCTGGAGGTTTTTGGCTCATGCTGAGAGCTTTATGGCGTTGATGTTTGCAGCCTACACCACAAAAGACGCTTGCAATGAAGGAGGGTACTTTAATTCTCCGTTAAGCCAGAAGACAGGGGTAGAATCTATTGTGGTACGTGGGCAGAAAAGGAGGTTTCAGCAAATAAGGACAAACTGGAAAGTCCGCTTTCTCCAAAGCTCTGGCAGAAGAGAATAGCACCTATCACCCCTACCTCAGGCAAAAATGGGAAGAGAATAGAAGTGCTCCCAAAACATTCTGTCAGATTCATTAAAATATCAAAATCATCTTTGTACAAACTCAGGAAACCCCTCTGAGCTTTGATATGAAATGGCTTTTGATAATTGCCTTTTCTCTAATGGTGACATAGTCCCAGTGAAGGGTAAGGATTGGTAACAGCTTTATTAGCATAGGGCAGGAGTATTTCCACGGCATTTTGGGGATGTGGACCTTCTCTAGAACTGGCAACACAAAGAGGATTGAGGGAGGAGGGGGACACCAGCTAGGACAGCTCAATTGTCCCTCCTGATCAGAGTTTCCACACATTCATTTTTTTTCTGAAATTCAGAATTATCATAGAGGAAGTCCCTGGTTCAGGAAAGGCCAGTGTTGTGCCTTTGACTCAGGCACCCAAGAGATGTGCTATGGAAAAACAAATTCTCTCTCATGAAATCCTACACTGCTTGGCATACGCCACAAATGCAAATTGAACTGAACCTTGTGTAAAGTGTGTACATTTTTAACTAACACTCTTTAGAGTTAGTGGTTCCCCAAGTTTTTTTAAATTGAAGTTTAAATGACATACAATACAGTTGACCCTTGAACAGCGCAGGGGTTAGGGGCACCCACCCTTGGCACAGTCGAAAATCTGTTTATAACTTTTGACTCCCCCAAAACTTGACTAATAGTTTACTGTTGACCAGAAGCCCTACTGATACCATAAACAGGTGATGAACACATACTTTGCTTGTCATATGTATGATATACTGTATTTTTACCATAAAGTAAGCTGGAGAAAATAAAATGTTCTTAGGAAAATCATAAGAAACAGAAAATTCATTTACAGGACTGTCCATCCATTTATTTTAAAAAATCCAGCTATCAGTGAATTTGTTGTTCAAGGATGAATTGTATTATATTAGTTTCATGTGTATAACATAGTGATTCAACATTTATACACATTGTGAAATGCTCAGCATAAGTGGAGTTACTGTCTGCCACCACACAAAGTTACCACAATATTAATGACTATATTCCATATGCTTTTTCACCCCATGACTTATTTATTTTATAACTAGAAACTTGTACCTCTCAATCCCTTTCATCTATTTCATCCATCTCTACCAGTTTTTTCTTTGTATTTATGAGTCTGTTCTGGTTTTTGCTTATTAGTTCTTTTTTTTATATTTCACATATAAGTGAAATTATATGGTATTTTTCTTTCTATGACTTATTTCACTTAGCATTATACCCTCTAGGTTCATCCACATTGTCACAAGTGGCAAGATCTCATCCTTATTTATGGTTGAGTAATATTTCATTATAAGATATATATGAATATATATCTCACAATCTCAATGATATACATATCTCACACATCTTCTTTAGCCATTCATCTAACAATGGACACTTGGGCTGCTTCCGTATCTTGGCTATTGTAAATAATGCTGCAATAAACATAGGGGTGTCTATGTCTTTCTGAATTAGCGTTTTCATTTTCTTTGGGTAAATATCCAGTAGTGGAATTGCTGGATAGTAGAGTAGTTCTATTTTTAATTTTTTGAGGAAACTCCATACTGTTTTCCACAGTGGCTGTACCAATTTATATTCCCACCAACAGTGTGTGAGGGTTCCTTTTTCTCCACAACCTCACCAACACTTATTATTTCTTGTCTTTTTGATTCTAGCCATTCTGACAGGTATAAGATGATATCTCCTCGTGGTTTTGATTTGCATTTCAGTGGTTCCCCAAGTTGAATTTCCAGTTTAGGTAGCAGTAGTCCCTCCTAATTTGCCTAAATCTTTTTTTTTTTTTTAATTTCAAAAGGTGCGTCCTAAGAGATCATGTTTTTTTCAGTTCTAATCCAGAATTCCATTCAAATCCTTTCTCTTCATCACTTTGCATGTTACTTTTGTGTTGTCTCACATCTATCCCAGAATACTTTCATTCAGACAACCTCAGAAAGTTGACCTTCTCATGGGACATCGCTTGTTAAAACATTCTGGCCATGACCTGGGATTGAAGTTTAATCTAGGACTTAGGTAGGTGTATACATGAGGGCCCTCAGCTTGGTTTTGACTCAGAGCCCTCCCCTTCCAGGAGGCAACTAGGACTGAGGCAGACCTTGTGAAGGAGGAGGTCAAGCAGTAAGGAGGTAGAAACATACCCTTAACTGATCCCAGGGCATTTTGTTTTTGGACAAAGCACATCTAGTCAAGATTAAGTATATATTTTGAAATATATTTTGATCTATATACTTAAAATCACTCAAGGTTATAAAGAGATGGAATTTCCCACCTCTCAGCAGAGGGCAAATGTTATAGATTGTGTTTGTGTCCCGTCCCCCCCACCCCGCCAAATTCACATGTTGAAACTGTAACCCCCAATGAGAAGACAGGGCTTTTGGAAGGTGACTAGGTTTAGCTGAGATCAGGAGAGTGGAGCCCCCATGATGGGATTAGTGCTCTCATAAGAAGAAAATGATACCAGCACTTGCCCTCTTTACCATAGAAGGATACAACAAGAAGACATCTCTTTGCAAATCAGGAAGAAGGTCTTACCAGACACCAAATGTGCACCCTGGTCTTGAACTTTCCAGCCTCCAGAACTGCGAGAAATAAATTCCTGTTGTTTAAGCCACCTAGTCTATGGTATCTTATTATAATAGCCCAAATTGATCAAGATAGCAAAGGTTGGTGTTTTTGAGAAAATAAGGGAACACTTTGTCCACAACACTTCCCCTCTCATAGAATATCCACTGCAACATATCTGACCATGTTAAAACCTGCTTTCTAAAGAAATTAAATGACTAAATGATCTGCCATGATGGGCTGGGGTTGGGGCTGAGGTTTTGCAGGACAAATCTTTCTCAAGTTAGAATTCACGAGCTCAACTGCTTGTCTTCACTAATCAACTCAAAACCCATCACTGATCTCCCACTGAGAAGTGTTATGATTTAATTATGTTGCCCCAAAAGATGTTGAAATCCTAACCCCCAGTACTTGTGAATGTGACCTTATTTGGAAATCAGGTCTTTGTAAAGAATCAAGTTAAGATGAGGTCATTAGTGTCTTCAGTATGGCTAATCCATTATGGCTGGTGTCCTTGTAAAGAGGACATTTGAACACAGAGACAATGTGAAAAGGGAAGACAATGTGAAGACACAAGGAGAAGATGACCATCTATATGCCAAGGAATGTCTGAACATACCAGAAGCTAGGAGAAAGGCCTGGAACAGATTCTCCCTCACACAACTAGAAGGAATCAACCTTGCCAACATCTTGTTTTAGGCTTCTGGAGTCCAGAACTGTGAAACGATACATTTCTGTTGTTTTAGCCACATAGTTTTTGGTACTTTAGCTACAGCAGCCCTGGAAAACTAATGGAGGGGAGATATTTATTAGAGAAATAGAAGAACACAATGGCAGAGGAAACCCACACTAGCTACCCACATTAATAAGCCTAGTTTTTCTCTATAAATACGGATGGACAATTAAGGTTTACTAAACATTGGAGGGAAAAAAATGAATAAGCAGAATAACTGCCTGGGAGAAATAGGCAATTTAATAAACAAAAGGTATTATTCTGACTATCCTGGAAAGTTATTGAATCCATTAAATAAGAATGGGATAGTAGGAAAAAGAACATGAAAGAGTTTTTAGAAATTAATTTATATTCATATACGTGTTTGACCTGAAAAAAATCATTAGATGGAATAAGTGATAGGATCCAGGAAACCTGGCAGATGGGGAGGGAGCAGATGTGGAAAATATGAGGAATTAAGGGACAAGGAAATCGATACTATAGGTCTAATACCTGTCTAGAAAAAACTGCCAAGAGAGAGTAAAGAAAAAAACAAGAAACTACAGGAAGAAATAATGAAAGTAAAAGTAGAGTATTTCCTAAGCCTAAAAAAACATGAATTTTCAAATTGAAAAGTCCTGTGAAATTCAAGGAATGTAAATGAAATCTTAGAGCCCCAAAGATAAAGAGAAATGACCAAAAGCTTCCAGAGAGGAGGGATCTAAAAAGAGATGGGATAAAATAAAAATTAAATTGTTAACAATTTTCTTATCAGAATTCTGAATGCTAGAAATATTGGATCAGTGACTTCAAAATTCTGAAGGAAAATGACTTTTAAAGGTGGAATTTTCTACCTAGTCAAACTAACAATTAAGCGTAGAATAAAATCAGGAAGTCTACCTCTTCCACACTCTCTAGAAAGGAAATTCTATATTCTAGAAAACATCCCAACATAAGTAAAAAGAAATCCATGAAAAAGAGGTGGGATCTAAGACAGTGAATTAACAGTCTACAAGGGAAAGATTTACTAAGATGACAACTCAGATATCTCCAAGAGGAGGAAAGTGAGAGATGAAGTGAGAGAAAAGTGGTTTCCTTTCAACAAATACCAGTATTCATAGATCGTATATTTTAGACAATAAAGATGAAAGAGGCATAGAATTCTTCTCTCCATTAGATAAAAGAAAGACAATTGACAATTCCAGGAAAAACAAAAAGCTGAAAGAGAAAGTCACAAGATGTGAAGCAAACTAAAACATGGTAATATTTTAAGGACTAAATAGAATGCATGAAAGGAGAATCCATTTGACTTGGTGTGATTTGGAGGAACCCGTGTACATTTCTTTTTTTGTGAGTTCAATCACACTCTTTGTGAATATTTACATGGTCACATTAGGCATGTTGTAGGCACATTACCTACAGTAATGTAGATTTTTTAATTTTTAATTTTTAGAATCTTACAGAACAAGTTCCGAAGCCTATGTTTCATTGAAGGCCAGAATGAAAATATTCACAAAAGCCTTACAAAATGAAGGTAAGGCCAATAGATGTTGAGGGTGGTGTGACTTGAGGGGGAACAAAGGGAACTAAATGTGCCTTAATGTCCCCATTTTCCCTGATGGAGTGCCAACACAACTCTTGGAGAGAGAGAAAGTAATAAACTTTTATTCATTGAGCAACAAATACTTGCTGAGCCCCTACATAGCAGGGGCAGGAGTAGAAGTGGCACACCAGTAAAGAGGCTGTGGTCCAGGGTCTTATTCCCTATTGCACAGTGACACCATCAGTGATAGAGTGCATAATGGAGTATACCCTTCTCAAGAAGGAGAGATGCACATTGATGCCTTTTTCCACCCTTGCATTCAGTTGAAATGACATGAGAGAGGTTCTCCTAAAGTCAGATGTAGAGTCCACCCCATACCTTTTTCTTTCCTAGTTTTGCTTTTCTTTCTTCTTGTCACATCCTGGGATAGCAGAAATACACATATGCTACTATTTTTCTGGAAGTAAATTGCAAATTTATCTTGATGATCAACTAACTTCAGAACCAAGGGCTTTATATATAGTTCCTGTGCCAGGCCAGATATGTGATTAGAGAACAGGCAAGGCTGATCTCACAGGTACTATGATCAGAGAAGACCAGAAGGAAGCAGGTCCTGAGTCCTAAGAAAATCTAAAGATAAGAAGCTGATAACCCTATACCATATTCCTTCAGGTTCAAATCTGCAGGAGTCAACAGAAAACATGAAACCTTCCAGCAAATCCTAAGTCAGGGTATCAAAAATATATCCAATATCAATGCTTAAGAGGGGTTTGTGTTCATTTTTAAACACAAAGATAATTCCTCATCTTCAGAAGGAGAAAAGACACCATGTGTGATATTGTGATTTATAATAAGAAATATGTATTTGGTGTTCATCTAGTTCCTGGCACAGAGCTCCTAAACCCTTGGAATTTCCTGAAGTGCTGAGCCCATAAAGTTGTCTTTTGTTATGTTAATTAGGTGATTGCTGGAAAGCCCCTAGGTAACCTAAGGATGGGAGATGGTTGCCAGGGTTGAACCAACTGTGTGAGTAGTTCCATCTGGACCTTCAGTATCAGACCTGACCCCTCAGGAAGGAAGAGTTCGATCGCCAATGGACAAGGATTTAATCAATCAAAACCCTGTGTAATGAAACCACCATTAAAAAAATTAAAAAAAAAGGACCGGTTTCTGAGAGCTTCCAGGGTTGGTGAATATGAGGAGATATGTGGAGAGTGGCTACTTAGAACATAGAAGCTTCGCACCCTTTCCCCATACCTTGCCCTATGCATCTCTTACACCTGACTGTTCCTGAGTCATATCCTTTTATAATAAACTGGTGATCTAATAAGTAAAATATTTCTCTGAGTTCTGGGAGCCTTTCTGTCAAACTAATTAAACCCAAGGAGGAGGTGGAGGGAAACTGATTTGCAGCCAGTCGCTCAGAAGCAAAGGTTAGGGTTAACAGCTTGGGCTTGCAACTGGTGTCTGAAGAGGTGGTGGGGAGGTGGGGAAGGCAGTCTTGTAGGACTGAGCTCTTAACCTGTGGGATCTGATACTTTATCCAGGTAGATGGTGTCAGAATGGAGTTGAATTGTAGGACACCCAGCTGGTATCAGAGAACTACTTGGTGGAGTAGGAAAACCCTCCACACATAGTAATTAGGATTAGAATTATACATTGATTGGCTGACAACTTTATAATGAGCAGAGATTCACCTAATAGTTGGGAGTAACTGATTATCTCCAGGCTTGAAGAATAAAAGGTTAGCAAGCTGACAACTATTAGCAGGCAAACTGCCCGTCTATGCAAACGTCATTGTTCTTATGTGCCAGTGAGGAAGAAAAAAAAATGCTGAAAGGTTAATTTTAAGATTCAACTTCCAAATTCTTCTTAGGAAAAGAACTGTTCTAGCTTAGTGGAGGCCTCATGGTAGAGGTTTGCAGGGAAATACTGGCCAGCAGGAAGTTCTGGTGGCAGGGTGGTTGAAAAGATTTGCAGAAAAGAGATGACTAATATTAACTCTTAAATTGATCTCTTGTGATTCTGTACGGTAAGCCCTCCTTGCCACCCCAAGCCATCAGTAATGTCTGGTATACAAACAAACATCTTGTGTGGGTGGTGGATTGGGGCAATCCAGGACAAGGGACTGACCTCTTTAGCCGAGCTAGGATTGGAATGCCACTGAATTCAGGCCATCAGAGCCAAAGGTGACCTTGAAAAGGAATGAAGTTCTCTCAGTGCATAGAAGACCTGGGGAAGGATATGTGCTCCCTTGCCTATCCAACCTCCAGACCCTGATTCTGACAGTATGATCCCAGCCCACCTGGTAGAACTTACTGCCCCCTCCCGCCCCCGCCCCCCCCCAACACCAAGCACGTACACTCTCCGACCAAGATTCCCCAATGACCAAAGTCTATTCTGAGCATATTCTTTCTGATCTAATAGAAACAGAATCTTCTAGCTTGGCTGTGACTTGGGCGTGGGACCCAGATATTCTTGGTTCTCCTACACTTCCCTCTTGGATTTCAAGCTTTGATATTCTTCATATTTTAAACAAGGCTTTCTTTGGGTATAAATAGACTAAATTACAGTGGCAGGTACAAATGGTTATTTATTATATGTGTTCGACTTTCTAATTTATTTTTAATGGGACTCCTATTCATGTTTTTTATTCATTAATTCAATCCACAGATACTTACATACCTACTGTGTTGCAGCCACTGTATGTTCTAGTCTATGAAGTAATTCCACCCTTTGGTACATTGTAACAAATGTATTTGCTTCCTAATATAAAAAAAAAAAGTTGAATAATATTAAGCTTTTTCTTTGGTATTCTTTTTACAAATAACTGTACTTTTCCTATTTACATAGAGCTCCAGACATTTATTGAACATTTTCCAACGATTCTTTAACACTCCAGCCAAGTGGGTAAAAAAGAATTGCTATTCTGATTCTAAGATGATTTAGGAACAGGGCTCAAATCATATCAGAAGGAGAAAAGCCCTTTAAAAATAGGACTCTTTCTTTTGGATTCCTCTCTGCCAAAGCAGAGCAGGGCAGGGTCTCTTGATGATGCCTTATCACTTCCTAGCTAACATGCTGAAGAGATTTCCTTTGCAGCCCCAAGGTAAATAACAAGAATGGCTTTTCATTTCTGCTGTTGGTTTTACACCACTAAGAATGTTCATTTTGCTTCATTAACAAGGAAAAAGACTCACACTGTCTAGGGGCCTGCTGCTCCTTCATACAGAACATTGTTTCCTTATCACTTGTCCTAAACAGACCCAATTGAGTTGGGAGGTCTCTAGAGAATTTGTTTTGGATGGCCCCTATTATTAGTACTTAGTGTATTGTTCACAGCACAGAGGCCTATAATTAAGCTGCAGGAAAACTTGAATGGTGATTTCTCATTTTTGACTAACACAAGTAATAGAAAAATTGCCTAAGCTCTTTTGCTACGCTTTTGTTGTTATTTTGTTTTGTGTTTCATGGACAGTTTTCCATTAGGTAAAGGCAAAGCAGATTCCCTCACCCCAAAACACACCCAAGCCGATTCCCCAAAGTCAGGGCAGCTTATATTTCCCTCTATTTCAACTTCACAATTAATCCGTTTTTAGAATTGTCCTAAGACTTGCTCATTAGGCAGAATCCAAGCTGTGACACCACTTACTTGAACAAATTAGTTAACCTTTCTGAGCTTTACTTTCCTTGTTTTCTAAATGGTGATAAAAATAGTACCAAGCTCATAGGGTTTCCTTTGAGGATTTAGTGAGACACAATATGGAAAAATCGTGGCACAGAGCCTATCACATAATAAGCATTAAATGAAGGTCAGCTATTCTCATCATTCACTATGTTTTAGGATAATAATAATAATAATAATAAAATGAAAACAACCTACACAAATACTTTTCATGGAGCACTTCCATGTGCCTGGTGAGGGGAGAAAATAGATCTTCCTCCTTTTCTTTTCCACGTCTTTGTCTCCCTCACTGAAGGAGGGAGAGGGATTTCTAATCAATTGGTTTGAGTCCAGAACGTGATGAAGCCATGCTTTCCTGATAAGAAGGGCTAGCAGACCTTCAAAGGAAGCCATCTTGGTGAAACCACCCTGTACATGCTTCCTTCATTGGGGGGGAGCCATGATGTCTCACTGCAGCCTCTAGATCTATATCACATTCTCCAAATCAGCTTTGACCTGATTTTAGCCTTGCAAGGTGTTGGATGCCATCTCAGTCCTTAATCAAGAAGAACTTTGATTCCTACTTGGCATTTCTTCCCTGGTCAGGAATCCTAACTGTAGCATTCTTGTGTGTTGGCCATAATACCATCCTAATAGTACCAAGATCTCATTCCAATCTCTGGCCTCAGGCACTGTCACAGGCTCTATGGAAACATGACCTCATGTAAGCTCCATATTCCTCAGGGAGGAAGGCATCATTATCTTCAACTTTCAGAAGACCACACCAGGTTTAGAGAGGTTACAACCTCTGTCCCAGAACTAATAAGTGCTAGAGCCAGCATGTAAATCCAGGCCTGCTTAACTGTGAAGTCAGTGTCTATAAGCCTTATTCATTGCTTCCTTGAATGTGCTAGGATTCATAATTAGTGCCATGGATATCAAGATAATTAAAACGCAGCCCTTACTTCACAAAGTCTAGATCAGGGCCAGTACTGTGTCCCACCAAGTGTGGTCTGCAGACCCCTTGCATACATGATTTGAGCTACTTCTTAATGTGTAGGTTCCTAGCCCCTGTCTTAGTCCATTCAGGCAGCCATAGTAAAAATACCACAGACTGGGTGGGTTAAACATAAGCATTTATTTCCCAGAGTTCTGGAGTCTGGGAAGTTGGATTCAGTGTCTGGTGAGGACCGTCTTCCTGGTTCATAGATGGCTGTCTTCTTGTTGTTTCCTCACAGGGTGAAAGGGATGAGAGACTTCTCTGCTGTCTCTTCTTATAAGGGCACAAATCCCATTCACGAGGGCTCCACCTTCATGACCTAATCAGCTCCAAAGGCCCACCTCCTATTACCACTACATTGGGGGTTATGTTTCAACATATAAATTTGGGGGCTGTATATAAATATTTAGTCCTTAATATTGCTCCTCCCTTATCTATGCTGAATTAGAATCTCTCTGAAGCAGATCTGAGGATTCTGCATTTTTTTTTAATGTGTCACCAGGTGACTCATAAAGTAATTAAAAGTTGAAAACTACTAGTTTTAAATTTAAAAGTAAAAGACAAGACAGAATAAGGAATAGCATATTCTTAGGAAATTCTCCTAAAACATTCATCCATAAGGGTGTTCTTTTCACCAAATGTATCTTTTTCTAAATTCTTAGCCTGAATATTTTCTGGGGTCGCTTAAATCCACCAAACATAATTCTTAGTTAGGAAGAATCATGTTAGCATCGGATTACAATAAAAATTTTATTACTAGGCTTCACTTTAAAAAAAAAGAGGACATTATTACAGGCCTAACAAGGACCATTACTCAAGCGTGATGAATGCAAAATCAGAGGTCCAAGAGCTTTTTCCTTGAGTCTAATATATTAAGCCAATAGCTCAAATGGTTAGAGGTGGATCTATAAATTCTGCTCAGATTAGCATGTATTTTGTTTTGTTCTTTGTGTGTGTGTGTGATTTATTTATTTTATTTTATTATGTTATGTTAATCACCATACATCATTAGTTTTGATGTAGTGTTCCATGATTCATTGTTTGTGTAAAACACCCAGTGCCCTCTTTAATACCCATCACCAGGCTAACCCATTCCCCCACGCCCCTCCCCTCTAGAACCCTCACTTTGTCTCTCAGAGTCCATAGTCTCTCATGGTTCGTCTCCCCCTCCGATTTCCCCCCCTTCATTTTTCCCTTCCTACTATTTTCTTTTTTTCTTTTTTTAACATATGACGTATTATTTGTTTCAGAGGTACAGGTCTGTGATTCATCAGTCTTACACAATTCACAGTGCTCACCATAGCACATACCCTCCGCAATGTCTATCACCCAGCCACCCCATCCCTCCCACCCCCCACCACTCCAGCAACCCTCAGTTTGTTTCCTGAGATTAAGAATTCCTCACATCAGTGAGGTCATATGATACATGTCTTTCTCTGACTGACTTATTTCGCTTAGCATAATACCCTCCAGCTCCAGCCATGTCATTGCAAATGGCAAGGTTTTGGGTTTTTTGATGGCTGCATAATATTCCATATATATACCACATCTTCTTTATCCATTCATCTGTTGATGGACATCTTCACTCTTTCCATAGTTTGGCTATTGTGGACGTTGCTGCTATAAACATTGGGGTGCACGTACCCCTTCAGATCCCTACATTTCTATCTTTGGGGTAAATACCCAGTAGTGCAATTGCTGGGTCGTACGGTAGCTCTATTTTCAACTTTTTGAGGAACCTCTATACTGTCTTCCAGAGTGGCTGCACCAGCTTGCATTCCCACCAAAAGTGTAGGAGGGTTCCCCTTTCTCTGCATCCTTGCCAACATCTGTCATTTCCTGACTTGTGTTCATTTTAGCCATTTTGACTGGTGTGAGGTGGTATCTCACTGAGGTTTTGATTTGGATTTCCCTGATGCCGAGCGATGTTGAACACGTTTTCATGTGTCTGTTGACCATTTGGATATCTTCTTTGGAAAAATGTCTGTTCATGTCTTCTCCCCATTTTTTGATTGGATTATTTGTTCTTTGGGTGTTGAGTTTAATTAGTTCTTTATAGATTTTGGATACTAGCCCTTTATCTGATATGTCATTTGCAAATCTCTTCTCCCATACTGTTGGTTGTCTTTTGGTTTTGTGGACTGTTTCTTTTGCTGTGCAAAAGCTTTTTATCTTGATGAAATCCCAATACTTCATTTTTGCCCTGGCTTCCCTTGCCTTTGGCAATGTTTCTAGGAAGAAGCTGCTGCGGCTGAGGTCTAAGAGGTTGCTGCATGTGTTCTCCTTTAGGATTTTGATGGACTCCTGTCTCGCATTGAAGTCTTTCAACCGTTTTGAGTCTATTTTTGTGTGTGGTGTAAGGAAATGGTCCAGTTTCATTCTTCTGCATGTGGCTGTCCAATTTTCCCAACACCATTTGTTGAAGAGACTGTCTTTTTTCCATTGGCCATTCTTTCCTGCTTTGTCGAAGATTAGTTGACCATAGAGTTGAGGGTTCATTTTTGGGCTCTCTATTCTGTTCCATTGATCTATGTGTCTGTTTTTGTGCCAGTACCATACTGTCTTGATGATGACAGCTTTGTAATAGAGCTGGAAGTCCGGAATTCTGATGCCACCAGCTTTGCTTTTCTTTTTCAACATTCCTCTGGCTATTCGGGGTCTTTTCTGGTTCCATACAAATTTTAGGATTATTTGTTCCATTTCTTTGAAAAAAGTTGATGGTATTTTGATAGGGATTGCATTAAACGTGTAGATTGCTCTAAGTAGCATTGACATCTTCACAATATTTGTTCTTCCAATCCATGAGCATGGAACGTTTTTCCATTTCTTTGTGTCTTCCTCAATTTCTTTCATGAGTACTTTATAGTTTTCTGAGTGCAGATTCTTTGCCTCTTTGGTTAGAGTTATTCGTAGGTATCTTATGGTTTTGGGTGCAATTGTAAATGGGATCGACTCCTTAATTTCTCTTTCATCTGTCTTGTTGTTGGTGTATATAAATGCAACTGATTTGTGTGCACTGATTTTATAACCTGTGACTTTACTGATTTCCTGTACGAATTCTAGCAGTTTTGGGGTGGAGTCTTTTGGGTTTTCCACCTAAAGTATCATATCATCTGCAAAGAGTGAGAGTTTGAATTCTTCTTTGCTAATTTGGATGCCTTTGATTTCTTTTTGTTGTCTGATTGCTGTGGCTAGGACTTCTAGTACTATGTTGACTAGCAGTGGTGAGAGTGGACATCCCTGCCGCGTTCCTGACCTTAAGGGGAAAGCTCTCAGTTTTTCCCCATTGAGAATGATATTCACTGTGGGTTTTTCATAGATGGCTTTTATGATATTGAGGTATGTACCCTCTATCCCTACACTCTGAAGAGTTTTAATCACGAAAGGATGTTGTACTTTGTCAAATTTTTTTCTGCATCTATTGAGAGGATCATATGGTTCTTGTTCTTTCTTTTATTAATGTATTGTATCACACTGATTGATTTGCAGATGTTGAACCAACCTTGCAGCCCAGGAATAAATCCCACTTGGGCGTGGTGAATAATCCTTTTAATATACTGTTGGATCGTATTGGCTAGTATTTTGGTGAGAATTTTTGCATCCATGTTCATCAGGGATATATTGGCCTGTAATTCTCTTTTTTGATGGGGTCTTTGTCTGATTTTGGGATCAAGGTAATGCTGGCCTTATAAAATGAGTTTGGAAGTTTTCCTTCCTTTTCTATTTTTTGGAACAGTTTCAGAAGAATAGGTATTAATTCTTCTTTAAATGTTTGGTAGAATTCCCCTGGGAAGCCATCTGGCCCTGGGCTCCTGTATTTTGGGAGATTTTTGATTACTGCTTCAATTTCCTTAGTGGTTATCGGTCTGTTCAGGTTTTCTATTTCTTCCTGGTTCGGTTTTGATAGTTTATACATTTCTAGGAATGCATCCATTTCTTCCAGATTATCTAATTTGCTGGCATAGAGTTGCTCATAATATGTTCTTATAATTGTATTTCTTGGTGTTGGTTGTGATCTCTCCTCTTTCATTCATGATTTTATTTATTTGGGTCATTTCTCTTCTCTTTTTGATAAGTCTGGCCAGGGGTTTATCAATCTTACTAATTCTTTCAAAGAACCAGCTCCTAGTTTCGTTGACCTGTTCTACTGTTCTTTTGGTTTCTATTTCATTGATTTCTGCTCTGATCTTTACTATTTCTCTTCTCCTGCTGGGTTTAGGCTTTGTTTGCTGTTCTTTCTCCAGCTCCTTTAGGTGTAGGGTTAGGTTGTGTATCTGAGACTTTCTGGTTTCTTGAGAAAGTCTTGTATTGCTATATACTTTCCTCTTAGGACCGCCTTTGCTGCATCCTGAAGATTTTGAACAGTTATGTTTTCATTTTAATTTATTTCCATGAATTTTTTAATTCTTCTTTAATTTCCTGGTTGAATTCTTTAATTTCGTGATTGACCCATTCATTCTTTAGTAGGATGCTCTTTAGCCTCCATGTATTTGAGTTCTTTCCAATTTTCCTCTTGTGATTGAGTTCTAGTTTCAAAGCACTGTGGTCCCAAAATATGCAGGGAATGATCCCAGTCTTTTGGTACTGGTTGAGACCTGATTTGTGACCTAGGATGTGATCTATTCTGGAGAATGTTCCATGGGCACTAGAGAAGAATGTGTAATCTGTTGCTTTGGGGTGGATTGTTCTGAATATATCTGTGAAGTCCATTTGGTCCACTGTGTCATTTAAAGTCTATTTCCTTGTTGATCTTTTGCTTAGATGATCTGTTCATTTCATGAAGGGGGTGTTAATGTCCCCTACTATTATTGTATTATTGTCAATGTGTTTCTTTTATTTTGTTATTAATTGGCTTATATAATTGGCTGCTTCCATGTTAGGGGCATAGATATTTACAACTGCTAGATCCTCTTGTTGGATAGACCCTTTAAGTAGGATATAGTGTCCTTCCTCATCTCTTATTAAAGTCTTTGGTTTAAAATCTAATTTGTCTGATATAAGGATTGCCACCCCAGCTTTCTTTTGATGTCCATAAGCATGGGGAATGGTTTTCCACCCCCTCACTTTCAATCTGGAGGTGTCTTTGGGTCTAAAATGAGTCTCTTGCAGACAGCATATCAATGGGACTTGTTTTTTTATCCAATCTAATATTCTGTGTCTTTTGATTGGGGCATTTAGCTCATTTACATTCAGGGTAACTATTGAAAAATATGAACTTAGTGCCATTGTATTGCCTGTAAGGTGACTGTGACTGTATATTGTCTGTGTTCCTTTCTGGTATGTTACTTTTAGGCTCTCCCTTTGCTTAGAGGACCCCTTTCAATATTTCTTGTAGGGCTGGTTTCGTGTTTGCAAATTCTTTTAGTTTTTGTTTGTCCTGGAAGTTTTTATCGCCCCTATTTTCAATGACAGCCTAGCTGGATATAGTATTCTTGACTGCATATTTTTCTCATTTCGTGCTCTGACTATATCATGCCAGTCCTTTCTGGCCTGCCAGGTCTCTGTGGATAAGTCTGTTGCCAATCTAATGTTTCTACCATTGTAGATTACAGACCTCTTGTCCTGAGCTGCTTTCAGGATTTTCTCTTTGTCTCTGAGACTTGTAAGTTTTACTATTAGATGTTGGGGTGTTGACCTATTTTTATTGATTTTGAGAGGGGTTCTCTGTGCCTCCTGGATTTTGATGCCTGTTTCCTTCCTCACATTAGGGAAGTTCTCTGCTGTAATTTGCTCCAATACACCTTCTGCCCCCCTCTCTTTCTTCTTCTTCTGGGATCCCTATTATTCTAATATTGTTTCCTTTTATGGTATCACTTATCTCTCGAATTCTGCCCTCGTGATCCAGTAGTTGTTTATCTCTCTTTTCCTCAGCTTCTTTATTCTCCATCATTTGGTCTTCTATATCACTAATTCTCTCTTCTGCCTCTTTTATCCTAGCAGTTAGAGCTTCCATTTTTGATTGCACCTCATTAATAGCCTTTTTTATTTCGACTTGGTTAGATTTTAGTTCTTTTATTTCTCCAGAAAGGGTTTCTCTAGTATCTTCCATGCTTTTTTCAAGCCCAGGTAGTATCTTTATAATCGTCATTCTGAACTCTAGTTCCAACATCTTACTAATGTCCATATTGATTAGGTCCCTGGCAGTCGGTACTGCCTCTTGTTCTTTTCTTTCAGGTGAGTTTTTCCGTCTTGTCATTTTGTCCAGAGAATGAGAGAACAAAATGCTAAAAGGGTAACAATGACCCCAGAAAAATATACACTAAACAAATCAGAAGAGACCTGAAACCGAGGGAAAAGAAAGGGAAGGAAAGAAAAAAGAAAAAAAAAAGAACATGATCAAATATGATCAGGCTGGTGAATAGATCAGTGCCACACACTAGATTTTGGGCACATTTTGGTCTGTTAGAAGGAACTGCCTCCCAAAATTTTAAAGAAAGAAAAACTTATAAATGTACAAAAATAAGGTAAATATGATGAAGGGATGGAATATGACTGTAAAGATGAAAATTATAAAAGATTTTATAAAAGGAATTTAAAAGATAAGAAGCTGGTTGAAAAAAGAAAGAAGAGGATTAAAAAAAAAAGGGGAGAGAATGTGATCAAGCAGAAGACGAGGAGAAAGCCACACAGATTTAGGGTATATTTTGGTCTGTCGAAGAAACTGCATCCCAAAATTTTAAAGAGAGAACAACTTATATATGTACCAAACATAAGGTTAACTGCAATGAAGGGATAGAATATGACTCTAAAAATGAAAAATAAAAAAAGATTTTTAAAAAAGGAATTGATAAGATGTTGGTTGAAAAAGGGAAAAAGAAAAATTTTAAAAAATAGAAAAAGAAAATTTAAAAAATTAACTTTGTAAGACTAAAGAATCATGGGGAAAAAAGCCATGAATTCTGTGTGCAGTATTCCCCTAGTGCTGGAGTTCTGCCATTCTCATTGATCGGTAAATTTGGTCTTGGTGGGCTGTTCTTGCTGATTTTCTGGGGGAGAGGCCTGTTGCCGTGGTTCTCAGATGTCTTTGCCGGGGGCTGGGCTAAGTAATCTGCTCGGGTTTGCTCTCAGGAGCTTTTGTTCCCTGCAAGCTTTCTGTTCAGCTTTGGAGGACGAGAGTGAAAATGGCGGCCTCCCAATCTCCGCCCCGGAGGAGTCAAGAACTTGGGGCCCCCTCCTCAGTGCACCCCCAGGGAAAAGCAGTCAATCACTCCCATCTCCCTGGTTTCCAGCCACACTCCATGCTCACCCGGCCTGTGACCCAGCATTTCTATCTCTGGCACACGACCCTGTGTGGAGTCTCCAAACCCAGCAGATCCCTGTGGTGCGCTCCCGCACCGCTCCACCCGGAAGGAGGAAAGGGAGTCTCCTCCGATCTGCCGCTTGTTGGGTCCCTGCTGGAAGAGCAGTGGCCCGACTGTGCCGAGGATCACGGCTTATGGCAACCCCGAGCTGAGAGCCCACTCCTTGGCTCCGTCTCTGCAGCCGGCATCCCCACTCTGATTCCTGGGAGCTCTGCCACACTCAGGCACCCCCAGTGTTCCTGTGACCCCGAGGGTCCTGAGACCACACTGTCCCCAGGAGGGTCCCACCCTCCACTCAGCCACTGGAGCCATGTCCTCAGTGGAGCAGGCTCCTAAAAGTTCCGATTTTGTGCTCCGCTGCTCTGTCACTTGCCAGTAGCTCCCTCCCCTGCCGTCTATCTTCCCAAATATTGCCTCGGATTCACCTCTCTGCACGTCCTACCTTCCAGAAAGTGGTCGCCTTTTTCATGTGTGTGTGATTTAAAAGAGAGGAATGCTCCCAGTTTAGGAAAAGTCTTCTCCCATCCCATCTGCACTCTGCAGAAGCCTGGCTGGACTCCCTCCTTGAATGCCCATGGACCATTCAAATATGAATCATCACATTAACTTCTCACAGCAAGCCTCTTCTCAAAACCAGTACCAGGCTCCCAAAAGAAGTCCCCACTTCTTACTCTGACATGCAAAATTCATAATCTGGGCTCCTTTGCCTTTTTATAGAATGTACTTCCTTTCAAAATTAAGTTTTTTCAAGGTGTTGACCTACTTAAGATTCTACTTAAGATTCCGTAACTATGCTTCCTCTTTTGCCTTTTCTCCCACACGTGCCGAATCAGTAAGAATAGGTTTGATTATATGCAGTAACAAAACAACCCCTAATTCTCAGTGGCCCAAAACAACAAAGGCTTATTCCTTTTTGCGCCAGTCAGGTGCCTCTCAGGAGTTAGCATGGAGCTGGCCTCATCGTACACACTACAGAGTCAGCAGGCGAAGTAGTCATGTTCAGCACGGTTGCTTGCCATGCCAGGGGAGGACGAGAGCTCGGGGAGACTCACATGGGTGGTTAAGTGCTTTGACCGGCAAGTAACACATGTCACTTTTGTTCTCCACTCATTCATTAGAACTAGTCATGTGGTCCCACCCAGCCACAGTGAAATCAGGATGTACAACCCCCTCAGCAGCTCAAATGGGAAAAATATCAGGAAACAGCATTCATGACCAGCAGAAGTATTTTTTCAGATTCTATCAGTACTCAAGGCTGAGCTCAGATACCTCCTTTGTTGCTTTTCCCACAGAGCCCAGCTGGATGACAGCGGGGTCTTTTCCCCTTCACTTAGAACTTGTATTTGTTGTTTTGTTTATTTGGCATGGCCGAATCCAAACATATTTTTTTAAAGATTTTATTTATTCATTTGACAGGGAGAGACACAGCGAGAGAGGGAACACAAGCAGGGGGAGTGGGAGAGGGAGAAGCAGGCTTCCCACCAAGCAGGGAGCCCAATGCAGGGCTCGATCTCAGGACGCTGGGATCATGACCTGAGCCGAAGGCAGACGCTTAACGACTGAGCCACCCAGGCACACAAAATCCAAACATATTTTAAGTGATTATTTCACGTACATGTGTCTTATTTCTTCTGAGACCAGAAATTGTCTTTTTGGAAATCATTCACCCAATCTACCACAGTTAAGAGCACATAATAGATGTTTAATAGTACATGTAGGCATTGATTACTTTTCTAAATTACATTTAAAATATGGCATCTGTCCTACCATACTTTCATTTTGTACCACTGTACATTAGAGCTTTGAACTCTTTGTTTACCCAGTTTAATTCTTATGACAATCATTTCAAATACTATAACCTTAGTTGTTGGTTTTATCAAGCACTCATATTTTATCAAACACTCACTTGATGTTTTCTCATGTTTTACATGCATCCCAAACACATAGGACAGTGACTGACAAAAAATAAGCATCCAACAAGTACTGGTTGAATAATTCATTCTATGTTCAAAATGACCCTAAGAGAAAGTATCCCAATTTTACAGATGAAGAAATGGGTTGAGGCCTACAGAAATTTGCTAAACAATGTACAGTATAATATTCTTAAACAAAATAAAGCTTCTTTCACCAAAACTGTTAAAGGGATATTGTTTTGATTTAGGATGCAATTGATATTTCTAAAACTTTCCAGCATTTTGGCTGGAGAGTCAAGAGAAGCCAACTCTAGCTGACTTAGGCAGAAAGGGAATCTGGGGGGAAGAGGAGGTATAGGAAGCCTGTAGAAATAATGAAGTGGCTCACTGACTGGTACATCAGGGAGTATAATACTAATTGATATAGCCCATGACCAGAGAGAGTTCTCCAAACACTGACTTCTTATCTACTATGGGCCAAACTGAGCGGTTAAGGCAGAAATCAACAGGTCAACACGCGTGAAGAGCCCAGATTTTCATGGGAGAGACACAGATGTAAGCCGAAAATCACAATGTAGTGTGACACAGTCACAGGGCAAGGAATGCCCACAGCCACCAGATGCTTGGAGAGGCAAGGAGCATAGTCTCCCCTAGAGCCTCTAGAAGGAGGGTGGCCCAGCTAACACCTTGGTTTGGGCCTACTGATACTGATTTCAGATATCTGGCCTCTAGATCTGCGAGAGAATACATTTCTGTCATTTTTAGTCACCAAGTGTGTGATAATTTGTTACAGCTCTAGCTATATGTTTTATTGTCACTTTGGGAGCAACATTGCTCAGAATCCCTTTCTCTGGATGGGCCAGGTTAGAGTTCTGCAAAGCAAATGATGTGAGGTTTGGAGTTGGACTTGAGGCAGAATTACACCTGAAGGTCACCAACCACCTCATGGCCCCACTGTGCAACTGCTTGTGCCTTCCTTCAGGATCTCCTTGGGAGCTTCTACCCATTCAGCCACACCAAGACTGGTCAGTGATTTTCCTTTGATTTTAAAGTTCTCCTTTTCAGATCTTCACCTTTCCTAGCTTCTCTCACAGTTGTGAAAGTTTTTATTCCTACAACAAATCCCTTAATATGCAGAGTGGTTTACTTCCCTGATTGAATCCTGATTGATCCATCTGTGTGAGCTGAGCTAGGCCTCGGCCAAATGCACTTGGAAGGAGGGGACGGACATCAGCTAAGGTACAGGATGAAAGAGCCAAGGATGGTTGAACATGGTCACTGGTTGGGGTGGTTGACAGAAGAGGGAGAGGGTCAGGTTGCCTCTTGGGAATGGGGGGGTGCCGGATTAGTTTTCTAGGTTTGGCATAACAAAGTACCAGACTGGGAGGCTCAAATGACAGAAATCTATTGGCTGGCAATTTGGAGGCCAGAAGTCCCAGATCAAGATGTTGGCCAGGCTCTGCTCCCTCTGAAGGTGCTGGGGGAGGATCTGGTCCAGGTTCTCCCCCAGCTTCTGGTGTTCTGCTGGCTATCTGTGGTGTTTCTTGGCTTGTAGATGCATCACCCCAATCTCTGCCTTCAGTTCACATGACACTTTCCATGTGTGTGTCTCTGTCCAAATTCCCCCTTTTTATAGGGACAGCAGTTACATTGAATTAGGAGCCCACCCTACCCCAGGATGATCTCATTTTAGCTAATCACATCTGCAAAAAATCTATGTCCCAACAAGTCATGTTCTGAGGTACTGGGGATTAGGATTTCAACATATGAATTTGAGGGGACATAATTTAACCCATAATAGGAGGATCAGGACTCAATGAGGACTTTAGGAAGAGAGATGGGGGAAGATAGAGTTCAGTTTCTGACATAATTGGAATATCAACCATCATCTTCTTGAGCGCTTGCCATGTGCCAAGTACTGTGTTCATTTTTTCATGTGCTGGAGTTCACTTATTCTGCACAATTGATGCTTAACAAATGCCAAATGATTGGCATTCATACTTTCCAGAGGCTTAGAAATCAAGCTGGAGGGAGTCGAAATCATTTGCATAAGGTCACACAGCTAATAAGGAGCAGATGAACCCAGATATTTCTGAACCAGAACCCTTGCTCTCAACCTCTATGATATTCCTCCTGCAGGGAAGTCTACATAAGAGGGGATCTAGTAGGCAGTTGTATCAGGTGAAGATACAGATTTGGCAAATAGAAGCTTAGAAAAAGCTTAGACATCCTAGAATCTGTCCAAATCTAAGAACATCATTGAACAATTATAAACTGCAATTGAATAGTCAACATTCAACGGATTCATGGTTATTTTATCCTATATGTACATCAATCCATCCAGTTCATTAAGACTACACTTGACAGGGGCACCCGGGTGGGTCAGTAGGTTAGGTGTCTGTCTTTGGCTCAGGTCATGATCCCAGGGTCCTGGGATCGAGTCCTGCATCGGGCTCCCTGCTCAGCGGAGAGCCTGCTTCTCCCTCTCCCTCTGCCTGCCACTCTGCCTACTTGTGCTCTCTCTCTGTCAAATAAATTTTTAAAAATCTTAAAAAAAAAAACAAAACTACACTTGACAGTCTGATAACCAGGAAGATGGAAGGTGCAGTGAGTGCTTTACTGGTGCAGATTTTTTTTTTGCTTAAGTGATCCAGGTAAGGAGTTTGTAATACTTGCTTTAATATGTTTTTTTCCCCAATCCAGAATTATTGTGGTTATATGTGACTCCATCCTAATATTCTTTTCAATTTCAACTTAAATACCATGTCCTCAGAAAGTCTTTCACTTGCTCCCAAAAGAAAGTAGTTACCTGTGATGGGTGCTGCCCTACACCACAAATCTATCTGATTATGGTTCTACTGTGCTTCATGTTAATGGCTTATTTAATTATCAGTCTCTATTAGTAGATCATATGCTCAGTGATGAGAGTGGCTGGATGTTTTGTCTCCATAATGCCTCTGATACCTGGCACATCTCAATAACGTTTTCATGAGTGCCTGAATACATAAATTAATTGAACTTTGATTATTCATTATTCTGGGACATGGAAACACTTCAAAAATGCTTTATGAGAAGGGTTTTGGTTCTACCCATGGACATACTCTGGGTGAATTTATAGTGACCTCTTTGCTTATGTGTCCTTGCTAGTCTCCACCCCATTTATAAGATGGAGTCAATCCCTCTTCTAGCTATGGGCTGTATTAATGAGTGGTATAGACATCTACAATTCTGGGTATTTTTCAGGGAGCATAAATACTTAATAAACACTCTGAAGTAGAATTTGTGGAACATTGCTTTGAAGATAGAACTACTCAGTCCTCTAGATACCCTAAAATAGATCCTTGGGTTAGACTGTAGCAGTAGAGGCCCACATACCTGGAACGAAGTTGTATGGCTTCTAGAATTTCATTAGCAAACTTCACCTGGATATAAATGTAACATTGTAGCAACTGAATAGTCTTTCCAGTGCTTCTTAACTCAGTAAGATTCACCAGAAAACTATTTTTGAGGGTACTGGTCCCTACATTGCATTGTGACTTCTTGTTAGTGACCCATGGAGCAATACTAGGCTCCATATTTTACTTCCTTTGGAAATCTGTTTATTTTTATCATATTGTCAAGTCTTGTTTCCTTATTGGAAAGATGAGGACAATAATACTCTCTACTTCAGAAAGTTTGGGACAATATAAAATGGGATAACACCAATAAAATGCTTGGTTAGCATAGTGCTTGGTGCATGGTAAGTAATTAGTAAGTACTGACTGTTTGTCACCAGCATCACTGTCATATTACCCTCTTGGCATTAATGACTGAAAGATGCCAAAGCACGTTCCTGACCACCTCTCCCAAGTGAAGTTACTTTAAGGACAAAGTAACCTTAACTTCATCCTAATTTTTCTTACTCTTACTTTTTCCTTGAACCATTTTTCTCATTTACACATTTCTTTTTTTCTCTCATTTTTCTCATTTTACCCATTTCTAAGTACTTTTTTGTTCATACTATTAGACACTGGCTTACAATCTTTGTGGAACCAAGTGAGTTATCAATATGCACATACGTACGTACATTAGTTTTCAAAGGGCAAAGATGGATCACAGAGAAGTGGAATGACTTGAACTCAAAGTAGCAAAGCAGAAAGAATTCTTGTGTTTTAAAGCTTAGCTCTGGCCCTATTTTGTCTAGGCCACTGAAACTTCTCTTTGGCTGAATTCCTACGCAGTCCCATCAAAGAGTTTGATGTGCTTTCTGCCACGTTCCATGCTGCTTATTGTTGAAATAAAAGCTTTCCTTCTTATTTGGTACAGAAACTTCATCGAGGGAAGGACGGACCCTGAGAGACAGACCACAATAGCTGGAAAGAAAGAAAGGCTTCCTGGGGTGTTGTGTACTGCCTAGGTAACCTACATATCGCATAGCGAACTGTTAGGAGCAGGGATTTTAATATTATTTTTAAAGAAAGAAAAAGTCGATTTCTTCTTATTCCCAAAGGTAGCTGTGATTAATCTGTGGGGGTAAGAGGGAGCAGCCAGACACAGAGCCTTTGAAGATTTATGGCTTTGTATGTGTAACGAACATAAGTGTATAAATACATTTGTAAGCCCCAGGCTCTACCCTTAAACGCTCAAGACACTTCCCTCCTCCCTCTTTATACCACATGGCTCAGAAGCCACATAAAGGACACTTGGGGCTGCCATCTGCCCTCCATTCCTCTACAGAGACTGACTTTTCTCTCTTCTGATCACTTCAGCTGAATATCTTTCCATTCCCACACTACGACCCCAACCTTTGGCTTTACACCCTTATTTTCTCCGTTTGGTAATTTGACTCCACACCATTTGCCTTGGCCCGAGAGAACCGGAAACCCCACCAGGAATACCAACACAGGCAACTGTTCTACGGCTCAGTCTTCAAGCTGCTAAGCCCGTGTTTCAGGTGCAACCCTTTGAGCAATGCCGGGTGCCCAGGATATGCAAACAGGCGTGTCCAGCCTCCTGCTACAGTCAGAGGGAGAGATGGGTCCTCAATAGTTTTCCTTCAGATAAGCTGCAGCCTTTTGAGGGCAGAGCCCACTTAACGGACACAGTCTTCTCAGTTCTACAGACCAGGAACCACGGTGAAAAGGTCTTTTTTCTTTTTTTTTTTTTTTGTACGTTCCCCCCCAACTCAAAGCATGAACACCTTCTAGAGTTAACATTCCACATGACTTAATAAGCGCTCATTTAAGCAGACTATAGAGCGAAAAGGAATCCTAATTTTCCTCTGCTGTTGTCAAAAACTCCAGTGATAGAATTACCCATGCCCCAGCACAAAATTTCTTGCCTATCCACTCTCAGTACTGGATCTCAAACTATAAAGAAATAAACAAATTCTGGCAAGATTTCAAATTTCAATAGAGCCTGTTTGCCAGAAAATGTTGAGTTCCAATCTTGACTTTTAACTCAGAGTCTATTTTTTGTCTTAAAAGCGAAAAACAAAATGAAACACATTTTCTCATCAATTTGTGCAAAGTCATTCTTACCTGCCCCTCTGGGCACAGTGAGGATTAATGACTCCTATTCCCTAACAAAACCCTAGTCCCTCCCTGGTAGTAAGTTAGGGATATGGGCCCATTAGCTGCAAATGTTGCTCCAGTGGCCTTCAAGGATTAATATACCTCCAAAGCCCTTAACTTACTGGGACAAATCTGGCTCAATGAGTTAATTGGCTAATTAGTTAATTGTCAACTCTGCAAGATGAGAAGTATTGTTATTTTCACTTTATCAAATTCTTGAGGATTAACAACTATAGGGAGTACATGCTAAGAGGATTTGAAGGATGCTGGATGAGTGTGACACAAAGTGTTGGCTCTTGTCATCAAACTCTTGTCCAGCCTTTCCTGGGGTAGGGAGGGGGATGAGGCCATTCATTCTATCCCATGGGTAACTGACAGCCAGAATGTTGGGAAGAGATTGGAATCCGTCGTAAAAAGCCCTCTTGACATGAAAGGCTGTGTCCTAAAGTAGAATGAAGAGTCAGGGTGGGAGAGTCATTGTCAGTTTCCATGTCTTTGAATGAGAGAGAGATTATGTAGTGATGTGTGAACTGAGGAAAGATTCGGTCTGCAGCAAAACTGGATATGCAGAATGGCGAGGTACTTTTTAGGGAGGCTTTATAATGCCACTTGAAAATATGGTTCACTTTAGAGCTGAAGGAAAGACCAAGGGGAAAGTATTTGAAAATGTGAACATTCTATAAATAAGAATGAGGTGAGACCAGCACAGGGCATCTGAGTCACAGATACTATTAACAAGGGAACGTCACTGGAAGGTGTTCAAATTGTTAGTTATGATCAGAGATTATGTAGCTCAGACAACGTGTTTCTAAGGACAATCTTTAAAATTGCATGAGCCTCTGGATGGTTTGGGAATGTGTTCAATCCCTTTGCAGACCAGTGCGTTTTGAAAAATTGGAAATTTTACACAGAACAGTCACAGACCAAAATGATGGATAAGTAACCATTCCTGGTTCCAGAGGAAGCATGTTTTATTTAAAGCTCTTGACAACCAAGTAGCTAATTAGACTTTTAGAAAAAAAGGTATGTATGGAGAACAGCTGAAAAGTTGTTCTTAACAAAGAAAGGTTTTGTTTTTTTTTTTTTTAAAGATTTTATTTATTTATTTGACACAGAGAGAGACAGCAAGAGAGGGAACACAAGCAGGGGGAGTGGGAGAGGGAGAAGCAGGCTTCCCATGGAGCAGGGAACCCGATGCGGGGCTCGATCCCAGGATCCTGGGATCATGACCTGAGCCGAAGGCAGATGCTTAATGACTGAGCCACCCACGCACCCCAGGGTTTTGTGGGTTTTTTTTAAGGGAAAATGGCTTCCAAAATGGAATATACACAAACACAGGTGGGCAGTTGCAGATATTGTGCTTGAAAGACTCCTTGAGATATGGAGTAGACCCTCTTGGTTGTCTACACAGTAGTCATCTTCCTTTCTTTCATAATGTCCAAGCCTTGATTTTCTTCTGGTTTCCAATCCTCTCTCCTTCCCCAGGAATCAGGAGGTCCTGATAAATCTCAGCCATTAGCAATGGTTGCCAAGGTGGGGAGTTCACAGATGGGTAGGTAGTCAGTGAGATGTGAAGAGATGTCTACTGGAGGGTTTCTGAAAGTTCTCCTTCCTGGTACATTTCATAAGTCAGATATTTCTGAAATATCAGGTATTTCAGAAATATCTCCTTTTCTATTGCTGGATGATGTTGTACTTTGATGTGCTTCTATAACTCCTTCAGCCATCTTACAGTTATAAGGAAAAACTGCCTTTAGATGAAGTCAACACAGAGGACAGCAAAATGAGAGCTGGAGGCAACTTGGACCCTTGATGATATTCTGAGCTACTGATCTTACTATGATACAGTTCTGGAGTTCCTTTCATGAAGATGATAAAGCCCATTATTTATTCCAGGTGAACTGAGTTCTCTGTTGCTTGCAGTCAAAGGCACTCTACAAATCCAAAACAAATGACCCCAAATTCCTGTTCACTCTAGAAATGCTAAATGTAACCCTGCACTTTTATGAAGAGCAACAGCAATAGAGTCAGACATGGGTTCAAGCCTGACTTTGCCATCGACTGTGTGAACTTGGATAAGTCACTTAAACTCTCTAAGCTTCAAGTTTCTGTCAATAAAGGAATAATAACCACTATTTCCTAGGGCCCTTGTAAAGATTATGTAAGAGAACACGTGCAAAGTGTACTCAATAAATATCTGAAATACAAGCACGCATACATTCTAAAGGCAACTCTGACAGCTGTTTTCAAATAGGAAACAAATCAAGTGAGAAAATAAACACCATTCAAGCAGCAGGATAAATAAAACTAGAAAGACATATGGTATATCGGACGACAGCTGAGTAGAGAATTTAAAGCTTTTTTTTTTTTACACCTAATCCACGATTAAGCGCAAAAATATTGGTATTTTTTTCAGATCTCTTAGGAACCCAGAATCTGAGGGGTGGATCCCTTAGAAATCTAGGATCTGAGGAAAACTCAAGGTTTCAGGTCCTTGAGATGGACAGAAAAGGATCAAACAATGAGATTGAGATAGAATATCCAGTGATGATAAGTAGGGCAAGAAGAAATTGAATATTGAGACCCTGAAGCCAAGAGAAGAAAATGTTCATGAAGCCTGGAGTGGACAACAGTGCTGAATGATGCTAAGAGACCAAGGAGTATAAGAACAGAGAAGTGAACATATGGATTTCCATGGAGGACAATGATGAGACATGGTGGGAATGGCTGAGTGGTATATGAGGACTGCAAAACTGGGAACAATGACTATATGTACCTTTTCTATTTTACTAGAGCAGTTTAAAATGAAATGGGGCAGTGGGCCCCCAGTGGTGGGCCCCCAGCGGTGTTTTTTCCTTTCTTTCTTTTAAGGTAAGTGATGCTAGAGCAGAAACTGACAGAGCAGAGAGAGAGAAGGGGGATGATCCCAAGAGTGAAGTGATATTCTCGAGAAGAAGACATAACAATGAGACATCTGGCCTTAGGTAGGAGCTGGGAAACTTCGTTCATTATAATTAGATGGGAGGTATGGTTGTATGTAGACAGACGCAGGGATTTTGGTGGATTTGGAAGATGAGTGGATTTCTGTCTGTTGGCTTCCATCTTGGACAATGGAAAACAAGATATAAAAGTCAAAAGATAGAACTTCCCAGAGATGGAAAAGTGTTACACATTTCCCTTGTTCTAGATTTCAAAGTTTTGACCTTAGGTTAAAATCTGCAAATTCTGAAAAAGGAAGAGTAGAATTTGGCTTAATTAGAGAACATTCTAATTGCTCAGACCCTGAGCTGCTTGGATGAATAGCTTCTTTGGCATAGATGCAGTATACATGCCTTGGGACAGGATAGTCTTGAATTTAACAGGAAAATAATTCTCTGACAATTGTCCAACTACTTTGTGGCAGCACAATGTGGTGGAAAGAAAACAGTTTGGGGTCGGAAGAAATGAGGTGCACTCCCAGCTTTAAAATTGGCATACCTTATGTAAGATTGGGCCAAGATTTTAACTGCTCTGCACTTTAGCTTCCCTACCTATGTATAAAATTATTATGGTAATGTGTATCTAACATATTTGATATGAAAATCAAATTATATGAGAATAACAATAATAATGTCCCTGATAGTAATAAGGGCTATTACTTATTGAGTGCCTACTTTGGGACAGTTATCTTAAACTCTACTCTCTCTATATACTGCTGTTGGTTGAATCATGTCCCCCCCTCAAATTTATGTTGACAACGTAAGCCTAGTATCTCAGAATGTGACTGTATTTGGAGATAAGGCCTTTATGGCAGTGATTAAGTTAAAATGAGGCCATTAGGGTGGGTTCTCATCCACTCTGACTGGTGTCCCTATAAAAAGAGGGAATTTGGACATACACAGAGACACCAGGGGTGCATGCACATGGAGGAGGGACCATGTGAGGAAACAGGGAGAAGGTGGCCATCTGCAAGCCAAGAAGAGAAACCTCAGAGGAAACCAACCCTGCCAACACCTTGATCTTGGACTTCCAGCCTCCAGAACTGTGAGGAAATCAATTTCTGTTGGTTAAGCCACCCAGTCTCTGGTATTGTGTTACAGCGGCCCTGGGAGCCCTATTTTATTTTATCTATAAAACCTCTTACCCTTACTCCAACTTGACAAGATAAGTATTGTTATCCTCATGTTACAAACAAGGACGCTGATACTCAGAGAGATGAAGTGACTTCCTCAAGGTCACGTATGACAGGCAAATTCTTACAGAGTGCATGTTAACTTTAGAATCCCTCTTAAAGTTAATTGTAAAAAATTGAAGTCATAGAAACAGAAATTTAAAAAAAAAACTGTTTCTCATAACCACACTCTTAGATTCCTAGTTTATATGCTCTGATTTCATTGCTGTTTGCTGTTGTTATTGTGAGAGCTCCTACACCACTATCTCTTCAAGGTTTATTAGAATTTTTAAACATTCTTCTTATTGTACCTTTTATTGGTCCCTCGTTGCAATTCTATCATTCAAACTCAATTAACCAGATTGTTTATTCTCTCGGCCTTTGTTCCCTTCTCAGCTGGGATCGCTTTAGGGGGGTTGCAGCTTGCCAATTCTGCAATGAGGTGCTTAGATCAGAACTTCGAGCGGGACCCTGTTTACTGGACAGTGTTGCAATCGGATTGTGCCATGTCTGTGCAGCCTGGCTTGCAACATCTGTGCTCTCTGCTTTCCCCCTGCAGTAGTTTACTTCCATGAAAAGTGGAGCCTCAAATCTCCCTTGTGCATCCATGCCTTCGTACTGGGTGATTTCCAGTTGAAGGGTCAATAAATATAATTAAAAGGCTCATTCAATTGGATCTCATTTTCTGATTGTCTTCTCTTGGAGGCCAACCCTTTACATGTCATAAATGGATTTTTTAAAAAACATGAGGGCTTTGAAAAGTTGCAGATGTCCTCAGCCTATTGATTTGCATAGTTGAATGTCTGGCAAATTGTAGTCAGGGACCTTAGACTCCACTTTTATATGTGGAAAGTGGTCCCCTACTGAAGAATTTTCACCCACTCGGATCTCCTAATGGGCAGGTAATAATGATCATGACTCATCAGAAAATAACAGTGAGAGAAAAACAGCAGTAGCCAGTTTCTTGAACAACTATCATATGACGGGGCATTTCTTTGTATTCTTATATACTTCTTCTTCTTTACTGGGTATTTAGTAAAAACATCAATTTACTACAAAAGCTCAACAACTAGGTGAAAATATTACATGTCTAGTTTCCATTTTTTTAGATCATCTAGTGTTTGTTTTTATAATTGTCATAATATGCTTAATCCTTGATTCCTGAGGTAATCTTTCAGACAGGTGTATTGTTATATATATAGTAAGCAACCACTAGCCACAGGTAGCTGGTAAGCCCTTGAAATGTGTCTAGTGATGTGCTCTAAGTGCAAAATTCACATTCAATTTCGAAGACTTTCAGAAAAAATGTGAAATAATGCATATTTTTATGTTGATCATATGGTCTGAAATGATAATATTTTGGATATATTGGGCTAAATAAAATATATCATTAAAATTAATTTCACCAGTTTCTTTTTAATGTGGCTACTAGAAAATTTAAAATTACACATGTGGCTCATGTATTTCTATTGACATTGCTACTTTATTTTTTTAGTACTCTCTGCAAAAAGGAAAGATGTTTTTTATTTTTATTTTTATTTATTTACTTTTGTATTATGTTTAGTTAGCCGACATACAGTACATCATTAGTTTTTGATGTAGTGTTCAACGATTCATTGGTTGTGTATAACACCCAGTGCTCATCATAACACGTGCCCTCCTTAATACCCATCACCCGGTTACCCCATCCTCCACCCCCTTCCCTTCTGTAACTTCTTATATTAACCCAGCAAGCTGCCAATTATTACTTCTCTCTCATTACTAAGGAAACCAAATCTTGGCGAATTTAACTAATGTATCCAAGGTTTCAGAATTAGAGAGTGTTTAAGATTGCTTCTCCATCTCTAAGGCTCATGTCTTCTCACTCTATTACATTTTCTCTCAGCCAATCATCACTGACATTCCAAAAATATGAGTTTTCTTTAAAAAGTTACCCTTTGAAACTTCATTAAGCTGAATGTTGCTGTCTTATACCAATAGTCTGAACTGCTCTCCTGTTTTAGAAGTCTAGATGTTCAGTGATCCTTTGAATTATTGGTTTATTGCCATATCAGTCAAAAGAAGTGACAGTATGGTTCATTTTAAAAATTTCTTTTGCGTCTGAGGTTTTGCCAAGATCTGTTTATTGCTGTCATGTGGAAAAGGGAAATATGACGAGCCTTGAAATATTCAAATGTGACGTTTTCCTTTTCCCATTCAAATAAGGGCCAGCAACAAATCAAAAGGCAAGATTTCATTTTCAGTGATTGACTTAGACAAACTAAAGGCTGAATAAATGCCAGGTAAATTAGATGTGATGACTGCCACTTAAAATAAATGAATCTTAATGCTTCGGGAAGGTAACAGACAGATTAGAAACAGATCTTCTATCAATACTAATGGTAACATCAAGGATCATGATGATGGTAATTTGCGTTTGTGTTGCCTTTTTCCTTCCCACCATCTCAAAGCCATCAACAGATACGTCAGAGAGGAAAGACCACAGCTGGACAAGCCCAGCGAGCGCCATCGTGCTGGACTGTGCCTCATCCCAATGAGCAGCAGCCCCTCGAGGAAGCGCTGCTCCTTACCATTTGGTGGAGACTGCAAAGGAGAATTCAGTCAGATGCTTGTTGCCATGGGGATAAGAGTCAGGAAAAGACCTGTTCAATGAAAACTGGTCTCCCAACATAAAACCCTTCCCTTTAGATCTAATTCTCTTTGGGCTCTCTGGGGGCCAGGCTAAAAGTAATTTGCAAAAAAAGTCAGAAATTGGAATGAGTCAGAGCACAACTTTTAAGCACATTTTTAATAGTTAAGTCTTATTGGATTTTTGTTTGAAAAATAGAAGGCAGGTATTAATGAAGGAGTATCAGCATCATCAAGTTTATACAATTTTGATGGCTTAGCAGTTAAGAGAATGAGATTGGGATTCAGAGACTAGCTTCAAATGCTGCATCTGCCACTTATTAGCTATGTGGCCTTGGGGAAGTTACTTAACCTCTTTTGTCTTGAGTCATCTCAACTGTAGGATGGAAATAATAATACTTAGCTTAGAGAAAGCTGTTGGAAGAATTTGAGCCATAATGAATATCAAGCGTATTTCAAATACCTGGCACAAAGACAACATTAGAAATAGTAGAGTTCAATATTAAAATTGATTATTAATATCATTATAGCATTGTAATGACAAGAGGAGGTAATAATGTCATCAGTCAGTTAGAAAGGTAGGTTTATAACATGCACTTCCAAAAATAATAAGGAGGATCGGAAAGAGTGAAGGGTTTGAGTGATAAGAAAAGGACTTGTGCAGGAATGACTCTGATATAAATGGGTTTGTTTTGGAGGTGGGGTGTTTTAAAAGAAACTAAGCAGATCATTTTTTAAAGCCACACAGTAGGATACTAAGGTGGAAATCACAGATGAAGATCAATATGCTTTGCCAAAAATATAAATAAGAAAATTCATCAGCTGGAAGAAGCATTGCTACGATGAGCATGTGGCTTCCATCTGGAAGAAAAATGCTAGAAAGAAACTTAATATTCATGACTGACACATTTTCTTTGTACTGTCAGTCAGCTGGAACCAAAATACACAGCTGGTTAGAAAGCCCATCTCTATTTCATGTTTCATCTGATGACCTTATACATCAAATCAAGAATTGTGGTCTGAAACAACACTCTTCACCTAGTTTATTTTTTTTCCAGAGGATGGTACGGTGACCAAAATCTGCCACAACGTAGGCTGTTTCCTTTCTTCGCCTTTCAAGTTCTTATCAGAAATCAACACCAGAATTCAGTAATATAAGTCTACTTATCAGCTGAAGAAATAAGGGAGAAAAAAATACACACTTGGTCACATACCTTATTTGCAGTCAAAGTAATTTGTCAAACAGAAGATTCATTTTTGTTTTCAGAACGCTGAAGTTATGTAGAGCTATCTTAAAATACATTCTTTTTGGAGGGTTGGCCATAAATATTCAGGAAATCTAAATGTTGGAAAGACTTCCCATTGTTAAAATATGTCTATTTTTTATAGATTGCAAATTTCTGGAGTCAGAGCCCACCTTTTATTACACAGTTTCCTGGAATTGTTATCTGCACAGAGGAGTATGTATCAGACAGTTTTGCACACACATAGAACTCATGTGCCTAATTATAAGTTCAGGGCTTTATATTTTCACAAAGAAGATGAGTGTCCAAAAGTTTTACTGTTTAATCTATCATCAGGGATTGAAATAAAGGAATTGTACATAAGGAATGACACTGAAGCGTCTGGTCTCAAGAAAACAAAACCAGTGGCCATTGCCATTTGGCTTAGTGGAAACTGTCCTAATTGCAAAATTAGTAGAAACAAAAGTAGTCAGGTAAATGCACACCTAAATCTTCCTCGAGGATTCCAATCCTTCTTAGCACGTCATATTCAATCAATAAGAAAACATTTGGGTGATGATGAAAAACTAAAATGAAATGCATTATTATCTTTAAACAATATTTTATGAAGGAAGGAATTCTTAGAACCATAATCATACCCTTATTCCCTCTCAAGGGATTACTTCAAACTAGCATAGAAGTCCTAGAGCATTGTAGTGGAAATAAATTCCTAGCACTCTGGTCTTCTGAGAATTGACTGCAGATTTATGTATCTTTGCTTGCTATGGTATGGAGCAGACCGTAAAGATCTCTGGATGACAAAGTGTTGTTGTGATCCTGCAGTATGAGAGATTTAATTAGATGCCTAATGTGCATTGCCTAATGATGGTTGTTTAAATTATCAAGGCGCACACTGCAATTCTCCTGCCCACACACTGGAAGGAAGCATGAGGTAAAAATCCAGTAAATCCCCTTTTGACATAATGGGATTCAGGGAACTATCATGTTATCTTTGGCGGGCACACAACTCACCACCTCTCCTTCTCTAATGTCTGGGCTGTTTTGTATTTCACAGATGATTGCTACTTATTCTCTGTCTCTCAACTACCCGGTCTGCTCACCATCATATGGGATCAGTTTAATATCTTGGCTAATTTCACCCCAGAATAATGTTTCTGTTTAGAGAAGTCTGGCTTCTGTGGCCAGCAACAAACACCCAGGGGTTTCTAGGGAAACAAGGACAGGGGATGCTGGAATGACCAGGAGAGCCTCTGCAATCACAAAACAGCCCTCGCTTCCATGTCTTCTCCTCCCCACTGCCACCCTGGGAACTGGCGATTAGGGCCCTGGGTGCACAGCTGTACCTCCTCATGCAGCCTGCTGGAGTGGGATGGCACACAGAGGGTACCTCCTTGCCGCGACTCTCAGACTGTAAGGTCAAGAATGATGTGAAATGGATCCTTCAAGCCAAGGTTGGGGCTACTAGGGTATGTCAGCAAGACACAAACTCACTTACTTCTCAGACGAAGTGATCTCTTTTTATTTCCCTCCATCCTTCTAACTCACCCGGCACGGACCACGCATGACCAAAAGGAAGCAATTCTTGGTCATCTCGACAAATTGGTGTGGCGCCAGGAGGGAAGGAAAACTTGTTGATTAGAGAAGGATTGATGACTGCAAGTGTTTTCCAGGTATAAACCATCTGGGCAGGTGTCTTTTAACTAAGATTAATAAACATATGTCACTGCAAGTTTCTCATTACAAGAGGCATGATAATGGAGAATCAAAAATTTCCAGTCAAACTGCCAGGCTGCCACAGAGCAAAATCTCTCTGGATAAATAAAGCCATGCCAGCTCAGATGGGAAATGCGGCCCTTACTGCACCTGAAATGTTATGCCCAAGGTAAACAGTCCTCTTTGCTTCTGGAAAAGTGAACATGGAACCAAGGTCTCTTGGTCCAGGCCAAAATACAGATTATAAAATTTCCTCTCAATTGGCAATCTATGCTCATATGGACAAAGCAACATCCGGGTCTCTAGGTTAATGCCTAAAGCCAAATATGGAACTATTTTAGAGCCTCTCGCCAAACACGGGTGGCCAGGGAGCTAAACAGATCAACAATTTCATAGGGTAACCGCACAAAAATTAAAGACCACGGTAACAAATGTAGGAAGGGCTCCATGGAACCCCAGAGGGGAACATACATGGCCAATTCAAAATTTCTTTTCTCCCAAAATGTCAAAACAGGCCAGGTCTGTAAGCTTCCAGGGAACCATCTGAACCATGGTTTGTGTTTCAAATTCAGGATCAATGTGTATTTCCATTTCACAGCTCACATGTGTAAATCCATCACTGAACATTCATTTAAATCCTGCTGTGAAACTGTGGGCAAACTGTTTTCGCAAAGACTATTAAGGGCTAGAAAAACAGAACATCTAATCTCCTCGCCCACAAAAGATAATTATTAATTTTTCCATTTGCTTGAATTTTTGGTTGACTGACCCTTCATTTTTCACTTGAGATGTAGGATGATGTTTGTGATCCCTACACATTAACATATATATGGTATAGTATGTGTGTGTGCTGTTGATAGATAAATATATATTAAGACACAGGGAAATAATAACTATATTATTTTGCCTCATAAAACCATTATGTTGATAAAAAGTAGACAGGCAAACGCCTCCCAAGGACTTACAGGGCATTCTCATTAATTTGAAACAATTATCTGTAGCAGTATGTCCGGGCTCTAAAATGCACGCTGTTACTAAAGAATGGCATGAAATATGAGATAAAAGCAGGTGAAAGAGAAGGACAAAGAGGTGGTCATGGTCAGGATCAAGACACTCTTTCCTGATCCACCGTGCCATACAAAATAAAGGTTTTTAACATAAGAATGCAAACAGGTGTTGTTTTCCCAGATTATACTCAGTATTACCTTTTATAGCCTGACATAGTTAGGGCAACTAAACCTTATCCCGTGTGTCAAGTTCGAAGGGCTTGATGTGGCTGCCTGGACCGCTGTACTGAGAAGGTTCCCGAAGCTGCATCTGGGTCAAAGAGACCAAAGATAATCAACAAATAGGGGCGCCTGGGTGGCTCAGTCGTTAGGAGTCTGCTTTCGGCTCAGGTTGTGATCCCAGGGTCCTGGGATCGAGCCCCATGTCGGGCTCCCTGCTCCGCGGGAAGCCTGCTTCTCCCTCTCCCGCTCCCCCTGCTGTGTTCCCTCTCTCGCTGTGTCTCTCTGTGTCAAATAAATAAATAAAATCTTTAAAGAAAAAAAAGATAATCAACAAATAGTTCTTGCTGTGGCTATAAGACTGGCAGATGGTGATGACACATTATACACTTGGCCATGACTCACTTGGTGCCTAATCTGGTGCTTATTGAATGTTTACTATTGATCATAAAGAATATAAGATTCGCATGCAAGATGCCAAAAAACCAAAGGTCAGAGGTTAAAGGATAGTAAGGGCAACAAACGCTAAAATAAAAAAAAAAATGGGATTACGTCAAACCGAAAAGCTCTTGCACTGTGAAGGAAACAATCAACACAATGAAAAGACAAGTTACTGAATGGGAGAAGAAAAGGTATTTGCAAATCATACATTCAATGAGGGGTTAATACCCAAAAGATATAAAGAACTTACATAGGTTAATCTCAAAAACAAACAACTATATATTTTTTTAAAAAGGCAAAGGATTTTAATAGACATTTTCCCAAAGAAGACATACAGATGGCCGACACATGAAAAGATGCTCAACATCACTCATCATCAGGGACATGCAAGTCAAAACCACACTGAGATATCACCTCACACCTGTCACATGGGCTAGTATCGAAAAGACCAAAAAAAAAAAAAAAGAAAAGAAAAGAAAAACCAGTGTTGGTGAGGATGTGGAGAAAGGGAAACCCTCGTGTGCTGCTGGTGGGAATGTAATCTGGTGGAGCCACTCTGGAAAACAGTATTACAAAATTAAAACTAGAACTAAGGTACTTTCCAGCATTTCCACATCTTGGTATTTATCCAAAGAAAACGAAAATACCAATTTGAAGAGATATATGCACCCCTATGTTCATTGCAGCATTATTTCCAATAGGCAGGATATAGAAGCAACCTAAGTGTCCATCGATAGATGAATGTATTGAGAAGATGTTGTGTATATATGCAACACATTATTGCTCAGCCATAAAAAAAAGAATGAAATCTTGCCATTTGCAACAACACAAATAGACCTAGAAGGTATTATGCCCAGTGAAATAAGTCAGACAGAGAAAGACAAATACCAAATGATTTTAGTTATATATGGAAACATGTAGTCAGGACTCTATAAATGCCAGTTGAATCTGAATCCTGAGTTACTTTTCAAGATTTCCTAAAATTAAATATTGAGTTAGCTCTTGGGACTGATTTTAAGTTTTTCTTTCACTTGCAACAATATTTATAAATAAGTAGGGCATATAGTGTACAAGAGGTGTGTGTGTGTGTGTGTGTGTGTGTGTGTGTGTGTGTGTGTGTCTTAGAATCTGGTTATAGAATTAGTTTCCAGGAAACAAGCTTATAATAAAAAAGATTTATTTTTTTGAGAGAGAGAGGGTGGGAGGGGCAGAGAGAAAGAGAGAGAGAGTCTTAAGCCGACTCCTTGCCGAGCATGGAGCCAGACACAGGGCTTGATCTCAAGACCCTTAGATCATGACCTGAACCGAAACCAAGAGTCGGATGCTTAACCAACTGCACCACCCAGGCGCCCCTAATCCATGAATCTTAAAACACAGAAGTACTTGCCCGCTGAGTGGCCAGACTGCAGCAGCGCTTATCACTGAAGAGGGACTTACGATGTTTCTTTCCACTGCTCAGTCTGACACTTTTCTAAAAAAGATGAGATGATCAGAGTAGGAAAATTTACAACTCAGAATTCCTACCAAAGCTGATCGTTTGCTTGCCTTCTTTTGCTTAGGATTAGAAACCATAACCCTTGTTACTGGTTTCAGAGCCCATTTTTAGCTAATCTGACTTGTTGGTTATAGTTCTGCCTAGAGTTGGAAAACATGGCACAATTTTAAAAAGTCTTTCTTGAGGTTCCAGCACTGGTTAAGATGGGTTAAGCAGACCTTACCCTGTGTCTCCTACTAAATACAACTCAAAACCTTTGATAGAATACATGGAACAACTATTTGAGGATTCAGGAAAATAAATGATAACAGGCACATTGGGGAAGGAAGACCGATCTTGACATACCATCAAATCGGTGGGAACTTTCCTAATGATCTTGCCTCTGGTTCTCCTGGCATGGACTCAAAAGCCGTCTAAAACACCTGGAATGGCACACCAGTTAGAGACAGAAAAATATCCAATGGAAGTCCTCTTTTTATTGTTTGAGGAGTGGGAAAGAAACCCCTGCGCTGTGGGTCAGAGAGAGTGGTGAGAAATCTGTTTTGTTTTGTTTTTTTGTTGTTTTCTCTTGTCCAAGCTTCCAGACAATCTTATGGTTTAGGTAAGAGCCTAAAACTCTGACAGGGGGTAACCTTTCCCTCTGACCAGAAGAACTGCGGTCCTGAGGGCATGGGGGAGGGATCCCTATTGCTTTTATTTTACTACTTGGCCCCAGAGGTGGATGCAGTTACAGGGAGTTTATGACAAAGAAGCCAAATTAAGTCCTGGGTTTCTCCCCAGCGTGCCATGAAGGGGTGCCCTTGGAAGCAAGAATGTATAAGGGAGATCCTAGAGATGAGGTGCCAAAGGAAGTGATCTCATAAAGCTGTGTATGATCTCCTGAGCTCACCACCAAGCCAGGCATAGGTGGATCTGAATCTAGACAGATGTTGACATTTTCCTGTTAAGTAATTTGGGTAGACATGCAGGTTGTGGGACAGAACAGAGAACCCAGAAATAGACCCACACAAGTATGCTAAACTGATTTTTGACAAAGGCACAAACGCAATTCAATGGAGGAAGAATAGTGTTTTCAACAAATGCTACTGGAGGGGTGCCTAGGTAGCTCAGTTGGTTGAGCATCCTATTCATGATTTCAGCTCAGGTCATGATCTCATGGGTCATAAGATTGAGCCCTGCTTCAGGCTCTGTGCTCGGCAGGGAGTCTGCTTGGGAGTCCCTCCCTCTGCCCCTCCTCCAACTTGCATGCTTTCTCTCTAAAATAAATAAATCTTTAAAAAAACAACAACAAAAAACAAATGGTACTAGAGCAATTGGAAATCCATAGACCAAAAAAAAGTAAACAAAAGACATGAAAAGAAAAAAAGAAAAAAAAGAACCTTGACCTAAACTTGATTTCTTATACAAAAATTAATTAAAAATGGATCATTAACCTAAATATAAAACATAAACTGAGAAAACATACAGAAGAAAACATAGGTGAAAACCTTCTTGACGTTGGGTTAAGCAAAGAGTTCTCAGAAATGACACCAAAGGCACAATCCATGAAAGAAAAAAAATGGATAAATTGGATATCATCAAAATTGAAAATTTTTGACAGTGCAAACAACACTGCCAAGAGAATGAATAGATAAGCTAAAGGCTGGAGAAAATATTTGCAAATTACATGCCATACAAAAAAAAACCCAATTACAAAATATATAAAAGACTCCTATCATGCAATTATAAGACAAAAACCTCAATTTTTAAAATGGGCAAAATATCTGAACAGATATTTCGGTAAAAAAATATAGAGATGAAAATAAACACATGAAAAGACAAAGAAATACAAATTCAAGCCAAATGAGATACCATTAAACACATACTAGAATGGCTAAAACGAGTAAGTACATTCACATGTACATCCATGCATACATAAATGATAATGCCAAGAGCTGGTAAGGATGGGGAGCATCTCTCACTTTCATGCACTGCTGCTCAGAATGCAAAATGGCACAGCCAATCTGGGAAACATTTTGGCAGTTTCTTACTAAGCTAAACATGCATATACCACTCCTGTGGTAAGAATGGACTGACCCAGCCATCCCATGCCTACACATTCACCCTGGAGAAATAAAAACTTATGTTCACGCAGAAACTTGTACACGATATACAGCTGTTGGATCCATAACTGTCCATTTTTGGAAACAACCCAAATGTCCAACAGGTGAACAGATAAACTGTGGTACACCCATACAATGAATGATTACTTAATGAAGACACGTAACAATACACACAACAAATTGGATGGTTCTCAAGGGAGTTATGCTAAATGAATAAAAGTCCATTTCAAAAAGTTATGTACTATATGATTCTTTTATGCCATTCTGAAAAGGTCAAACTCCAGTGGCAGAGAAGAGATCAGTGGTTACCAGGGGTTGGATTAGGGGAAAGGCTCCACTTAAACTATGTAACAGCTTTGAAATTGTTCTCTGCTCTGACTGTGGAGATGGTTACAACAATCTATACGCGTGCTAAAACTCACAGAATTGTACATCTTAAAAAAAGTCAATTTTAACTGGAGGGTATTATGCCAAGTGAAGTAAGTCAAGCAGAGAAAGACAGTTATCATATGGTTTCACTCATATGTGGAAAATAAGAACAGTGCAGAGGAGCATAGGGGAAGGAAGGGAAAACTGAAGGGAAAGAAATAAGAGAGGAAGACAAACCCTATGAGACACCTGACTTCGGTAAACAAACTGAGGGTTGCAGAAAGGGAGGTGGGGGGGTAACTGGGTGATGGGCAATAAGGAGGGCATGTGATGTGATGAGCACTGGGTGTTACATGCAACTAATGAATCACTGAATAGTATATCAAAAACTAATGATGTACCATACATTGGTTAATTGGATTTAAATTTTTAAAAAAGTCAATTTTACTTTATATAAATTTTTAAAAGTCTTTTTTGATCACATGTCAAACTTTCCTAAGTTTGTAGTTTTCTCATGCAAGTGTGTGTGGTTTTGTGTGTGTGAGTGTGTGTATGTGTGTGTGTGTGTGTGTGCATTTTGTCCCTGTGTGTCATTCTCCATTCATCTGTGCAACCACCAATAGAAGATCCTTCCAGTCTAATGGAAGGAACACATGCTTTGGGGGCAAATCATAATTTGAATTCTTGCCTCCCAAATTTATTTAATTATTAGTTACCTACTATATGCTAGGTATGTGCTGGGTTCTAGGAATAGAAGGGCAAATGAAATAGATGTTTTGACAACAAGACACTTAAAATCTCATGATGAATTCAAACAGTAAGCAGATAAACATGATAATAGATAAATAAAATGGTTATAGACTGTTAAGCACTATCCAGAAAATAAGCAGGGTGATGAGCTAGAGAAGAGTGAAGGGACATTGAGACCTGTAGGATGACCATGAACCATCCATGCAGAGCCCTGGGAAAAGAGGCGTTCTTGCTGTAGGGAGCAGTGAGTGCGAGGGAGCAGAGGGGCGAAAGTCTCTGGTGCATTTGAAGAACAGTAAAGATGTCAGTGTGGCTGGAGTGCTGGGAGGAGACAGAGAGGCTGCCGCATCATGGAGCCTCAAAAGACCATGGTATACAATCTGGCTGATTTTCATTGCAATGGGCAGCCATTGGTTTTTGTGGTTGTTTTTTGCTTCTTTAAGCAAGGAAGCAGCCATGATCTGGTCTATGCTATCAATGGGACCTTTGGAAAATTCTTTTAACCCTGAATCTCGGTTTCTGCATATGCCAAAGGGGAATAATACCTACCGAGCAATACTTCTGTGAGAAATGTACACGTGTGTGTGTGTGTGTGTGTGTGTGTGTGTGTGTGTGTATGTGTTGAGAATTGTGCAGGTTATAGAAGGTGCTCAATAAGATATGAGCTTCCCTTCTCTCTATGTGTGTCTCTCTCTGTGTATGCGTACCCCTTTATTGCTTTTCTGTTAGTGTGAGCTTCTGTCTCTTTTTTCTGCCATTCTATCTTTCGTTGAACTCTGTGTGACCTTGGAAGGAAAACCTGGGCAAGTCCTCTTTTTTCTGCCATTCTATCTTTCGTTGAACTCTGTGTGACCTTGGAAGGAAAACCTGGGCAAGTCCCATGCTAGTGCATGGTCAAAGCCTCTGGTTTCTGCTCTCTTTGCCCACTCACAGCTCAGATTCATTTTGGGTGAACCATATGAAGCAGCTGTGTTGGTAGATCACAACTGATTGAATTAGGTTGAACCAATTTCAGGGGACTGAGCTTTGCAGCACACGAAAACATGACTATCATGGATCTCGGTGGTTACTTCATCGGCTATGGATTAGATTATTTTTAAGACCCATTATGGTTCTAAATTCCATAATGAAGCCCATGCTGATCAAAAGCATAGTCTTTCTCACTGGCATAAGTGAGCACCCATCTCTCTTGCAAACTGCTTCAATCACTGACAAATTTCTGGGAGGCTCTTTCCAGAGTCACAACCTCGATATACAAAAGAGCTTTCCCAAATACTGTACTCTATATCAAAAGCATTCAATCCTTGTTATCTTTTTTTTTAAAGATTTTATTTATTTATTTGAGAGAGAGAATGAGAGAGAGAGAGAGAGCACATGAGAGGGAAGAGGGTCAGAGGGAGAAGCAGACTCCCGCTGAGCAGGGAGCCCGATACGGGACTCGATCCCGGGACTCCAGGATCATGACCTGAGCTGGAGGCAGTCGCTTAACCAACTGAGCCACCCAGGTGCCCCCTTGTTATCTTTTTATTAGGCAAATTTTATGGTTTCATTGCATGAACACTATTTCTATCACTTCCTTGAGGATAGGCTTGATAGAGGGTACAATAGAATTAGAGAATCAGGTCTAACAAATTCAGTCAGTTGATAAAGTTCTAGTTTTCATGTTCAATTTGAGGCACCTAATTTATGGTTCCTTGAGGATAATGTGTAACATCTATACAATGCATTTTGAACAATGTTTTTTAGTCCACTAATCAGTTGTTTGAAATAGAAATCTATTCTCCACTGTTTTCTAAGCAAAGCCAAGTTACTTTATCTGTCCGTGAGCAAGAACAACATTATTGTGCATTAGCTGAATGTTGTCCTACAACATTGAAGGTAGGTGTATATATGGTACTATAGTTTAGCATGACAAAATAATGCTTGACGTCATTTTGGCAAAATAAATAAACAAACAGGTAAAAATTTATAAAAAGTTACAGATCTTGAAAGCTCATTTCCTGAAGAGCAGATTGCAGCTCCTTCCCTTTTCTCCTACCCTGTGCTACATCTGCTTAACTCCACATCCCAAAGCACCGACTTTCCCCAGACAGGTCAGTTAAGCAGGTCATATTCATTTCCGAAGGGTTTTCATTACCACCATTTATCTTTCCCCAGATCCTCATTAGGAGATAAAGCAGATATCAATACAAATAAATATGCCACTTATTTATTCATATCAAAGCTCCTTTCTTCTCAGCAGGAAGTGAATTTTGGCCTCAGTCTCCAGTCTCCCATTAGTGATGAATCAAAGGACTACAGCAAGGAGAGCTTGAAAATATTAAGGTTTAGGAGGCCTCATGGGCCCGGCTCTCCTCTGCTTTTTCGACTGACTCTTTCTTTCTTTGGGATGTGGTCATCGAGCTCATTATTAAGTGCTGAGATGTTGCATGGTGGGAGTTCAGAGTGAAGATCAGTGACACAACAAATATGATGATTTTTTTAAGGCACCCTCTTCTTAATCCAATCAATAACAGCTTTAATGTGATCTTGTGATGCAAAGTTCTGCACATTGCTCCCGGGCTCTGTTTAATCACGTCTCCTCTTCCTATTTGAGTTCTCATGGCCGAACACTGTGCTGCTAATCCCCCAGCAAAAGGAATTGTTTTATATTGTCTCAAATTGCTTTGCAAAGACTCAGTGTCTCCAGCCTGCCCGTAAACTAAAATATCATTGCCCAAACCCCTCAAAGATTCTTCATCCTTTCACAAGAGAGAATAAATACCTTTTATGTGTCTAATACCCCATAGTTACAGGGCATGGTGGTGGTAATGGGTTGTGGGATTCACAATTTCCTAATAGAAAAAATAGAAACTGTTTTGAATTTCAAACCCAGAGAAAGAAATGAAGACAAGGTAGAACATGTCAGAGATTGCTACAGCCTGTAGGACACTAAAATATTGGATAAAAAATGAAAACTTCAGCCTGCTTTCGTGATGTTCAGCTGGTAGAGTGCTGATGCCCAAATGGGACGGGAGGTTAGGAACGCAGAGTCATACCCTTTATGGAGACAAATCAGACCAGGTCAGGACCCCAAAGACTAGCTATAGCCACTGGTTCCTAAGAAAGAAGTGATTCCAACCCACAGCCTTTGTGCATTGAGAGTAAGCACTCATTCATGCCATCCATTCTGTTTTTATATTTTTGCATTATATCCACATATCCACCTACGACTCTTAGTTCCTAAGCCTCTTTGTTCCTTCAACAAATAATGTGTTCCACTTTGTCCTCATTTGAGCACATGGTTTGAAATAATTTACTCAGCTTACTTATAAATTATTCTGGGTCTAATGTTTCTGCCTGTTCTTCAAGAGGAGAATTTCTGACCTTTCTCAGAGTTTATCTTTCCTACCATAGATAGTTTCTGTGCATTTTCTTTTTCTCCCTTCACCATAGGGACCCAGAAATTTTAGTATTGAGGTATTTAGAGGGTTCCTCCTCCCTCCACTTAGAAGGAGTGATTTTAAGTGAATTATCAGATTAGCCTTATTCAATAAAGCTTCCCAAATTCCAAATCCCCCTTTTATGTCCACCATTTTAGAGTTGGCCAGTGGCCACTCAGCAACCCATGGCCACACATCCATGTGCAAGGAAAGACACTAAAGCTGGATAGGAATAAAGGAAATTCATTTTTCCTCGCAATGATGTGACATGTTTGTGGCAACCGTTTTGGAGAATATGGAGAAAACTGGCAATCCTTAACTCCGGGATAATTTTACTGCCTTCAGTTTCTTAAATAATTCAATGGCTTTCTTTGCTTGAACATCAACGTATATAACCAGGGGAAACTTGAGGCAGCATCAGGGCTAGATTGGTAAATTGATTGTGTTCTCCAAAGAAAAGCATCAGACTCTAGAAAAACAAACAGTGTAGCGAGACAAGCTTGAAAGTTCACAAGCAATATGGATGCTAATATATCAAGAAATACACCTTAAATTTCTATTTATTTCCCTAACAGATTTCTAAGTTATCTACAACCATTCTTGTTTCACATGAGAAGTTTAAATTAAAGCTATGTGAATATTGGACACGAGATAATTATTTGGGAACATATTTATGAAAATAAGATTACTTTTTCAGGGTTTTAGTTCGTGATTTTTCCTTCAAGGTTTGACAACTGACTAATGATAATGCCAATAAACACCAACAATAACGTATTTGTCATTCCACTATAATAGCTAAGTGGAAGCAATTTTAGCTAAACATGATCATCTCTTGAAAACAAGATTTGGAATGGTGAGAAATGAAAAAAAGGTTCACGTTTTCCCTAATAATGGGAAAGAGATTATTTTTGAGACCCAAAGACAACATAAGTTGTTTTGAATTGGGCTTCATCTCATTATTGATATATTTTCATTTGCTGAACTGCAGCAGAGTTATGATCTTCTCTGGTTTCCTGTTGAGAGTTTTATCTTTCCATTTTTATAGTGTATGCTTTTTCAAAAGAGTAAACTTCCAGAGCAATTTGTTTAAGAAGATACAGCTACTGAATATCAAGATCGCTGAGAAACTGTTATGAATACAATACAGCTTTTTCCTGAGAACAAAGCTTTGTCCTTGGCTCTTCACCTCTGATAGCATTTTGGAGAATTTGGCTCAAGGCTGCTATGCACAGTTGGGTAGGTTGTTCACTGCACAAGGGCATCTGGCCAAGAGATAAGGGGGCTGAAACCTGGCCCATGCTTCACTTGCACAGCTGTGTGTCCTGGTATTGGGCTGCATCCACCTAGAGGAAGGAGTGCCTTTTCCTAATTCTCAGGCGTTTATGCACTCATGGCAGCCTTTATTTAGCTTGGCAAAACTCTCACGTGTTAAGACAAATTTTTGCTCTGTAAGGTGCAGAGAGAAGAGACTGCCTCCACAAGCAAGATGTGGGATTGTAGGTATGGAAGGAAGAATTCCTCGTAGTGAGGCAGACCTAGCTCTCGACCTCAGGCTAAGCCAAAACTCCTTCCAGACTATTTCCTTATCAGTAAGTTAGCTGTAATAATGTTTATATAGCAAGGTAAAGTACATCCTATGCTGGCTGGTAGTTAACAGACCTGCAGGGCTTCGTGGTAGTTGTTGTGGTTGCTACTGCTACTGTTTTATCGTGCTGTGATGAATATCTCTTCCTTCCCCCCACTTCCCAGTTAGGATTGTCCCTCTGCCAGAATGAGCTCTCCCATACATAGATGTGCAACTAGAACACTCGGAAGGCAAGGACACAGCTCCACCCCACTCTGTCTTCTGTCTGCCATCCATACACTAAGATAGGGAGGCAGAGCCTTTGACTTTTCCCCAGAGAAGCTAGGATGTGCTACAGAAGAGCTGACTTCTCATCCTGGACTAGTGTTCTCAGGCTGAGAGGAGTCTGTGAACTGCTATAATGATGGGAAATATTTGAGGGTTCGTGAGCCTCTGCAGTTCTGTGAGGAGTGGGTCTCTAGCATTTGCTCCGTTCTGAAAGTGCCTCCCACCCCAAGGTCAAAACCTGCAGCTCTGGACTCAAGAGACAGGGAAGGAATCGGGGAAGATTCGTTCTCTCTTATTCCAGGAAATGGAGTTCTGATCTGGAATGAATGTGTCAAGAACTGCCCTGTCCAGCTCTTTGCCTCCTATTTATCTCTTTCTATAAGACTTGGGCTGTCCAACTAAGGCTGCTGGTTCTTACCAATGCAGGGTAATGCCCCTAACTTGAGCTGAAGCAAATACTTGGCATACAGTGTCAACAGTATCAACTGCTGCTTTCTGTGTGTGCGGTTGGTCCTCTGCATGGATCCTTAATCTCTACTATTCACTTTCTCTTCCTAGATACTTATTTACTTCTTCCACTTGGTATATCCATTCTCCCTCAGTTCTAACTGCTAGAGTTCCAGATCTCAGCCCTGGCTTAGGAATTGTGCTCCATGCCTGCCACTGAGACCAATCTCCATGCTTGCCCTCTGCCCACTCTGCTTCCTGATCTCACGGTTCTAATTCTTTGCCTTAGTCTCCTGCTCCAAGCACAGGCTTTTAAAATCAATCATGTTATTCAGCAATACATTCCAATAACCACATTTCCATTCTGGGATTGGACAATAGGTCAGTGAGGCCTGTAGTTTATGATTCATCTTGGCTTCTTCCCCATACCTCAACTTGAATTGCAGTCTTGGTGAGCCAGACAAGGATTTAAATGTCCTTCCAAGAAAAAAAACAAAACAGTGTAAGTAAGATCAGAGGTTTCAAATAAAGCAAATACACCTGCTAGATCTTGGGGCAAGCCCCTGCATCAAAGAACCGTGTGTTATATCACCCATGTTCGTGGATCTGCCCTCACATTCACTTCTACCCTGTGAGTGGAGCACTCTACTACTGTACATTTTTATCGCTCTTCTCTGCCCCTCCTGCATTTTCAACAAGGATTACATTTATCTTTGAATGAATGTTCTGCTAGCTCCTCACACTCAAAATGTCCAAGCCCTCAATTCACTGTCTTCTTCCAAAATGACCCGTATGCTCAGATACATTTTCACATTATTGTCAGAATAATCTTTCCAATATGCAACTTTGATATAGTTGTTGGCTACCCCAGAAAGTTCCAGTAACATTCTATTCCCATAGAACAAATTCCCACAAAGTGAATTCTATATCCCTTCCCGCAAAAGGAATTCTCATCCAAACCTCTTCCGGTCCTATAGAACAAACTCCAAACTTCTCAAGATAGCATTTGAGACTGCAGTCTACTTTGGGGGGGGAGGACCATGCTTTTGCCAACCATAACTTGGAAGGATGCTCTTCTTACTGAATGTACATTCCATGGCCATTCATAAATATCAACGTATCTATATAATTTAATGACACACCTGTATAACTTGCTGCTTTCTGGCACCATGCATGGCCCACGGAAGATGCTTAATAAATATCATTTTATTTCCTCATACCTGTGCCCTGAAGACCATTTTTCAATATTTAACTCCAACACAGAATCTTTGATTTCTATTTCTATTTATTATAAATATTTTTATATTATAATATGCTGAGTGTTTGATGACCATGGCTTAACAACCCCACGGCTTTTTTTTTTTTTTTTTTTGGTCTGAGGTCCATTTTCTTCCTCTGATAAACATATTATTTGCTCTCCTTGTTTTTCTTTAACTGTGTTTGCTTAGAGTACAGAATAGCACTGGAATCTACCATCCATGTTTCTGATATGCGCTGGAATTAGGCATCTCACAAATCCCATTAATATAAAGCAAACCTTTACCTCTGGATGGTGAATCTCCAGAAATTGGGGATGGGTAGGGGGCCAGCAGCAGCTGGTCTAAATAGCACCAATTCTGACAGCCTTGCTGAATTTCACTTCCATCTTGGGTCCCTCTCACCTTGAGGAGAGTGGCCTGCACCCATATCTTGGCTGCAGATGTGTGCTACTGTCCATATACAACTCTGGCTAATGCAGGAACCCAACGGTCTTCCCTTGCAATCCCTTAGCAAAGCAAAGCTGAAACACCATGAAATAAAACAAACAATAAAGACTTCACCAGATACGAAAGAGCAACAAAAATACAACAAAGAAAGAACAAGAAGCCTAAACTTGGTCATGATTGTACCCTATAGACTTGTGGTATTTCCTAGTTAGTACTTCATTATTGCTGTTCATTGCCCATCCTTGTTGGAAGTAGAAGTTAAGGGCAAGATGGTCTTGCAAAACACACACACACACACACACACACACTATATAAATTATATAAATTGTACTTCCTGGTAGTCTTGTCTAAGGTTGATGCTTAATCTCTTGAGGACTTTTGTTAGTCAAGTTGGGGTTATGAGTATCAAAAGCAATCATGTCAAGATCTTCTCTAACTGCGTGAGAGAGGATGGAATGCCTTCTCTGTAACAGGACAAAGATGCGAGCATCTCGGGAGGCTTGGCACCTTGATAGAGGAAGCGATGAACATTTGTTTATTGCAACATTCCTAAAATGCACATATGCTCTCTGGGATTTGGGGCTGGAATCATTAGGTTTCTACTCCCTGAACCCCTCAGCCATTTTTGGTCTGCTTATCTTATACTTCTGTGAATAGTTGAGTGATTACCTCATTAGAATGCTTACCTAGGTTTCTTGAATTCTTTCAAAAGCTGAACCTTGCTTTCAATAAACAAGTTGCCCTCGCTATCTGAAAGTAGGATGTTCCTATGAAAACTTTCATAAGTGAAAATGGCCTGAAATGAAGAAGCAATTACCACTAATTTTCACAGGAAAATTTTTAAGCATTCCTAGATCTGAAAAATCACCCCTCTTAAGCTTTTCTGATACTGTAGTGCATATCTTGCTAATGGATGTACAAAATAAGTCGACATAAAGCACAGATGCTCACAGACTGAAGTTCAAAGCTCTGGCGGCTGGATGCCCAGATGCGGAGTGTGGTTCCCAGGGAAGGAGCCAGGTGGCGCCACGCTGGGGGCTCTTCTCAGAGGGCGTGCTGCCTCCATAGATGCTCACCAAAACCTATTTTCCTGTTTGGTCTTTTTTTTGTAAAAGTGAAAATTCTCTTCGGATTTCTTTCGGTTAATGAAGACACGTACCCATGTAAGTCTTTTCGTAATGCAGACTTTCGAAAAGTGGGGTGTCCATGTATCCTTGGAACTTGCTGATCTAACCAGCCATTCTGCCAATGGATTCACTACCATCTACAGCACGGCCTTCCTTTCCGAGACATACTGACCAAGCACATGTCATCTCATCCAGTCTACTCTTGACAGCGCGACCAGAACACCTGCAGAAAAGCTCCCTAACTGATGACCTCAGATCCTAACTGAAGCTTGATACAAGTGAGTACTGTTTCAAACTTCTATTAACTCCTGACCATTATGACACAATAATCAATCAATCCATAATTCAATACCAATCTATTGAGTACTCACTGTGCCACAGAATCTACTAGGTTTTTTTCTCCTAATATCTCCTATTTCATCCACACCAAGAAAATCACGCACTCTTTGTTTTGCATTACAGTTTTTTACCTAGTGTGGCAAGCAAATTGTTGCCTTATAAAACCACGACTCCTATGAAGTAAATATAATGTTCAATCCAGAATCCCTTACTCTGAAAGGCAGGTGTGTAAGGAAAACAGGAAAGTGTTAAGTTCGACTTATATCTAAGTGTCTCGTCATTTAAAAAAATTAAGAATAAGCCAGCATTAAAATGACACTAAAGAGAAATTGAGAATTGCTAAATGACAAAAAAAAACACAACCAGGAACCATTTTCAATTAATAAGTTCATCTACTGGAGTTCCAGTTTGGCTTCTACAAACAACTGAACTGCATTGGGAAGGAAAGCCAATATTTAGAGCCAATAGCTGTGTGCACACGTAGTTCTGGACAATTTATTATTCTGTACAGTAAATGGCTGGCCCATAATTCACAGGCTGAGAGTTAATGAGAATATCTGTCCTTAATACCCATAAGAAAGATAAGGACCGGCATAATGTGGTTTATCCAGTACTTCTCAGCCCTTCAAGGGCAGGAGTGAAAGCTTCTGACAGCAAAATGCAACAAGAAATATTGTACTGACCTACAGACTTCCCTCTCTCCCATCAAACCAATCCATGTGTACAGGCATTAAGGAACAATTCATTGTGAATAACTATTCCCAAATAACTAGATCCTTTATAATTGCTGGCATAATTAACTTAATGATATAATTGTGTTGTTCCAAATAAGAAAGGGGTAGAGAGGATAATTTATTTCTCCCTCATAACTTAGCTGGCAAAACTAGAATATATAAACTTATATAATATTACAGAATTGCATTCAAAACCATATATAAAATATATATCCTATATATATTCTCTTCAAAACTATATAAGCATCTGTCTCTATTATCTATCTATACATATGCACATGATACATAATATACATACACATATATTACATATATTACACAGAGGGAGAGGATAGGAGTGAGAAACAAATTAAACAGGGAGAAAGTCCCCCAAATGACTAATTGTTTATCAGTTTATCTGATTTTATTACCAGCCTTTAGAAAGTAAATATATGCTGGGGGTTTCATCAGAGCAGTAATAAATATTAATAATTACCAATTGACTACAGGTTTTAAATGGTCCTTCTAAAGCCATGTGTCAGCAATACTGTGTTCCTAGTAAGTGCAGAATGGATGTCTGCATTAACGGCTTCTTCTTTGTGTGGGTTTTAAAGTCAGGGATGTTCTCAACGGTCTATCCTAATGGCCTCTAACTCTCTCTGCTATTTCCTTGAAGGCAGTTAAATGTCTTGTAAAGAAGATGTGTTACCACTCTGTGCTGAAATGAACCTACCAAATGCCCCGCCTTAAATAAAGGCAGACTCGTGTGCGTGTGTGTGTGCGTGTGTGTGTGTGAGAGAGAGAGTGTGTGTGTGTGACCGTGCCTGTGTGTGAGAGAGTGTATGTGAGTGTGTGAGTATGCATGTGTGTGTGAGAGAGTGTGTGTGCGTGAGAGTGTGTGTGTGGGGGAGAGGGTGTGTCTGTGTGAGAGGGAGAGAGAGAAAGAGAGAGAGTGTGTGTGTGTGTGTGTGTGTGTGTTAAGTCAGGTACCCGATTGTGAGGAGTTCGGCAGGACCAGTGCTCACGGACCAGCAGCATCAGCACGCCCTCAGAGTTTGTTACGGCTGAAAATTCTCAGGTCCTTCCCATTGTCAATCTACTAAATTGCTGGAGGGGAGCCTAGGAATCTGTGTTTACAAGCTCTGCAGGTGATGTGTTTGCTCACTGAAGTTTGTGAATTATTGGTCTAGAGTTTTTCTTGACTCAATATTGTGCTGTGAACAAAGTGGGTATAATCAAGCAGCTGCCAGAGACTTCATAATGTGATCGCTGGCATTTTAGATTTTATATAAATGGTCCACAGGATCCATGGCGTTGCTTGGAAAGCATTGGAAGAGTTTGATATTGCCTTTTATGACGGACATGCTCATGGGATCCAAAAAAGTAGAGTGGTATTAAGAGTCTTTTTGTCCCTCTCCTGCATTGTGGCCTACGTGGCAAGAAATAATTCATTTTCTTCTGAGTTTAATCACACTTCAGTCAGACTACAAGAAATAGAGTTTGAGTATTCATATTAAAATTCTATTCCCTCAAACAACTGTGTCTGAGGAGAAAGGAAGAAAATGCCAGATAAGAATACAAAAGTGACATGGTCGGAGTTTGTGCTCATTTGCTATGAAAGGCTTATGTATATACTTAACTGTATTGCCTGCAAAATTCAGGCCCCACATCACTGTTGGCAATTACGTTCCTACATGGTCAACTAGCTGAGGCAGTGACACTGAGCATGCTCCATTTTGCATAGGCAGTGTTCATTCCCCCTTCCCCTTAATCTGTTGTCTCAAAGGCAGTCAAGAGTGGTGTCTGCATGCCGAGCAAGTGTGACCTACCTTGCAAGCATCGGCAAGGTAAACAAAGAGAGGGTGTCGAAGCTAGTGATTGGAAAAATCATGACAGCCTTCTCAAGCTGTCGGAGAAGAGGATGAGAATCTAAGACTCTACTCTGTCTGCCTGAGTGAGAAGAGAGAAAAGAAAACAAGGTACGAAGTGACCTTGGAGAGGTTTTCCTTTCCAGTCCCTGGCCTCATCCTTCTTGGCTAAAATGGGAGAGAAAAATATTAAGGCTTCTAACTGAGGCAGAAGAACAAGGATGTTGCCTCGTTTTTTTAATTTTTTAAAAATTTTAAAATGATTTTATTTATTTATTTGACACACACACACACAGAGAGCACAAGCAGGGGGAGTGGCAGGCAGAGGGAGAGGGAGAAGCAGGCTCCCTGCCCAGCAGGAAGCCCGATGCGGGGCTCAATCCCGGAACCCTGGGATTATGACCTGAGTTGAAGGCAGACGCCCAACGAACTGAGCCACACAGGTGCCCTGATGTTGCCTCATTTTTAATACTAGCTCCTTGGAAGCCCCTTCCAAGGACTCTAGGTATCCTTGGTTCTAAGCCAGGCCTGGGTGAGGGCTATCTATTCAATAAAGTTGTGTATCTGATGCTTTTCTTTTTTTACTTCTAGCTCAGGGTGTGTACAGTTTCTTGCCTGCTTCGCCTTAATTTCTGGGCTGATGGAGGTTTTGTTAATATGTGAATGTGGCTGGCTTCACGCCGCAACCTGAGATCCATAATTTCTCCACCCCGACCCATTCCACATGGCTTCAGCCACCATTTACCACTGAATACCACCCAGACTTCCAATGGGCAGAAATTTTATCAAAATCCACGTTTGCCACAGTGTGCTCACACCCAGCTTTATTTCAGGTTCGCAATTTAAGATTTCATCAGCTCGATATGGAAGCCTCACACAATGTGTGTAACAGGTTACAAATGGGCAACAGTTTGTGGGTTTTTTTAATTTTTAATTTTATTATGTTATGTTAAACACCATACATTACATCATTAGTTTTTGATGTAGGGTTCCATGATTCATTGTTTGCGTATAACACCCAGTGCTCCATTCAATACATGCCCTCTTTAATACCCATCACCAGGCTAACCCATCCCCCCACCCCCCTCCCCTCTAGAACCCTCAGTTTGTTTCTCAGAGTCCATAGTCTCTCATGGTTTGTCTCCCCCTCCGATTCCCCCCCCCTTCATTTTTCCCTTCCTGCTATCTTCTTCTTCTTTTTCTTTTTTAACATATAATGTATTATTTGTTTCAGAGGCACAGGTCTGTGATTCAACAGTCTTACACAATTCACAGTGCTCACCATAGCACAAACCCTCCCCAGTGTCTATCACCCAGCCACCCCATCCCTC